>NC_133974.1:47619354-47946854 GCF_047716275.1 Strix uralensis | reverse complement strand
ATCGCCTCATTAAAAAGATAAGTATTTTTCATGTCATTTTGTCATCAATTCAACAAAATTTGGAAACCAAGCACTCAATGGAACTGAAACAGATTTTTCTATTCTTTTGTTGAGAGATATTTGAAGGTGAAACTGGAACATATCTTGTTCTTGTGAGGACAACATTTGTTACATAAAGCAAACATATTTTAGAGATTTAAAATAAATATCAATCTGTAAATGTTATTTTTAGCAACTGCAATTGAACAATCTAAAACATAAATTGATAACTTTACGTTTTGTTCTCATATCTTATTTAATTATTTTGATATTATTATGAAGAGCAGAAAAATGGTCCATATTTCCAAAGAAAGGAAGAAACAACCTGACACGGAAGGTGGCTTCAGGAAAAAGAAACACTGCAAACTGAGTCCTAGACTCAGTCTAGGACTGAGTCACATCCCATAGTTTTAGAATTCTCTATTTTCTTCAGTCCAAAACATATGATATAATTTTTTTTTTTTTTATGGCTACTTAGGAGTGTTTAAAAATGCATAAGAGAAAAATAAGAGAAGAGAAAGTAAGGAAAATAAAATTGGCTTATTATGGATAAATATTTCCCCCACTGATGTAAGAATCTTAAGCTACATATCCTTTAATTATTTTTTTTTTTTTATGTAGTACATTTGTGTACAAGTTTTAAGTTATTTAACCCATTGCAATAAATATTTATAAATTAGAGTTCTAGAATAAATCCAGGTTCACTCGGGAGGTCATATAATCCAGCATCCTGCTCAGGGCAATGTCAACCACTAATTCAGAACAGGAGGCTGTCCGGTCAGGTCTCAAAAACCTCCAAAGATAAAAATTCCACAGCTTCTCAGGGCAACATGTTCCTTTATTTAATTATCCTAATAATGTTTGGGGTTTTTTAGTTTATGCTGGACCCTCAAAATGTTTCAAAATAGAAATCACTACACAGCTTTGGAAAGAGCCTGGCACCATCTTTTTTTATCATCTCCTGTTATAAGAAAGTGCCTAGTTTGAAAACGCCTCCTGCCTGATGCTAAAAAAAGCGCAGGTCCCCCAGCCTCTCTTCACAAGTCTTGTGCTCCTGACTCCAAGCAGCTTGGTGACCCTTGCTCAAGTTTATTCAAGTATTGGGGGGGTCCAGAAATGCTTACAGTATTTAAATGTGATATAATAAATGCTATTATGGGAATAACCACTTTCCTTGATTAACTGACCACAATCCTACTAATTTAAATGCAGAACACTCTAGCTCAATAAAGAAGGCAAGCATAAAACAAAGAGGAAACTTCAGTACTCAAGTGAGCTGATGCAATTTTGAAGACTGATCTTCCTGATAGCTGATAACAGGTACTCTTCTCATTTACCTATGTCTATTAGTGTTTATTTTAACATTTCAGATACAGTTTCTCTACTTTAACATCTTCAGGTGTTTGAAATACCTTAAAAACAGACTTTAAATGAGCTTTACAAAACCTGTACTCTACTCTTTCTCTTTGCTGCTACCCACTGAAAAGTTACAATTACTCTTCCAAAATTATTGGCTAGTACAAGTAATGTTTAGAAGGCAGTAGTCTTAGCAGTCCACAGGAAATGGAAAGTTTGTTTCAAATCTGATTCTACTTTAGGGACGTTCCATAATATTAGATATTAAAATTAGTATACCTAATGAGCAGACAGAAGACCTACTTCAGAATTTCACCATTTCATTTGCAAATGATTTGAGACAAACTATAATTTAAGATCTGTATTGATACAGTGTTTGGAATAATGGAATCTTGATCTTACAGGACTGCTAAGTAAAAATAATAGTGAATATTTGAAAACCAAGAACAGAACAGTTTTTTGTAAAAACCTGCTCAGATAATTCTCTAATCAGATTCTGGATTTTTCAGTGCAGCCTCTGAGTATATGGGAAGAATAGAAATTATCATAAACAATGTTTCATGAGAGGGAATACCATATTATGTTTGTCATAGCTACATAGTTAGAGTCATGAATGAACAGTGTAAATGAAGACTGACTGTACTTCATACTATGGCGTCTGGCTGTGGAACCTCTCAGTGTTCCTTATGTTACAGTGCACATAAAGGAGAACAGCTTTAGCAATGCTGCTTTTCTATATCCTATGAAAGATGGCATGCAGGGGTAAAATTTGGAAAATATCTCATGATTCTAGCCTTTGAGATTCTAGAAAGTTCAGTTCAATACAAAATGCTGCTAGTCCCCGAAGGCAAGATCTATATTGACAGCATCAACAAAGAGGTCCCTTCTCAAGCATAAACTTTCCCGTTGTCTACATGGAGAATGCCTACTTTTAGACTCAATAGCAGTCCATGTTGGCCCTGTTTGGCTTAAGGACCTGGTATGGTATTAACTGTCCTCTACCACTAACATCTCAGCCTCCGTTTTTATTTAGGAGCTTGTTTTTGCACACTTTGGGCACAGGAAATCTTTTCATGATGATAAAAGATTCTGTTCCTCAATTCTTGACCTGCAGACACCCACTCCTCCTCTCCAGTGTCCATAGCTTGAGAGAAACTCAGGAAGACACATATGACTAATTCTGGATAAACTAGAGCAGTTTCTACAGTTTTGGTCAGTAAATAAAGATACAATGTTGTAAAGAGCCACAGGGATCAGTCTAGATGATCTTAAATGTGATTATAGATACAGGGCTTTTGGCCCATAAACCATACTCAGTGCAGTACATCCTGTCACACACTGACTGCTGCTTTCAGTAGCTTTCATAAAAGATGTGGTCTAGCATGTTCTATACAAATGAACTCAATTCAAAACTGCTGAGAATTTATGTATAAAAGTGTACCCTCCACCAATTTAAGTAATTCTCAACTCAGCTTCTCTCTTATAGTATTTTGCTTTAGAACCAAATTAATAGACATGTTTAATACAGACTTTAATATCTGGAGTTAAAGACATTTTCAATTTAAGCTCTATTTTCTGGAGAGCAATACAACTTTTTAAAAAGAAGAAAACATAAAAAATGTAATTTAGAGGGAAGAAAAAACGGGTTAGTGGAGTAATATTTGCAATTGTTTTTTCCTTTTACCAACACGTGGCTGTCTAGGAGTATTAGACAGGACTGAATTTACAACAGTTGGGAACATACAGTTAGTCCTTGTGGAATCAAGACTGATTGTACCCATTACTAATATTTACAGACCATTTTAGTTTTCTGTGTTGTTTTCAGATATTTGCAAAACAGGTGTGTACTGTCATTAAATTGTACTCAACATGCTATTTGTTAAATTCCTACAGAGAACTTTCATCAAAAATCTAAAGAAAGCATTCTCACTTTTTAGGCTGGGGAGAGATGCAGGGATTTTTTTTTTTTTTTTTGCCTGAGGATCAAAAAAGCAAAACACATGGGATCTTTAAATCGCAGGTTGATACTGAATATTTAACTAAAAATCCATCATAACCATTATAGTGCCTGGAGTTTAATTCTTGTTTAAAAATCCATACTGACTTATAACTTTTCATCATTATCTCAGATATTACACTGTCTTCCATTCTGTCCCAAATAGGAGTCACATAATGACTATGAAAGGCTAAGAAGAATCTATATTCTAACGGTTAGTTTGAAATTACAAGACAAAAATCAAATGCAGTAAATTGAATTCTTGATCTGATGCAGTCAGATAGAATACTTCCCTATATTCATGGAATTCTGAGTAATTTCAGGCAGGGGAATACTGATTGTAAAGACGTATGGTGTAAGTATGACTTAAAGGAGCAAGTATGACTTAAAGGACTAATGAGATTACTTACTGGTGGCTATGTTTAATTTATTTAAATTACATTCTTTTCAGCAATATTACAACCAGACAATGCTGTTACTATGTTTTTGAAAATGAACTTGTAAATCAATTAGGAGAAAACGGTGCTACAAAAATATTATCTAGAGCATGATGTATAAATCAACATATCCCATATAGCTCAGCGATATATGCCACAGACACAGATAGCACACACCTACAGTGTGCATACTATTCTAGCATTATTTCGAACCTGCCAAATACGGCAGATACTTTTCCTTCATTCCCTCACTTTTGTTTGGATAAGGAGTATGAAGAAACATAAAAGAAACATGATTACCCACTTATACGCACACAGACATCTCTCTTGCGCAATCAGACCAAGAAGTGGACAGACAACAGCTTTCACTGCAAAACCCTTAGCACAAAGATTTCACAAGCTGTAAGTCTTCATCTAATGAACACAATTTGAGAAATTAAAATAATCTTACCCCTTCTTCTTCATGAACTGTTGAGCATACTGGTTCAACACTGGATATTACTGAACACAACAAAGTATCAAGGCATTCATGTGAGATACTCTTAGCTCTAGCAAATTACATATTCTCCCATTCACCAGAGCAAAAAGAATGATTCTTCTAGACATTGTTTTTCAGGGCTTCTGTACAGGACCACACCCTCAATCCATATCTTACTGCATCAGAACTGACAGTCATATAAATTAAAATATTTTAAAACTTTTTTAAGAATATCCAGGATATGAGATGGATGCTTAATGATCATGTATTACACTACTCAGCAATAAAATGTGTTTCTTCTCCCTTTATTAAAGCCTGCATTTCTTTTTTTCTAAATTATGCCTTTTAGAAAAAAATCAAGATTTTAGTTTGGCTATTTGCATGTCAGATCTGACTCATTACCTCACCTTATCTGATGGTTATTGGGCTGTGAACAGAGCTTGTTATTGGCAACACCACTGACCTGATCAAATACCCTTCTCAGTGCAATTGCCCTGCCTGTATTGCTATCATCTTCCACATCATCTTCCCTCATGGAGTCACTCAGCTTTTGCTGCTCCCTGACAAGAACTAGTCATCTAACACTTCTTGCATATACGAAAAATCCCCATCTAAAATAGTTGTATTGAATCACCATCACCTCCCCATTGCCCATAAATGGAACTTAATGTGACTGACTTTTTAGATACGTAAAAGATTAACTTTAAGGTTTCTAAACTTAGGGGATAACAATCAATCCAAAGTCTAGAAAAGCACAAGATTCACATGCAAGTTTTGTACTGTCTCTACAGAAGTGTGTTCTAAAGGTCTACACTTACCCCTTTAAACGGTTTACAGGCACTATTAAATTTAAACATTAATAGGATCCTATTAAATCCAACTGAGTCAGGGATTAAATACAAATATGTAAATCATTGCAAGATCAGGACCAAAATCTTCTCTATAGGAATGAAAATATCCTGTCCCATTTTTCTACAACTTTAGCTTCCCGGTTAATGTTCAAAATCTAAACAATTAACTTATAAGAAAGTAACATAAAAACTATACAGTAAACTGCTATGAGTGACATGAACAGGAATAATATCATCCAGCAAAAGCGGGTATGCGATGATTTATGGAAGTTGCCTACTTTTAATCCAAAGAAATGTACCCTTGGGGGCTACAGAAATGTGCAGGTTGGTCATAGCTCAAATATGAACCAAAACTAGGAAAGGTTGTTTTGCTTGTTGAAAAAAAATACTGCAAAACATATACTAACTATGAATCTGTTCTCAAACCTGATGAAGACAAAGAGAATCTTTCTTTTCATTGCAATATGCTTAGGTATTTAGTATCGTTCTATTCAACAATATACACTTAAGAAAGAGAACTTTAAAATGTCAAAATTATTTAAAATTTCTTAGCCTATTATGTAATAATTAGTATAAGTATATAACTGAAACACTTCTACAGATGTGAATCAAGGATTTATAAAATTCAAGATATTCTATATTAAAGAAATAATTACAATTGTAATTAAAGACAATTTATGATAACAATAAGAGTCAAAGATATATATACAGCCTCATTTTTGCAGCACTAGTCAAGTTCCTATTGCTTAATTTATTAAATATACTAGTTTCAGTCCTTAAATAATTTTTGAACCTCCAAAACATTAGTCTATCCATTTCTTGAACAGAAGAAATGTGGATAGAGTAAAATTCTAAATGACAGACAAGACTGAAGAAAACTTAATTAAAAATACTATCTTTTAATGTATGTGAACTTCATATTAACTGTAGACTTCTCCCAGAGTCATTGTACCCTGACTTCTGATAAATATATTGAAGTCTTGAAAAACAAATATTCTTGGACTAAACAGTTCTGAGATATCTCAAGCAAGGTGTAGTGGGGGTGATGTCCACAGAGTTGCTCCATGGTTAGTTTTAAGCTAATTTTAATGAATGTTTTTATTAACAATCTGGAAGAAGGTATAAGCAACACACTCATTAAAACACAAAGGGCAGCACTTTGGAGGATGTTATGAACACTAAACAGGGCAAAAGACTACAAAGAGCTTAGAAATATTAGATTAATAGTTTAGGAGAACAGAAAGTTGATCCAAACTACACAATGTTACCTAGCAATACAGAATAAAGGACAGTATTACTGCAGCAGATGAACACAGAAGACAGTGTTATTCAAAACAGAACAGGGAAAAAGTTAAAATGACAGGGGAAGAAACTCTAGCAGTGGATAGAATCCACTCAGAAGTTTTCTATGGTCTGCCTGCAAGTTAGGTCCAGATATCCCATTAGAAATAGAAAAAAGAAAGATAAGACTTTCCACTGAAGATTTCCTGAATGGAAAGGGAATCTGAGTGGGCAATGAGCCAGACTAGCTGATTTCTAGAGCAACCTTGGTAAGGGGAAGAACATTAGCAAGGACTTAATGCATGCATGTGGTGCTCTGACAATCCCTAAACAGCAGAGCATCCCTCAGGAATATTAAGCAACTAGAACCTCTTGGCTGTTGCAAATTCTGCCAAGGCCAGAGAGTCAACACTGGTTGTTTAAAACTGCCTTTATACATAAAGAGTTGCAATCTGTCCTGACTTCTGTATCTGAAGCACAACTCAGAGAAATAGAGTATTTTCTATGTTAGATAACATATATATCCAGTATGATTTTCCCCTTTGTATGATTTGCTCTTTAGTGCTTATAACATACTTAAGAATCTTTAATTATGAAGAATTATCTTTAATTATGAAGAACTGTATTCCTTTATTCCTATATCTCTATAGTAATAAACAATTGGGTGTTACTTCCAAAAATGGGCTATTCTCAATACTTATTATAGTTTTTATTCTTTATTTATTTTATTATTTTCCTTCTACATAGTCTACATCAAACTGCTTTATATACATCTTACTTCTTTGCCAGAGAGCATTACTATTATTTAACAAAATATGGGTTTCCCTAAGTATATTGAAAAAAAATGAAGAAACAGAAAACTGACTACTTTGGAAATCTCTCATCTCCATGTCTAGAAAGACCTTTGAATATCCAGGCAATCAGTAAATTCTTTTCTCAGTCTGACTTTAAAAATCAGAGTTGAGGACTCAAAACAATTAAAAAGAAGAACTATTTATACAATACAAACTGAACTGAAGTGGTACTAATTCCACTGTTATTTCAAAATAAGGATGAGGGCAGGAGAAGGCAGGGAAAGGGAGAAGCTGAAGTTATCTCAGCAGGGAAAGTGGAGATGTAGAGCAAACCTTAATTTCACAGTCTATACATTCCTGAATCTTCTGAAGATATTCTTGTCTTTGGTGGTCTAGAATTAGAAAGATCTTGTTTAGCCAGGGATATTGCAGTACAGTTTCACTGGCTGTCTGGCTGCTACTCTATCACCTCTTCTAGGTGCTTGCTCAGTCTTTCTCGCTTTCCTCTTTTTCCTTTTTTTTGTATTTGTAATTTGTCAGTGAGGTAATGGAAGAAGCAAACCACACACTCTGCCTTGCTAAGCTAAGATTAATTTCAGCATCTACAGCTCTATAGTGCAGTCAAAGAAAACCAACAAAAAAGCATCCAAACCCCTGGCCTAAACACTTTTAGCAACTTAATCTTATTCTGCCTTCAGGAGCACCCTGGACTTGCACATCTTTTCTTCATGATTTCCAAGCTCATCTTGAAGAGTTACTGTCCCAGGCCTGAAACCATAAAACAGAAAACATTTAGGACCAGGGGTCTGAGCTTCCTCAGCAGATGCCTGGTCCAGGGATGCATACTATGTGTTTCTGATTCACAGTGTTGAGCCTTCTACTGAGTCCTGTGCCTTTTTCAAACATATGTAGTCACTAAAACAGCCAGCTAAAAGACTCTTGGATTCCAGGTCCTCCTCAGCTTAGGTGATTTTGAACTCACTGTTTCTAGTGTCCAGAAGGGCACCTCTCTCACAGGTGAAAACCTAGAATGGAAGTCCATCTACTGAACCTTGACAAGTAGACATACAAAAGGTGGGTAATGAAAATGGAAAGAAAAAAAAAAAATAAAAAGCTGAATTGGGTATACATGTCAAGGATTTGGTACCTGGGTTGGGAGGGGACTGTATGTGTGGCCTGTATGAGAAGAGACCAGGGGCTGGCCTGTGCTGGACGTGACTGATTCCAGTTGACTCCGACAGACCTATCTGCAGGACACAGCTGAGCCACTCAGTTGAGATGGTGACACCTCTGGGAAAGTGTATTTAAGAAAGGGCAAAAAATGCTAGGCAGGAAGAGACAAGAAGGGAGAAAAAAGTGAGAAACAGCAGAAGGAACACCAAGGTGAGAGAAACAGGAGGGGAGGAGGTACTTCAGGCACCAGAGCAGAGTTTTCGCTGCAGTCCATGGAGAGAACCACAGTGGAGCAGACTTTTTTGTGTACAGCCCATGACAAAGCCCATGTTGAACCAGAGGAAAAGTGTGAGGGGAAAGAGTGAGAGAGAAATGATTATGTACTGACCATAAACTGTCCTCCATTTTCCCTTCACTTCCTGGGAGTGGGTAGAGGAATCTGAAGTGAAGGAGTGAAGCTGAGCTTGGGAAAGGGAGGAATAAAGATGTTCTCTTGGTGTTTGTCTTTGTTTCTCACCTTCTGAATCTATTTTAGCCCATGACAGTAACTGCTAAGCAATCCCCCTACCTTTATCTTGACCCATGAGTGTTCTTATCTTATTTTCTCCCCTTGTCCTGTTGCAGAGGGGAGCAAGCTAGTGGCTGAGTGGGCATTTGGCCCTTCACCAATGTTCACACAGTATTGGCTTACTTCTTCTAATGAGAGTCCTCCCTGGGAGGTGAGATCTGAGTTCTGATCAACAGTTTGAGGACCTGCCCTCACACAGCACAAAGGATGCTCCATCCACGAATGACAATAAGGCTTAAATGCTTATTAACACAGCTATTCTGGAACTATTCAGCAGAATTATGTTTAGATAAGCAGCAAAAGAGAATGTCTAAAATGTAAGTCCCTCCACATAAATGACACTAGACTAGTAATCGTCTGAATGTCATTTGACGGCTTGAAGGTCACACAGAAAAACAAAAGAGCCTGTACACAAATATAGACCATTATTTTCTAAATAGAATTGATCCCCTTCATCACCTCTTTCACTTCTGCTAAATCTTATACACATTTCTCCCTCTTCTCCTTCCACTGCCTCTCCAGCTACTTCTGGAATATTTACAGAAGCTTTAGAAATGTTATATACAAATGAAACAGTGATATTATCAAGATATGCATGAAATGAACCTAAGTAACCATGTAATCTTCTTAGCGAGATCCTCTTCAGCTCCCACCCTCCCCCACTATTTGTTGTGCTTGCTTGTTCTGTCATGTCTAAAATTAGACTTGTATGCTTCTCCAGGCAGAAACCATGTCTTATTTGCTTTGCAAAGGCTGTAACATATTTAGTCCTGGGTGAGAAACATCTTCCTTAGTCCATGATACTTTTCAGGTTTTCAAAGAAATCTTAATCTGTGTAAGAAAGAAAAATCTTACAAGGTGAGAGTCACAAACTGTTGTGTTTCTGGGACTATACTTGAGAAAAGTACTGCTATAGACTTCCTTACGTTTTTAACTCTTCTGTAGACATCTACTCTGCCCACAGTCAGAGATAAAGTACTTAGCTAAATGAATTAAATCTCTATTGCATCCTTGGTATTTACCAGGGAATGAAGAAGGCCCAAATTCAAGTCCTTGTTTTTCTTCAGACAGTGACTGACATAAACAGGAAAAAACCTTTTACTCACTTTCAAGGGCACCTGTTTCTTCTTCTACCGTCTTCTCTTATTTTGACCAGAAATTCTACTAGGAATACGAAAGTTTCAGAAAAAAAATCACGTTTTTTAGAAGTGTTTTGCTATGGCACATTTCCCACTAAAAAATTACATCATTGATGATTCCTGGACAGCTCTGCTCAATAAATTATAAATTTTGTCATGAACAATAATAAACTTGAGGAAAGTTAAAATATAAGTAATTACTTTTCTAAGTCCGAATCAAACATTTCCAGCTTATGATTACAGTATGAAGACAGCCATAATGAGCAGAAAATTTATAACAGGAAGATGTTTTCAGACACAGCTTTGGTCACTGTATTTCCTTTTCATTTGTTCAGGCCACTTACAGTTCAGAGTACTTACAGATTTTTACATCCTAGAAAGACACATTTCGGTCTCTGTGTTCCCTCTAAACACACTTGTTTCAGAGCTTAACTCAAGACTCCAGGTTTCACTCAAAGTGCCTAAAATTTCCTTTCTTTTTGATAGCACTATTGTGCATCATGTAATAAAACCTCAGCTTCACATCAATATTTAGTTAGGGCATTGTAAGATTATATAATTATTATCTGTCTTATTTGCTTATAAAACATAACCTAAACAGAACACCATTCCTTGCTTGGCTCACATTACAATAAACCTGAAAGAACCTCTAAAGATCATTGTTTGTAAAGAACTCTTATTTGCTTTTTACCTAAAAGAGAGAAGATGTGCTCCTGTATCACAGTGTGTCATTATTGATCAGTCCCAAGTCTTACAGAAATATTAATACAGAAATATGTCTGCATTACTTGAATTTTCCTTAGAGTTCTTCCTTCCAAGCATTGACTAGCATGTGATTTCTTTTGATTTAAACATCTTCAATATGTTTGCAGGCCCAAAGATATATTATGCAAAAAAATTTCCAATTTCCTAAAGGTTCATATTTGACAGGTGATTGACTTGATTATATTCAGAGCTTATAAATTATTGTTATACATTTTATAGGACCTCCATTCCCTGGGCTCAGTAACAATGTATTGCATCATTGCTACTGCTTTTGGTACATTAAGTAACTGCTGAACTATTTAAAAAGCTGCTTGCCAGAGGGAGAAAACCTTTACAGATCTTCTGCCTTCTCAGAGAAAAGGTAGCATTACACAGTGTCTTGTGTGTAACTATAAAGATCAGACTCAAATTTATGGAAACTAAATTCAAAGAAAGTGTGGTAATAGGTTTATTTGACACTTAGAAATAAAGCTTGGCCTCCTCTGTTTGGGGCTGAGAGGGAGCACTGGATATTTTGGTATTTTTAGTAGAAGAAGAAACTACTCTGTTTAAACGTGAAGTGTGGAAGTAGTAACATGAAATCAGTCTTTTATATAACAGCATGGTTAAACCATAGAGCTACTCATATATTATTCTGCTTGTGACTTGAATATGTATATAAGATAATGATTTAGTTACAGGCCTGATCTCAGGAGGAGTGAGGGGATAAGGCAGTGTAGCTATGGATTTGCTTCTGCATCATGTCTAAAAATATGCACCAAATAAAGTGCTCCTAATGCAGGAGTTGATATATCTTTCTGTGATAAATTTGTGCTTACATATACATACAATATAGTGCGTTAGGCTATAGTTTAGGTTCTGTCAACACTTATCAGTGAAGAATACTGTGGAAAATTGTTTTTCTCCTTTAATTCTTCATAATTTGGCACCAGAGATACAATTCCAGGAATGCTGCGTTCTGGTATGGTGTTCTAAAAATCTCATATTTATAATTATTTTAATTAAAATAAGTAGCAGCCAGGAAACTCTTATCTTCTATGCTAGGATTTTACTCTAATTTCACAGTTTGTCAATGCTGTTTCTATAGTACAACTCTTAATTGCTTCAGTGTTGTTTTTATGGGTTAATTTTATAATTTTCAAATTAATTTACTGAAAATAGTGTTAAAATTATAATGGACAATCTGGTAGTAGAAGCTGTATTTTCAAAAAGGCCTTCATTTTTTAATAAATTATTTTAAAGTTGATGAGTTTCTTCCACGGGTTCTCTCAGAAAAATTATTCTAATAACTCTAAGTAGATCTGAATAACTGCAGCAAAAACCACAGAGAATATATTCCTTTCCTTCATACAGTGCAAGGAACTTCTGGGGAACT
This sequence comes from Strix uralensis, assembly GCF_047716275.1. Taxonomy (NCBI): domain Eukaryota; kingdom Metazoa; phylum Chordata; class Aves; order Strigiformes; family Strigidae; genus Strix; species Strix uralensis. The sequence continues at coordinate 47,934,602 of NC_133974.1, read as the reverse complement.
GTAAGAAACAATCAAAATTACTGATTTTTGTTTGTTTGTTTCTGAGATACGGCAAGGTATTGCTGTCCTAAGGGCAATGCTTAAATGTACAGAAAGTATGGTCATTCTTAAAAATTGCTGCTCAAATTTTCCAGCTGATACCCTTCTAAAAAATAAAAATCAATCACATCAGAACTGTAGGGAACATTCTTTTCCACTAGTTTGCTTTTGAAGAGCATAATTATCTTTAATAAATTATTATTATTTTGAGGACCAAGGTAAAAATCACAACAGCTTACAACATTTAAAGATAGAAAATCTACACCCTTGTCAACATTAGTGGCTCTTTCTTATTTATTTCCTTGCCCATCTCACAGACACTGAATTAGGATTTGATTAACATGGATTCTACATCTGTTAAAGCTATGTGCTAGGAACTACTGAAATATGTAGACCTTGCATGCTCCTGAGGAATAAAGTGATTAAAATAACAGCCCTGTCAAATGTGGATAAAGACAAAGTTTACACAAGCAAACATCTTGAGCTGAATCGTGGAAAGGTAACAAGTCTTTAGTGATCGTTAGAAAACACATCTAATTTTTGCCAAGATAATCTTTCCCTTACATTTGCAAAGATGAAATTGCATGAATTAGGAAGAGAAACTACCACAAAGGTATGATTTCTTCAACTGTGGTGACACAGACTACAAAAAAAGGAGGGTGTTGTATTTTCTATCTATACTTTTATTGCAGTTGCTTTCAATATCACCCTCTATCCCAAAAAAACCTCAGTAAATTTACTGAGCTGTGGTCTCCAATTGTTTATGAGTAAATTAATATTGTTTATAGTATACTGTAAACTAAGAAAACAATTGAAAATACTTTGCATTCTCAGTGCCATATCTCATGGAATTACTAAACAAATGATCAACATTCAAAAAAATAAGATATTCAATATGAAAACAGAAATTATGAGTACAACTGAAGATCAGTTCTGATTACAGTTGAATGAACTCCAACTATCTAGGTTAGCTGACAAGATAACTAGCAGGTTTTAGTCCACTTTGAATATGGAAAAATATTAACAGAAAAGACAAATCATTGGAAACCAATGTCTCTGTGAGTCTTACGTTCAAGAAGTTATAAGGATACCGCTGTATGCTTGAAGGACTCAAAAACATGTTCTGGATTAGACCAACTGTAGAGATTAAGCCCGCAGTTTTGCTACAGGATATAGAAATTTTGCAATTATATATATGACTTGCACCAGCATTAAAAAGACCAAACACATGGTGAAATGAAGAATTAAGTTGAAAAAGAGAGCGAATGGGCAAGGGAAACCAAAATTTTGAAGATAAGACTGTGACAATGGCCGTCAGCAGAGACAAGAAAAAAAAGTCTCAGAGGATGTGGGATATAATGCTGTATCCTTAACTGATCTGTCTGACACAAAAATTGATCAAAAGAGATGAAGAGCATAATCCAAATGAATTCAGTCTTCATTCTATCTTAAAAAGTAACACCTTTCTAATAGTGACCATTCTTTTATCTGATTCAATTCATATTGACTTGAAAAATTGTATCTATTCTGTCATAGTAAAGAAACCAATACTAAAACCAGAAATAGTTAAGACTACCAGTATTCAATTAATTTTCCAGTTGAACCTGGCGAGAGAAGAAAAGACCAAAAGAGTAGAAGGAATTAACTGTTCATTCCAGAACTGTCCTCTGATTATTTGTAATTATGCCAAAAGAAAGAAATTATGAATACATTTTGCATACAAAATTTTACACGTAATGTAGTCAGTTCAGTTAGCAAGCAAACATACGAGGGAATGTGTAGAAGGAGCACGTTACTAGATCTGAAAGCCACAACAGAGCTCTATATGCTTCCTGTCCCACTGGGGTTCTGAGATTCAAATAGAGGAAGCATTAGACCTGTCTGATGGAGATATAATAGCTTAATGAATGCTTCTAGAAGTCCAGAAAAGGTATCATCAGGTATTCTGCATATTCCTGCTACAGCCTCTATATAAAAAGCCCACTTTGTGTCTTACGTTTTCTCATGTGTGTTGAAACCACAACAATGTGTTAATGAACTGGTTTCACTTACAGTAGCATAACCACTTACAGAAGCCTATTGTTAGTCCCATCAGAGGGCTGAAGTGAGCACTGATTTGCAATGAATCAAGGTTTACCTTTATAATAATGCATTATATAAACAGTCATTCCCGCCTGGTACTTAGTGAAATAAAAGCACTGCTGATAACCATCTTAGTTTGGATGATTAGAATTTATCCTTGAATAGCCCTGAAGTTTTCTGCAAACAGGAAAAGATAAACAATACTTGGCTGAAAATACTAATAAATATATCAACATTATTGAATGTAAGTATACCACCTCCTAGTTGGAGAATGTTATTCTTTTTGGTATTGACTATTACAGACTTTTGGGGTGATCCTCATCTGATATAAACCAGGAGGTTTACAGTAGGTGTGTCCATGAGGGCAACCCCATTTGATACTGCTTAGTTTTGAAAACTTTACCAAGCAGAACCCTTCTCCATTCACTGTTTCCTCTACAAACAATTATAGCATAATCAAAAGAGAAACGTATAACTTGCAGGAATTCTTAAAAAAAAAAAAAAAAAAAAAAAAAAAAAGAGAGTATTTTTCACTGTCCTGCTCTAAATTTAGTTTTAGTTAATTGATGGAGAAAGTTTGCAGAGACAGACCTCTTGATCAGGTCACATTAATCAGAGGAAATCCCTATGTCTAGAAAAGCAAAATGTCACCCCTATCTTCAAAAAAGGGCAGGGAGGAAGATCCAGGCAATTACAGACCAGTAAACCCTATCTCAGACTCTGAGAAGATTGTGGGAAAAATCCTCCTCGAAGCCACTACCAGATAGAAAAGGACAAGGTGTTTCAGAACACCCAGAGGAATTTACCAAGGACAAATCGTACCAACTTAACTACTTCCAGTGATAAGAAGACTAGTTCTGTGGATGAGAGGAGAGCAGCAGATGTTATCTTGATTTTAGTAACCGTTTATCAGTGTCGTATATCATCTCTATTGCCAAATCAGGAAGGTAATGCCTGGATGTCAGCGGACTGCAAGATGGAGAAAAAGCTAACTGGACTTTCAGGCTTGAAGAAGAGTGGAAACAATTCAAAATTTAGCTGACAGCCAATAACAAACAGTATTTTTCATTGGATTGACACAAGAGCCAAAGCTGTTTAATAGCTTCATTAGTAACCTGGATAGTGGAATGGAATGTACCTCAAACAACCTTCTTAGTAATGCTAAACCAGATGAGGGGTTGATGCAGGGCTGACATTTAGAGAAAATCTGGCAAGATGGAAGAACAGTCTGACCAAAACTTCATTAGGTTTAACAAAAGCAGATGAAAAGTCCTCCAGTTTGGAAGCAGAGACACCATGCACAGTACAGGTGGGTACCAACCAGTTGTAAGGAGGCTTTGCAGAAAAGGACCTGGATGTCCTGGTGGACAAACTAAAATATGAATGTTCTAAAAGCAATAAACGCTAATCACATACCAGTCTGTACTAGCAAAAGTACAACAAGAAGATTAAGAGAAGTGATTGTTCCTGCCTATTGGGCAATCATGAGGCTACATCTGGAGTACTGAGTCCAGTACTGAGCCACCCAATAAATAAAGACATGGACATCCTGGAGTCCAGCAGAGATCATCAAGATGATCAGAGAACTAGAGTACATGGCGTAGAAGACAACAATGAAAGATCTGGGTTTCAGACTGCAGAAATAAAAGTAGGGGAAGATCTAGTTGCTGTTTTCAGCTACCTGAGGGTAGATGGACTCAGATTCTTCCTGGAGATGTGCAGAGAAAGGACAAAAGACAGAAAAAGAAATTCTGTCTGAACATAAGAGTTTTTCCCAGTGTGAGTGCTTAAGCACTGGAACAAATTACAGGCAAGTTGTGCAATCTCCATCCTTGGAGATGTCCAAAACTTGACTTGGCCACAGCTCTGGGAAATCTTCAAAGTTCCTCCTGCTTTCAGTATTGGGAATTGGAGCAGATGATAACCAGAGGTCTCTTCCAACCCAGTCTATTCTATAATTCTACCATATTCTCTAGTTGACATGTATTTACATAAAAGGACAAGACTGAGGTGAGAAGCCTTTGTTAGCACTGCTCAGGTGGGGCTTAAGATTGCTATGTAACCTGCCCAAAGGATTTAATATGCATGTTGCTCTTGTGTACAGGGATGTAGGAAATATAGATTATATGCAAGTTTGTCTTCAAGCGTGAGCTTCAACTGTGGGCTATGCAATAGAACAGTCATAACCAAGAAAAATGGAGGAGCCTGGCCTCTCTGACATGTTTCACCCCTAAAATATTACAAGATTGACAGTCTTCATTTTCCAAGAGCTTGATATGAAATATTTTCTAAGGACCAGCCAATATTTTTTTGTTTTTTAATACAGGATGATTATGCATCTTAAGGCAGGCATCTCAGAAATCAGAAACATAAAATTATTAGTTATTGGCTAGGAATTGATATTGTTCAGGATATTAAAATATATATGAATATTTATTATTTAGCACATGGAAAATATTATAAAAAGTTAAATATATTAAGAAAGATATTTTTGCAAGTTTACACATGAGAAACTATTTTTTTTATATTGAAGGGAAAAATACAGCTTATTGTTCATTCAATCAATCACTGCTGCTGTTTTGCCAAGTAAAAACTAATCTCTCAGAAGCAGTGTTCAGCTTTTGAGCTAAACAGGTCATGTGGGAGATAAATAACATATTTATGATGGAAGCACTCCTAGTCTGTAAGATCTGTGATAACAAAGATAACAAATATGATCACAGTAATAAGTGTCAGACCCATTCACACACTGTCCAAAAAGCTAAATATATCTGTTGGTAATTTAAATGAAAGAAACCCTTTCTTTCTCTGTAGTCCATTTCAAAGCATTTCCAACATCAACCTTGAATGTCCACTAAACACACAATCCCAAAGCAGAAATCATTTTCCACTTACAACTATTTCTTCTTTTTTTTTTTTTTTTTAACTTCTAAATCTGTTTATTTTCAGCAGTGTCCTTTATGGAATTTAGAATATTAAAGAAAAAGCTAGGAAGGAAAATTGTGAAATACATAGGCCAGGACTTCCTAAAATATAGTATAAATCAAACCTGCATGAGCAAGCTGGCAGAGAGTTTTGTTTCTCTGTCATCTGTTATCACTTTTCTCTGACAAACAACCACTTTTGTACTAAGAACTTTGAAGCCAATGATTTTGTAGAAGGGAAACAAAAAATGGAGTACAACATCTAAATCTACACTGCAGCACACAGATACTAAAGTTAGCTTTCACAGCCCAAGACAGCTTTTAGTCAGGCTAAATGTGCTGCGATGCAAGCAAGCCTTGCAAGCAGTCTAGCAATCGCTAAAGGTTCTGATAGGCTACCTTGCCTTGATTTTTTGAGCATAACTATTGCTGAGAAGCACACTTGTCCAACATGCCCCAATACTACCCAAGTTGTTTTGTGTTTATCCAACTATACAGTGACTTTGCTTGCAGATGTGAAATTTATTTTGAAAAGAAAAAAAAAAAGATGTTAAAAACAAGGTGCTATGCATGAGATTATTAAAACTACTGACCCACAATCAATCATGATTAAGTAATCATTTCTTAATGCCAGGCAGGTCACTCCAGTCTTCTGTGTATTCTTTTGTTTGTTTCATTGATGGTAAGGTCAAATTCATCAGTTTAAACTACCTTCACTGAATTAAGCTAACACACATTATCTTGCTGCAAGGATAACTTAAGAATATTCATTGTTACATTAGTATTGGTTGTAGAGGATAATGTAAGTGAAAAAAAAAACAAAAGTAATTGTATGCCTTTGTCTTTACTATGTACTGGAACGCATGATGTGAAATTTGCCTTTGATATCAGCAGTTCTTTTAGCTTTTCACTGGTTACATTTTCAGGCTATGTTATTTTTACGGTCTGGCTTTAATATTTTGGGAGTTACTCTTCTCACTGTAAACATGCAATGCTCTGCACCTTGAATGATCAAGTGTGTACATATAACATAGGTAAGCCACTGATATAGCTCATACACGCATGAAAGCAAATCATTAAGAAATTCCATTAAAATAAATCTGGATTCAGTCAAAGTGTATCCTATAAAGAAAAATGTGTAATGGTTCTCTAAATACCTCAGAGACTTCAAGAAAAATTCTGAAAGAGAGATACCCATCTTTCTTTCCTATATTTTCCTTTACAAGCATAAAATTGTTTGTTTCATTCAGTCCATTATATTGCAAAAAAACTTGAAACATTTTCATTTTGTATTTAGAATAACCTAAATTCAACAAGTTTATCATTTGTCTCAAGCAACAATCACAACCTAAAACAAGATAGCTTTCTTATACCTTCTGCTGATTTAGCTTTCAATCCATATTCACCTGTAAAATAAGAGAAATATTTCTCATGAGAAGGAACTGATTGCTGACAAAGAAGCAAGTCAGCTGCTTTACAACAGAAACTATCTTTTTGTTTATATTGTACTTGTTTGCAAATAATTCCTGCTGGGCCCCAGGCTATAGGGTGCTGTAAACTAATTACTACATGCAAAGAGATTTTGCCTGTCACATATAGCTGCAGGGAAGCGTCTCATTATTCACCACTCTACTGAGGGAATAAAACACAACTAAAGTGATACCTATTTTATTTTATTTCTTAAAAACAATTTTTGTTATTTTACCCACACTGTAATCTTCTAAAGCAGCTAGTACTACAGCTTTGCTTTTAAAAGATGTTTTGATTTGGTTTTGTTGGTTTGTTTTTGGGTTTTCTTTACAGTATGTACTAGGCAACCCTGAGAAACATAAAACAAATCAGAGTATTCTTATGATGAAAGCAATCATTGTACAATTATATGACTGTTATCTTATATTAGCAATCTCTCCAACACTGCTTAAGCATTCTTTCATTCTTTCCATCCTGTTATAAAGTTACAATAATTATGGTCATTTTCTATACTAATTAAAATGATATCAGCACACTCCACTAAGACTTTATTGCAAATCAGGTGGCTTTTTCTGTAATTACAAAATTGATAATGTAGTGAGCTGCTTCAGAAATACAAAAAGGGCATTATTTTATCTTTCTAATGCTTACAGAATCCTTTTAAACACTCTGATTGTTTAAAAGATAGGCCCAGCTGAGAAATAAATGTCATGACTGCAGTGAGCATTATTATTTTATCGTAGCAAAGAAGATAGATTTATTTTGGCCAGAGGATTTAGCTATAATATGAATATTTAGTAATTCTTTCAATAAAAAAAATCAGCCACTCTTGTATTACACTATTGCATACCTTCATATATTAGGTTTAAGTCCTACATTACAAAAAAAAATCTAATCCTCTTTAAAACAAATAATTATAAATAAATAATAATTATTAATTTAAATTCCGTTCTTAAGAATCACTCATTTTATAATTAACGTGGAGGCCAACTACCCTGAACAGTGATGGCTGAACAGAACAGTAGCAGTTACTCACACTTGTATTTCATCAGACTTTACTAAGATACCATCTGCACATATTAAGTACCTCTTTACGTAAAAACACAAGGATGGAATTCGAGAATAATTTACCAAACGCTTGGAAGCTAATGAGAGATGCTGGGTCCATGAAGCTTATAACTTGAATTCTATGCTTTACCAAAAAAAAAAAAAAGGGGGGGGGGGGGGGGGGGGGGAGTATGAACGGACATCATCTTTTGTACCAAAGAATGTTTTTACATAATTAAATTCTCTGGAGATAAAATTATCCAAGTTTGCTACTCCTGAGCTGAGGAATTGGTTGCGTTTGTCATATTTAGAGATATATTATCTAGTTCCACCAAGTCAAAAGCTTGACTCTTTCCCTAACACTAATGAAGTTTCTCCCTAGTATTCTACTTTGAGCAATCTTTCACCAACTCGAGCTTTTAAAGTTCTCTAGTTTATTCTATTTTCACAGAATTGTCCATCATTTTTTTATCAACAAAGTGACAAAACACTACATGAGGGGTTATAATTCTAAATGTATTTCTAAGAATATAAAACAACAAGGCCATATGGCTTAACAACATTTGAAGTGCTAAGAAGAATCTCCAATTATTTGCAGCTTCATTCATCACTAATTGTCTCCTGATGGTTTGAACAAATTATTTTAAGACATGACACTAAAGAAACCTTCAATGTCAATATATCATAGCTACTGTTAGGAAAACAAATACTAAGAACAACTGGATGGCTCTGAAGTACTGTAAAAATAAGCATAAACTTACAGACTATATGGCAAATTAGTTACTAAGAGGTTTATAGAGGATATCATACTTTAATAGGAAAACAAGAGAGAAAGGGAGAGAGAAGGAGATTTCCCATTTACTGACAAACAGGGTGGTAGGAGTGGGGAGACATATCTTCACATCCACTTGAACCCTTATAGATGCATTTCAAAGGGTAAAACGATCCCTTAAATATATAAAACACCTTTTTATGAAGAAACACAAGGACCAATTTTAAGGGTAGTTCACCAAACACTTTGAGGTCAATGGAAGATATCTGTGGTTTTTTACACTGAGCCTGGCTTAAATTACTCTCTGTATAATGCTTACCATGGGAACAGTAACAGCAGTCATCCTAATGCTGGTAAATGCTCCCAGAGGATCATCTCTGTCCATGTAAATTGGAATGGCACCAAGGAAGTTGTAACTTGACCCTAGAACCTGCTGTCCCCCTTAGGTGTTAGATCAGCTGACACCTGGAAAGAATATCTAGCCTTACCTCCACTACAGCTGTGGGAACCCCACAACACTTGAGAGCCCAAGCAAAAGGCAGTTTCACCACTGATACTGAAAAAAGCCATCTGATAGTAGGATTTGTAAAAAATCCAGATACTTGAATACAAATCACACAAGAGACATCACCCATGTATATACACATATGTAGATATAAAACTGCAAATATTTAATGTATATGAACAAAACTATTAACCTCACTTAAACTTACGCTGCAATTGCATTTCAACAGCTATCTGGGTAAATATGATCCTTAAATTGTTTCATATTAATTACTTTTTAATCATTCAATGCACAGTTCTAATTCCATTCTGACAAAACAGTATATACTGTCTTAGTACACAGCTGCTATTTAACAACCCCTGTATTTCAGCTGATAATTCATAATTCATATCACATGATACGAACACAGTGAGTCATATACAAAGTTGAGTAGGAAAAACTATTAGCAGAAACAAATCTGAGCTATAATTATAATTAAGAATAGTTAACTTGAAGTAAACAGAAAGAAGACCTGAATTAGTTTTTAAACAGGCTGAGAAAAGAAAGATCCTTCAAGCAAAACTGTTATCCAAGACTTCTGTACCCAAACACTCTCAAACACAGTCCTGAAAATAAACTCTATACCTCAGTTCTCTGTGTACTATGAAAACTGAACAAAATGCAAAGTTATAGATATATCCAAATATCCAAATTTTAATCTAGAAATTATCAAAATCGTTTTCTTGGAAGAGGGAGTACAGCAGAGTAAAAGACTACTTTTCTAGAAGGCTAAGTATTCAGTTTTGCCCCGTATCTGATAACAAATAGGGTTTTTTACATTTAAAATTATTTTACATATCTGAATAAAAATGCATATATCTTCAAGATACCATTTTTTCTGTTGTTAATTCATCCCTTTATTTCTATTTCATATTACACTATTAATTCAGACAAGCAAGAGTCCAATCTCTTATTGTTTGCTTCTTTGCTCTTTATCCCTTGCCTGGAGTGCAACTGAAAAGTAACAAGAAGAAAACCACTTATTATAGTTAGGTAGCTCACTGGCGCACTAGTTATAACTGTCAGAAATAGGAAAATGAATGATTAGCAGGTTGAACTGCCCTCTGGGATTCTATCAACTGCATCAGAACTTCCCTCCCTTTCTTCAGTCTATAGTACTGCCTGTAAACGACTTATAAAGTCATGGGGAAGATCTGTCTCTTACTCATTGGAGATCTGTTCCTTATTTTCTCTTTTTGGTTTTAGAACTATTTCTTTTTGTCTAATCTTTAAATGTTATGAAATAAAGAAACTAACACTAGTCAAAAACGGTGTGCTACTATCTAAACAAAAGTTGAACAATCCTTGATGCTGAGCATCATAAGAACAGGAACTACAGATAACAGTACACTTCTTTATGTATTTTGTCCATTATGTAGTCTAGGCTGTGTATAAGAAAGAATCTACTCATATTTGCTTGGAGATTTCTAAAGTGGCAGAAGATAACACAGCCCCAGTCAGTAAATGAAAGGAATTGGTTGGGATAAACCTACTGCAAAATACAAATATAAAGGCTGGATTTGTTTATGAAAGAAAGAATATTACTATTCTGAAGATGGGGGGTTTTACCTATAAAAATTAGTTATTTTAATTATTGTTATTGCTATTGTTGCCATTAATAAGCTATAATTTCATATGCATATTTCTTGGCAAAGAATGGAGAAAAGCTATGTCATGCATCTGGAAGACTGGCTCTTAAATTTCTGGGATTTCTGTAGATTATATCTTCACATCTGGTATGAGTCTGAGCATATCATAACTTTCACTCCTAGTCAGATTAAGCAGTGTTGGAATTATGCTGCACGGTATATCCTTTTGAACAATTTGATTTTTTCTGTGATTCCCTAAAGAATTTTTCATGTCCTCTGGTAAAGTAGTTTAATCTTATCTTTTCATATGTATATATTTCTTGGAAGTACGTTAGAAGACAAAAATGTCACCTGTTTTATATCTAACAGGTTCCGCTTTACGCTGCCATCAGTTAAGAGATACTGAATCTTGATGAATTACTTCATAAAGGTTTTGGGGAACTGCATTATACAGGTTTGACATTTTTCAACTAATAGCAGTGTAAGCCACAAAACAATGCCAAAATGCAGAAATACACTCAAACTCATACTCCATCACTTTAATGAATGCATATTCATAAATGTCTCTCTTGAGAAATTAACCATTTGGAATCAATCTCTCAGAATTATGTGTAAAAATGACACTTGAGCAATTTATTAAATAGTTTTGTGAGGCTATCATTTTCAAAGCTCTTAGTTAACTGCTTATTTTACTCTGAATAGGCTAAGACCTGAGCTCTCCACCAACATTCAACAGGAAAGCATGAGAAATGCTAGGTAACTATAAACAAAAGATTAAAATGCATGGATGTCTTACATGGTAGACTAAATGGATGTAATTATCACAGGATTATACAAAGATAAGGCATTCAAAATCACCACCTGTCCACTTGCTGAAGAAAAGCAAATGAGAGCTGTGTAAGTGGGAAAACTGTGGTCTGTCCTCCAATGAACATTTCTAACAAAATCTAGGGTTCAGTTTTAAGCCATTTGGGATGATGGTTGTATTAAATTCACCCATTCTCCTAAGAAAAAATAGTGTATTTATTTATTGCATATTCCACATGAGTAGATACTTGTTTAAGTATTATATACAGGTTTCTTTAGTATAGAAGTTTAACAACTATTGCTGTCAAACTGACCCATACGTAATAGTTACACAAAAAATTTAAAAAGTACTACTAAAAAAAATAGACAGGAAAACGTAATATAAAAATCACTCATGGAACAAAGCCGATGGAATACTATCTGCATCATGGAAGTGTCCCATAAAAATAGTAGCATAGGAATACCTCCTTCCTGCAATGGGAAAAGGATAATTTGTGGTGTGGAGAGGGGTGATGTTTGTTGTTTTTGTTTTCAGAGCAGATTATCTGTTTTGTCTGGGTACCTATAGTTTTGTTAAGAGAAGTTTTTTGCTACTGACACAGTTTAGGCTCCAGGATGAATATTCCTACTGCATATACTTTGTTATGGATTGTTGCTGCAGCCACCAGACCACAGAATTAATGTCAACTCAGTTGTAGGAGAAAGGAAACACCAGCAGGAATGTACAGGAGCATAGAAATTATTGCTCTAGGTTCTCTCTGGGTGGTTCAATTATACCTGAGTAAGAATTTCAATTACACTTACTACAAACTACAGGTATTGTACAGAGACAAGGATTGTACATGTATATATCCTGAACCTTCTGGTTTTATGCTATTGGAATTGTTCACATTGTTTTGTTCAATTCAATTCAACTACAGAAGTTGTAGAAATTATTAGCAATGATGTTGTTATCATACCAAACTCATCTTGCCTTAATTTTACTAGTAGTGGTGTTCACAATGTCTCATAGTTTTGTTCACAATGAAAAAAAATAATTCAATTGCAGTGCAGTTCATGTAGCTACTCCTAGTTAAGCCGAGAACACATTCGGTAGCTTTGTTCTGGCCCAACTATGTTTATTCACCTGGGGTGATCTAATCTAAAGCTGCTATGAATGGCAATGATTCCTTCCAGTTTTGAGAAGCAGAAAGAAAGTGAAAAGGGCCATAATTAATTCTTCTATTATTAAGTCAAGTAACAATCAATATCAGCAATGCATGATCACTAGATCTCTTGAGAAAACTGAAAAAACAAATCACTTCTAGTTCATGCTCTTAAGAATCCTGCTTAATCGTATCTTAACACTCATTCAGCCAGAAAATTCCCTGCAGTCTTAGGCAATGCAGGATTTCTCTTCTCCTTTATCTGTATCTGATAACATCAGTAAAATGAAGCAGCTCAAGAAATATTGCCTATTCTTTTCAACTTTGCCTGAGCAATCATTGTCTACCTACATGAAACAGAACTAGTGTTTCATATTTTACAATTGAACAAGAGGATGTTGGCAACTAGAGAAATATATGTATTCAAATACTTGTTTAAAAAATTTTTACTGTGACTCTATACTTTAAAACTTCAAACAAAACATTTTCTTTTCATTATAAACAAGGAAGTGTTCAGAATTATAAAAAGGATTACTATATTGTCACAAATATTTCTCAAAAGATTCAACTTGATTTTTAGTCTTAGAGCATAGATTAGCCACAAAAATGAAAACAGACAGTAAGGGGGATATGAAGGCTAAGGAGATTGATTATATTTCTTTCTTACTCATTTTCAAATGCAAAATATTCCTGCTTTAGAAATTTGAAGAAAAAGAACAAAAATAAAATATTGTTGCTTTGTTTTCAATGCATTACTTAAAGAGCAGACCTTCCTGAACACACTTATTATGTAATGTACTTCCAACATACTGCACTAACTTAATCTTCAGGTCATATTCTCCCTGTAGAAATACACATGTAATTCGTTTTGGTTTATCCTTCCAAGAAAACCCTCAAACTTTCATTAAGCAATAAATAGAAAATAAAATCATTAACTAAGGAGAAACTGACACTACTTTATCCATGCTTCTTTGATTAAGGACTGACAGAATGGACCCAAATCTTACTATAGCTCACTTGTATATAACACTACAATTCATCCATCCAAGTTTAAATTGCTTTATATTATGAATGAATAATTTTGCTCTGCTATAAAGCAGGTTCTTACACATACGTCCTTGATGGCAGAGTGGCTTTAAATTTGAGAATGAAGCAGGAAAAAGTTAATGCAAAAGAACAGTATTGTTTTCTATAAATGAAGCAGTCATAACACATTAGGCAATTCAGCAAAACTATTTTCACCTGACCACAAACTCTCTTTTCTTGCTGTTCTTTAAAACAAAACCAAAAACCAGTGGTTAAACTATTGTACTGATCTTTTTTGACCTGAAAAAAGATGTTTGAATTTTAATCAACTGAAAAAAAAAAATAAAAATAATGTAAAGAACTAAACACTCCAGTAGATTTTCTTGGATTAATTGGGTGAAAATGCAAACAGTATTATTGTAAGCATCAAACAACTAAGCCACATTTTGACTTTATGAAGTCTTCTCAATCAAAGGAAAAGATGTCACTAACAATTTAACTAAACATATTTGCTTTTATGCCACCATTTAGTATAATGTAAGACTGTATGAGACATAGCAAATTCATATCTGAATTGCCCCTAGAATATTTTAAATTTATAGGCACTAACTTTTACTGAATCTACGTAGTCAAAGATAATATATGGATAAATATATGTTTAATTTACACAAAATTACTAGTTAGCATATAAGATATACACTATCACATTAACTTTTATGATTAGCTATCTGCACCAATTATTTTATGCGCATTTTTATGCCTTTTTAAAACTGAATGTCAAAATTACATACAATATATAAAAGTAGAATAATATTTGTTTGTGTGGTTTTTAATAATGACAGCACAGTAAACAGTAAACAGGTAGAGGCACTTTCAAAGATACCTATGAACAAGTTTTTCTGATCTTTGGACTTAAAAAAAAGTGACATTTATTATTATAGAAAAAACTGCTCAAACATCAGCAGTTATTCAACATGTCTGAAAAAAACCCTTTACCTAAATTGAAATTTACCTGTACATCATTAAGAATCAAATTTTGGTTTTAATTTTCTTTCTTTCTTTTTTCACAGTCGTGTCTTCAACTGCCAAATGCATTAACCAAAATATTTATGATTCTCGAAGTTTCTTTTTCACAGGAGTGAAAGCCTACCTGTTTACCACTCTGTCTGTCATGATTTATAAATTATTTTAATCAACAACAGTTTTCAGTCTCAATACATGCCATTTAACCTAATTGACTGCTAGACATAAATTTGCAAACCAGGAATTATTAACAGGGAAGTAGGGAAAAACTTACCTAATTGTCACTTACTACAATAAAATAAATATTCAGGTGCATATTCTGAACCAACTTAGATGACAGTTGCAGCTTTTGTTTCATAATGGTCATGATGCCGGTAACATTCATAAAGGCCCAAATTCAAGGCCATGTTTTTCACCATTGCTTCAAATACTAACTCAATATATTAACTCAGGAGAACTTTTACCCTGTATGTGTTCACCTCATTGAATTGTCATTTTCTTCTACTTAGCTGCATTCCATGTTATCTTTGCTGTTTTACAAGTTCAAATGGACCTTAGCTAATGTCCACAGAGGTTGCTGGAAATATTTTCCACAATATTTGGTGGACACTGAAATACACCTACAGTCTGTAGTAATATTTCCCAAATCTATGAATTAAACTGTTGATTGATGCACAAAGAATTTACACAACAGACAGTGTTAACAGGTTAATGAAATGCATAGAACATGAAATAAAGTGACATTACATGACACCATCTATGAGGTAGATTTATTATTCCACTAAAATTGTCATAATCATAGGAATGTTATTTTTAATGGAGCATAGTAAATATTAACATAAGAAAATCATGATGACTGCTATTGCCCACACTGATTAATTTTTTTTTTTTTTCCTCAACTCTACTGCTCTCTGGACTGGGGAAAACATAATGAAAGTTTCTACAAAACGATATTCTGTTTCTGACTAGTATTAATACTAGCATTTCATATGAAGCTGCAAAAAAATTGAAAGTTGAAAACTACAACAAAATTGAAAACTGCCAACACACTACAGGGAAAGTTCTTTATAACCTCCACCAGTTACTTTACACATGAAGATACATTTGCATTTTGAATCATTATAGCTTTATTACAAAGTACTCATTTTTTATTTTAGTCTGAGACAAGTTCCAGAGGTTAATTATCAATTTACAGAAAAAATGAATTAAATTCTCTTTTCTGTTTAAAATCTGTTACTTCCAATTTGATTTAACGTTCCTTCCTTTTCTGCATTCTGAAAAAGGGTAAATAGGAAAGTATGATTTATCTTCTCCACATAATTCTCTCTTTGTTATAATTTCATCATTTCTCGTTGTATGGTCCTGTACTGAATAGTTTTACTGTTTTAAAAAGGATTTTTTTACATAATACAATTTGCATTATTTTAGGTCAAACTAAGAAATGGTTAGAGTTTTTAACTGTAATAAAATTGCAAACATTTGAACTACAGTAGTTGTCTTTCTCTCATGTGTCAACAACAACAAAAAAAATTACTGTATATTATGAAGAGTTTTCTCTTTAAAAAATGCCATACCTATGAATAGTAAACACTTTGACATACTGAAACCATGAGACATTACTCTCATTTCTAAAAAATAAAATACATCTATTATTTCCTAATTTTTAAATTGCTTTAATATAAAAAAATATTGCAAAGCACACTGTTTATGTCTGTCCACAGAAGAATCTATTATGTCCATTTTATTCAATTTTTTCTTGAATTAAGAATGACTCATTAAGTAACCCTAAAATGATAAGAAAAACAATACAATTGTCCTAAGTTTAATATATAAATGAATATATGAAACAACTTTCCTCCCTCCTACTGTATTCATTGATCTGGTCATTCAGGT
Organism: Strix uralensis; assembly: GCF_047716275.1. NCBI lineage: Eukaryota > Metazoa > Chordata > Aves > Strigiformes > Strigidae > Strix > Strix uralensis. The sequence goes on along the minus strand of NC_133974.1, from coordinate 47,918,241 downwards.
AGACTGTCAAATCTACTGAAGAGTAATTTTAGCATGAATTCTCTTATATAACTCCCAAAACACACCTTCAAGAAGGTTTTACTAAATCCTAGAAACTGAAGTCCTGATTTGGAACTCAGAAGTTCTCAAAAAAAATCAGCAAATTTGTGTCTGCTGATATAATATTCAAAGAATATGTTCAGTGCACAGAAGCAAAATGTTAGTGATATCTTAGTTCAACAGTTTAAAATAACATATGTGGATATTTACCCCATGCTCTATCACATTATAAAAAAAAAATAAAAATAAAAAAGAAGACTGTCATGCTTCAGGAAAAAAATCATATATTTTACACAAGAAATAACAAAAATATATAAACTTTACTGATCAATACAATTCACCTCATTTTGTCTGGAAAATGTTAGTGCTTGTATTTCTAGTGGTCTATAGCTTAAAACCCCCTGTAAAATTACTTCACCAGGTTTTGTAGTGTTCCTGAACTGAAACAAATTTCGGCAGGGGTGGACTGAATTCTCAAAAACTAGCTTACCAAAATATGTGTCAAGCTGACAGATCTTCAAAAAATACTTTTAGTCTGTCTTACTACCTCAGGAAATCTCAATATCCTATGTATAAAATAGGAGTTGCACAGGCATTGCATTAATTTGTCATTTAATTGTTTTTTTAATAAAAACACATACCAACCACTTTATCTGTAAGATTACTTTTAAGTCTTAAACATTATGATATCATATCTGGTATTTGTCTATATCTCCAAATATATATTATTAGAAAAAGTGGTCAGCAATTGTTTGATATAGTTTAATACAACACCATGTAACACTGTATTGGCCTTTGCAAAGTTGCTTATACTGTTTATTGCTGTTAAAGTTTTAGAGCTGAATGACTGGCATGTTTGCAATCATGAGGGACTCATATGCACTGCTGATTTGAAGATCTTGTTATCTTGACCAAAACAATTTTTTTACAATTACTATTCTATATCTATAGTAAATTAGTAATATACAACGATACTCCATTCCTTATTAGTAACATAAAGTAATAATCAGTATGTCTCTTTAAAAGAATAAAACACAGTGTAAGAAAGAAGTGCACATGAGAAATTCAAATGCTCCCTCTTTTAAAAGTGAAGAACTTATTTGACTTCCTCAATACATTCAAGAGTTTGTCACAAGTTTGAGGGAAGGAGTACTGCAAAGGACTTCCTAAAGGCACATGATGAAGTGTGAAATCATATTTTTCAATACGCAAATATATGGACTTCTTAAAAAACTGTAGGGTGAGCTCATTCTAAGGTTGTACAACAAATTTGGCATTTCTATTCAAAATTGCAACAGCCTTCTTGACAGCTGATTAGTTTAACATTGAGCATCACAGCAAAGGAGTTATTTAGTTTAGAATTCATAATAATTCATTGTTGCCCTTCACCATACACTGTCACCCATCAGAATGACAAGAATAAAAAAATAATTACACTAGAGTCACTACTTAATAGAATATCTGTTAATAAATACACATTGGATGTGATTTTTACATACAGAATAAATCATTAAAATATTTCCAAGAGTAACATGATGTTTCTTTAAGTATTTAAAATTGTCAATATAGAACATCCTTTGAATAAAACCAGTAAATTACAAAATTTAACTGTGTGTAATATGGGATCATGTGGATTATTTTGGAGTATTTATTTATAGTGAGTATTGTTTGTACTTTATAGCACACTGATGTCAAAAAGTTTCATCATCACAAATCCAGACTTGGAGAATTTTTGGTTTGGGGGACTTTTTTCAAAATAAGAATCAAATCCTTTTTTTTTTTTTTTTACTATCTGTACATTAAAGACATCACCAAAATCCACAGAAAAAGACAAACTGAATTTTTCACCAAGCAATTTTTTTCCTGAGTAAACACAAAACTATGTCAGAACCTCTGTGCAATTCAACATGTTTTTTAAACATATTTTATTTTGGAAATGTTACTATTCTCATCAGTTTAAACGGAGCAATCACATGCTTAAAATTTAAGACAGCTTTGTAAAGCTTGATAAACTGGGATCTTCAATCTGATGTGAAACAAGCAAATAAATAGATAGAATGACTTAAAAGAAAATTCGTAATTGGATTTTTAAGGCACATAAGGTTGTCTTTTGCTAGCCTGTGACTCCTAATGGCCTTCTGAAGGGATAGAATAGCTTTCAGATTTGGGACTTTAATGACGATTTACCAAAATTCACTCCAAAACTAAGATGGTTCTTTTTTAAGTAGTCATAAATTAATTGTTTATGAATTTCTTTACATTATGGAAAAGAAGTAGATCTGTATTTAAAGTACTTGATTAAAGTCTTGTTAAAAATTTACTATAAATAGGAATCTATTTATATGAGCTTCTGTGGCTACATCCATATCAGTAAGGGAAGAGATGTACTCAGGTTTCAGCAATGGCATGTAATCATCTATACACTTTACTTGTTAGCACATTCCCATTCTCAGTTGTGGTTTATGCTACACTTGGATAATGCCCATATGTGATTCAGAGAGACAGGAAGTGCTAGTAAGCACTGTGGGTGAGATAACTGGGGTGATGGAGCGTTTAGTCATATGAAACACAGTCCACGCCATGTCATTTGTCCTCTGGGGCAGAAAGCAAGCCCTGGAACCCAGCCCTTGAAAAGTATATACATAGTCTTTGGGATCCACTGTGCTACTATCAAAATCAGTGAGAGATTTTACATTGGATTCTACAAGAACATGACAGGACAATCATTCATTGTCTTAATGAAGTTAACATTTGATTACAAAATGTTTTATCCCTTCTGATTATTCCATTATAATTATCAACTGTACCCATAATTGTACAAATATTTCAGTTACTGCTAATGTAACACACAGGCTTTCTTTAGGAAAGACCACGATTAAAGGAATTCAAACATGACTCTAAGTTTGCAAGTAACTTCATCTGACTACAAGGGTCTACCTCAGTACCTTGAGGTCTGTGCAAGCACAGGGACTCTGCTGAATTGCAGGTCCACATCCTGATGCTGGATAACTATTTGAAGCTTTTTCTTTACTTCCATAATCTAGAAACCGTTCTTTCACTTTCAAACGAAAAACTGGATATGAACTACTTATAAAGTTATCAGCTGGATACTAACTTACCACTGCTTCTTTCATTGATAGTACTGACAGTCAGGAACTCCCATCCTCACACACTTGCCACCCGTGCACCTTCTTCATATTGCTATCAGTGAGCTGGAATTCATCTCCCCAGTTTGATAAAACCTTGTCAAGGTACTGAGTATATCAGGTCTTGCCTCAGCTCAGAATTTCTTCCAGGCTATGTTTCCAAGTAACTGTGATTCTAGAAGTAGCATTTCAACAATGTAGGAACTAGATCCAAACTGATTCTAGAACATATGCAGTAACTCATTCTCTTCTATGGAAGTACACTATGGATACTCCTTTCTCTCTCTTTTTTTCTGAGGAAGGACAATTACACTAACTTTTTCATTACCAAGGACCACTAACTTGACTTCATTATATATTTAACCCTATCAGTTTTCTCAAATGTACTGCTTCTAGTACAATATGGCCTACCGGAATCTAATTTATTATCTTCCCTCTGACCAGACTGCCAGAATAAATGTTTGTGACTTCAAGAACATCAAAGAGATTCAGATGCCTAAACACCAGTGTCTCAGAATTTTCAGATTTCCTAAGATCTTCAATCTCTTCAGGGATCTGGTATATGTGATACAGGACCTACAGGCAAATTATGTTTCCATAAAGGCAATTAGTGCATGTTCCTGTCTCATGTATCTGCACAGCTTTCCATCAAGTTTCAGTAATTACAAACACATCCCTTTCAACAGTAATCTGAAATGTAACTGTTAAGATTTTCTTATTTGTTCCTCATATTTACTGTTCTCCCCCAAGAGAAAGACAAACTTGGAAGTGATTTTAGTGTCATTACTGTAGGCTAACCTGTGCAGTTATTCCACTAGTGTCATTTGAATCTCATCCAGACTTCATGAGAAAAACCTCAAGGCCAAAATCAATACCTGTCTTTCAAAATTCTTCTCAGAATTCACTTGCTTTATAACACAGACAGTAAACTGAAATGTGGTCCTGCCTAGGTAGCTGATGAACTATGACTGCTGAACTTGACTACTTAAGAAATGTACCCTTTCTTACCCTTATTTTTCACTTCATTTTTTTCACACCTCACAGAAATTTTCATCCTATTTAACTATTTAAACTATTTAACTATTCCTTCTGAACTGTGAAGTCTTTAAAACAAGCATTTGGTATTTGCTATGTCACAAGACATGATCCTGCTTGTCAATGCTCTCTAAAAGCTGTCCTGTGTTACAAGAAAGCCCAGTTAAGGTGTCCATACCACCCAGAAATCTCCACTGCCTTCACCTGCACAACACCATCATCTTCCTTGGTTTTGACATTTGTTTTTGCACAGGCACACATTACTATACAGTATGACAGTCACGATGATGAGAAAAGTGTTACGGACATTAGCAATCCCCATCAACATTTAAGCTGGAGGCAGAATTTGGCTTCTAGCAGTAGCAGAACAGAAAGATACGAGAAGCCTCTGGTATCCATCTACCTAGAAACTTTATCTAATTACAGTTACATTTGAAGCAAGGTGAAAATTCCTTTCATTCCAGTAAACGAAAGGCACGCTGACCAGGATTTTGACATGATTAACTACTCACTCTCCTCTAACATACCTGTTTATAAGAAGGGGAGAGCAAGAGAGAGAAAATAAAAGAGAGAAGTGTGTGGAAGATAAACATGAATAATTAAAAGCCTTTTTCAGATATTTTTGCAACTTGACTTAACTCTGCCATGCTCTGTGAGCACAGCAAAGCAGTGCAATGTACAAAATTCTGCTAACTGCTTCCATTTTTCTTCTGGACAGGGCTCATTGGTTACATTGTGTCAGCCACAAAACCAGAGAATTTTCTGAGCAGTGGAATTCTTTCACAGGAAGTTCTCTGAACCTGCATCATACTATAAACCTTTCTAACTTTCACTCCCAAAATATCTACTAAGAAAATTGCTCCAGAACATGAACTAATTTCTGTAGCACCTCTTAGCTGAAAACTGTCTTCTATCACTGGTGTTGGTGCTCTGGTACAGAAACACCATATCTCTACTTCTACAAAACAAATAAGTTGATAGCATCCCATTCCGTGTAAAGCTAAAGCTATTTCTCATGGGAAAGGACGAGAACTTCTTTAAAGATCTGGGACAATGGAAAGAAACTGTATAACCACCTTCTGCTATCTACCATCTCACTATTTACTCCATGAAAGGTTTTCCATGCAGCATTCCTGCTCCACATAGTTGAGGAAGGAAAGTGAAATGCAAAGAGGCAACAGCTCTGGGCAGTTTGCTGTCTTTAGTCTTGTGAAATTATATGAAGGAACCCATCAAGCTGAAGTAACACAGACTTCATGGTTCTCACAGCTAGAGGCTATCTGCTGTAATGTCTTTAGGCAAGTCCTAACTGGCAAATGCAGGTGCCACACACATCTAATGGCCACACAAAACAAAACAAAACAGTATAATGAGAGTGAAGTGCCAGAACAAGCCTATTTAAAGACAATTACTTATATTTAAACTCCTCTCTGATGTGCTATAAGAACAATGAATGATGAATGATGAACATTTATTTATTTTAAAGGCTTATTATTTTCTAATAAAATCAATTATATCCCTTAGCTGATGTGGGGTTTTTAACTATGGTGCTGAAAACTTTTAGTATTGTATAATTATTTCCCTGTAAGGATGACATCTTTGTTGCTAAAGACAGAACTTCTGATAATACTATAATAAAAAGGTGCTCACATTTGTTCTTAAGTCTGAAAACACATGATTAGATTTACACTAAACCAATTTAATCATCATTAGAATTAACACAGGGTGATTTCCACAGATAAAACAGAAGTGCTTGGAGAACACACTACTAATTTAGTTTCAACATCAAAAAAAACCTACCATACTTTTTTCAGACTGATTTCTGGTCAAGATCTGTTGGTGCTTAAATGACTCATAATCTGTAATGAGTTAGATATGGGAGGCTTCTATAAGCCAGGAAAACTTCTGGCTAACAGCTAAATCAGAAAGATAAGCGGGATATAAATAATTATCGTACTTCTGCCTATGGGAACTTGTAGGGAACAATCTTACTTTTCTCCAGTTATTGAATAACACTGAAAGTCAAGAAATATTCTCTATTTATTTCCTTATTTCTTCTAAAGATATGCTTCTGTTTTGAAGTACAACGTTTAACCACAACCCAAATCTAAAATTTTTTTCCTCCAAGGAAGAAAAGATCTATCTTTTGAAGAGGTAAGGTTCTGGTAAGTTTATTTTGGTTTGGGGTTTTGTTTTTCTGTTGTTTTTTATTTTCCTTTAATTTATCTCTATTTACATATTTTCAGACTGCAATGGATGATGATGATTGAGAGTCAGAGGAATGTAGGAAATCTGGTTTAAGGTAAATTTGCAAAAACTAAATGATTTCCAGTTCTGAAGTCAGGAACTGATACTTAATTTTAAAAAAAAAAAAAAAAACAAAAAAAAAAAACAAAACCAAACAAACAAAACCCACCAAAAAACCACAAAAACACAAAAAAAATCTATTTTAACAGACATTTATACCACTCCAAATAATTGGACATTTGACTATTCAGTTACAGACATCTAAAAGTAGCCTAAGATTGTATCTGTATTATTAACATTACACAACAAGAGAAGGTCTGTTTTAGAGAATAAAAGAGTAAAATCCATAAAATCCTGTCATTATCCAGGTTTTCCTACCCTTCAGATAATACTGAAACAAAAAATTTCAAAGGAGAACTCTGAAATACTATCCTAAAGAAACTGCTCTTCCTCTGAACATGGGGAGCTAGGATTTTCTGCAAGGTTAATAACCATCATATCATATCAGCTTTGCTTCCAATGGCTTATGTCTCCCTCTTCATTTAGATGATATAAAGAAATTCATTGCATATGGGTCCACATATTTAACAAACAAATAATGTTCATTTTCATATCTTGGCTCATTTAACATAAAAATTACCTTTCAGTCCATACAGCCATTTTTGCTTAATATTATTATAAGTTTCTGGGCCCTCCAGAAGCAGGGTAAATAGAAATCATGACTGCTAATGTTCCATTTTCCATCCTATCACTATAATCCCTACATTTGTCTTGAGAAAACCTTTCACTGTTAAGTCAAGGTGTCCCAGGCAGGATGCATGTGTGAAATGACTTCAATAAATAAAATGTCTCCCATATCAGCTTTTATGTTTTGATTTTTGGGAAAAAACCCACAACAGCTCAGCTGCTGATTGAACTCATTTTCTGATATATCAGGCAATTTGCAAATTCAGCCACTGATGTTAATGGAAAAGGAGTCAATCAGTTAACTTGCACATTTTCAAATTACCACTTGTATTCAATTATTAACAAAATCTTTTGACAGCACTGTGGTACCTTCTTGGAATCTTACTGACTTTATTCCCATTCTACTAGATTCTTGTAGTTTTGTTCTTTAGATTGGAGGACTACATAGTATTGCACATCTCATGAGAAAACCACTGCTATGTGTTATGGTGAGAGTTACAATTTCCTTCTCCCCATTAATTCTATACATGTCAGAGTAAAATGCATGAGGGAAAAAAAAAAAAAAAAAAAGCAAATAAGCTTCCTTTCTGCTTCCTCCAAAACCACAAGAGACACTGGTCTTTCTCAAAAGCATCATTTTAGCTTGAAAACACTCAGATTTGTCTGAAGAGGAACGCTTCTCTTTAGTCACATTGAACATTATTCCATGTTATGATTTGCTAAATAAATATATTAAAGTGCCAAGTTTAGACTTGCATCTTCTTTCCTTTTCTTGTCACATACTGGGGAAAAAAAATGTTTTGACAAAACAGAATGAAATGATCCAATATCAGAAAAGAATGTTCAGCACTTTTTCTGAAGAATCTCAATTTTTTTTAAGCAAACTACTTCATACAAGCAATCCAATAGTTTTCTCATGTACTATATGTGCTGGTAATTAGCAAGGGCTGTTAAAAGGATGAAACACTGCATATGTTACCACAGTGTGAAGATCTTTCAAAACTAGATTAAATTGTCCCTTAGACTATTTTTTAACTTTCTCAGCCAGGACTATGAGATTATTTGTTAATGGATGGTAACACAGTACATAGACTAACAAACCACTGTCCATGGTAGACACGAAACATTATTTTGTGTGATGTTATAGAGCTCTTGACAAAAAAGTCTTCAGATATTGACTCAACTATAGAAATTGTTTACCCAAGGCATATGAAGACATGAAATGAGGTTGATGAGATCTACCTTGCTTGTAGTTAAACCCAATTAGATAAAGACAAATGCAAATTTCGTATGAGAAATGTCACTCTTTTGACTTCTGAGATACTTTTAAAAGCAAATTTCATAGTATGTATTTTTACAATATTTTTAACTACAGTGTGCAAAATAATCACAGAAAACGGGGCATATAAACTCAAAAATGAATATATGAGCTAGGATTACATGTCTGTGAAAGAAATGGCAATACACATGGCATAATAACTTCCAGCATCACCCAGCTTGTTCTAGAGATGAAGGGAACACAAATACAATTATTAAACTGTCACAGACTGAAATAATTATTTAGATAAACAGTGAATGGCATTCAGGCAGATGTCTAACAATGAAATGTGTGAAACAGAATGAATCAAACAGAACAATTCGAGTCAGTCAAAACTCAAAATGGAAGGCCAAAGAGTAAACTCATTATTTCAGAAGCCATTCACCAACAAAAACTTAGGAGATTTTACTAGTAAAGAAGGTTTATACATCTGAATCCTCTCTAAGAGCTTTAGCGAACAGCCTTTGGATCCTAAGATACAAGGTATTGTTAAGATTCAAAAGGATATATAATATCCTGGTATATTTGGGCAGTGAAATATTCAATGTAATATGTAAATGAGAAACTTAAAACAAGAGAAATCATGATATGAAAGATAGCTCAACAAGAGTTTTGATACAATTTTCCATAAATACTCCTCACACTATAAAAGCTGTTACATCAAAATGGAGAGTAAATATATGTTTATAAATATGTAACACCTGAATGTAACAAGGCTTAAAAAGTAAAGTCAGAACAAGTACAGACAAAATCAGCTGCCCGCCTAATGAGAGAATGACCTATGTATAGCTATCTAAAATTTAATTCCTGTCTTTTGACACAGGTGCTTATGTAAATGAGAATAAAGAGATTGAATTACTGGTAGTAAGAAACACCAAATTCCTTAAGGATGAACAGAATTATGATTCAGACACTCACAATACCTAGGTTCTTGGATAATTAGCGATGAATTGAAGAACCTTGTGATGGCTTTAAGAATCATGAGAAAAATATTAACAGAAAGGATGGAAAGTTTTAGACCATCTTCAATTTTACACAGCATAGGGATACGACTATACTTTTCACATTAAAAAAAAAAAAAAAAAAAAGGATAGTGTGATTTTCTGATTAGGTTAATCTACAAAGTAACAAGAATTAACATAAAACATACTGGCGGAACAAGTACTACAAACAGGTGCACAAACAGATGCATATTACAAGGTGTCTTCCTTACGTCAGAAGTCACCACACCTACTTCTTCTTTTCCTAAGAAGGCTCCACATAAATCTTAACTCTGCAGAAGACAAAGTCTGGCTAGACCTACACACACACACACACACACAAATAAATCAATTTCTTGACAGAAGAATCCAGAATTGACCAGGTGTGTTGAAGTGAGCACAGTTTTCTCCTTCAAAGTGCACATGGAGATTTAGCCAGTGGGAGCTACTATATCTTCTGTTGGACTGCTAAGGCAGGTGAATTATGAGTTCCTCAGCCACCCTCAGATAAAACATTCCAGTTGTTTTTCTGGCAGTAGTTTCTTCTCACATCTGACACATTGTAAGTAATAATCAGGGATGTCAGACTGATCTACCACCAATATAACAAGGCTTTAGAGTACTGGTTTTCCCCTGAAAATCTAAAGAGGTTATTAATGTTAAAAAGAGTAAAAAGTAAGAATTTTTCTCTTACTGTAATCTCTAACAATATTCTAATAGAGGTTATGTAGATGCTGTGTTTGTATGTAGACTTGGAGACCTCTTGATACTCTTGTCTCTCCTTGAACAACTGAAGAGACTGAGAGCATTTAGAAGTGATTCAAGAGAATCCTGAGAGGTTAGGATGAGGAGTCTACACCAAGTTGTTTATTTATATATTAGAGATTCTATAAACTGACACTGAACCCAGATATATCTCTTGTGGAGGAGGTCAGAGAGATCAAAGCACCTTTCTGAGTGTCAAGATGCAAAGCGAGAGATTGCTGCTTATTGCTATACAGTGTATTTCTTTTAGTCATATATCCTAATCCACAACATTAGACTTTATAGCACTGATTACAATCTCTATCATAACTTCCGAAAATAACTACTCAACTTAGATGATGACACTAAAAAAGCATTACAACTCCAGTGTTTCACATTTTTGGTACAGAAAAAAGATGGAACATAAGATCTGTGTGCTGACCACAGGAAATTAAACACAAATACTATTACAGATTATGCAGATTTATGCTAATATTAATGGCATACGGCACAGTAAACTCCCATTGTGTTTAATAAATTTAAAGCTGTCAAACACATTTTGTGAAAAGTGATACTCAGAAATATCTGAGCATATTTGAATTATCATGTGTGTCCTGGTTTTGACCAGGATGGAGTATTTCATACCATGTGGTATCATGCCCAGGGATATAGGGGGGCGGGCTCTCTCGGGTGGGCGCGGGATTTTCGGGTCCGGCCAGGGTGTGTGTTGCTGTGGGGGGCGGCCTCTGTGCTCGATCGCCACTGCTGCATTTTACCCGTTTCTTTTTTGGACTCACTATTGTTACTGTTGTTCTCTTGTTATATTTAGTAAATTCTTTCTTTTTATTCAACCTACAAATTCTCTTCTTTTTGTCCCTCCCCTATTTCACCAGAGAGGGGGGGTGGGGAGGTGAACAGCTGGCCACGTGGCGTCTGGCTGCCGGCTGAGTTCAAACCTCCACAATGTGCAAGTCTTTCTTACATTTCCAGTGACTGCTGTCCAGACAAGATGAGTGTATAATTTCATTGCTATAACATATAGCAGGATAGACTAAGTGAAAAACATGTGCTTAATTTGTTCAGGAGTGCAAAAATTAAGATATAATTGAGGTATCTTCTTCATATTAACCTTAGTTATTGAAATTCTATTTAAATGATAAAAATCTAAAATTAAAACTTTCCAGGTCTGATGTAAAGGAGAGGAAATTTAGTTCAGAAAGTAAGCTTTTTAGAACATTCTCACATAATAATAGGATTTCTTTGTATAGCTACACAAACTTAACAGTTAATAAAAAGTTAGAAAAGCCATTGCAGAGAAAGAAAAATTCTTGTCATGCAGTCTGCCTGGTTAATCTGACAAAAAATCCCAGTGTTTCAGAGGCTGGCACAGTTGATTTCTGCTCACAATAAAGATGATCTCGCGTTAACAAGGATTTGCTTGTCAACCAGAATAATTATATTAAAAGAAGCAGACTCTACTGAATCTTTTGGAAGCAATCACCTAAGGGTCATAAACTGCAACTTGGTTTAACAGAAATAAAAATCTCTGACTTTGAAATAATTGTTATAGAAGAGTTTTGGAAAGTGTGTAAATTTTGGCATGCTTTTATCCTTGTCTATCTACACGGTAATTTGCAGTCAAGTGACAATATCCCTACTTGCATTACAACTGAGGCAAAACTAAATTTTTGCATTACAGCCGAGGGGAAAAAAATAAACCAAAACCAACCAAAACCAACAACATACACACACACACACACACACACCCCGTATGATAGTAAAAGAAGCATATTTTAGGGTTGCCATCTGGATTACCCTATTGGATGATGAATTCATTCCTGAGAACACCTAATAACATATGCTGTAGCTCTCTAGGGAGACCTCAGGAGATAAAAGTCTCATAGGAAGAATGCTTGTTAAGAATAAAGGGCAGATATGTTAACTTCCTACTTGAATAAATATCAACATAGTAATTTAGTAACCAGAGCTCCATAGTAACTGGAAAAGTAGTTCCCTCTCATTCTGCCCTTAATTCTTTTCCATCAAGGTAGTTTTCAAGGAGTAGTTTGAAAATCAATCAGACAAGTCCATGGACAGAAATCAGCTGATCAAGAAATATGAAATAAAAATGAAGACTGATGAGATTTAAAAGGATATGCATGCACTCCAGAGAGAGATAATAGGCATCTGTTCAAGTCTGAAGCAGCAGGCTATTCCTAAGCTTCTTTACAGAGAAAAGATTAAGATAAATGTGTGAAGACATTTTTAAAACTCTTGTCTTCTTTTATTATGTTTTATTCCAGCTGGTAAGAGAAAAATATACTTTGGTGATGAGGCAGTGTTCATTGTGCTTTTATCACTACTTACAAGGAAATGGAAAAATAGTTGATACTAAATGCTTTGACAACTGAAACCAGCACAAGGGCTTGACTTACGAGAAGTAGGATAGCATAATTCTGCTGAAGGGAGGAAAAGCAGGAAGTCCTACCATACAGAATGTGGTATAAGTAAAGGTGAATCAAGCCCTTCAAAATGATGATCCATGATTCAGTATTAGCAATTAGGCCAGTGAGCACAGTTTAATGCATATTTACACAATATTCACTGATACTCCAGACATCTCAGTATAAGAAGCATAAGAGCTCATTAGTGGACCTTTTTATCCAGGTAGTTTATCAGCTTCACTTCTGATCCATAAAAGTAAAGCATCACACTAAGGCAGGTAGATGTCTTCAAGTTATGAAGGTAGGCCACTTAAAAGTAAACTGCATTATGACTGACAGACATATTCACAGCAAACAGACCTTACTACACAGAGAAATACTTCAGTATGCGACGAATAACTTGAAAGACAGTAAATCGGGTTGAAAATCATTGGATAAAAATATTTAAGGAGTTTAGCCTTGAATCTGTTTTCAGAAAAGATTCATGAAGATATGGATTTTTAAAATCATAAATAAGGGACTGAAAAATATAATAAATCATGAGGAAAGCCAGCTGAAGATTAATTTTGAAAGTCATGAATTGAAGACCTATGTAAATTAAACATATTTAGCATTTTTTAAAGAATGAAACTGATTTTCTTCATATTGCCCATGTAGAAGAGGAAATATCCTCCAGTTATCAACATATCAGATTTTGCAGAGACCAAAAATAGGAAACAGCTGTTTCATATACATAGACAGAAAAGAAGGGACAATATGTGTCTATGAAGTTGGTATACAACACTGTAAGAAATCAGCATGTTTCTTGGAAGTGAAACAATGGTTTGCAGCAAGAGACAGGAATTAAATGAAATTCCACTAATAAAGATTTTTCATTATACAGATCAGAAAATGTTGTGTACTTGACAGAACTCCAAAAAGGAGTTGGTGCACTTTAATCCATTCTTCTTTTTCCTTCTAATCACATGTAAACTCTGAATTTAACTGGGATTCTAAATCAAAGAAACAAGCAAAGGAAGAGGCATAAAGGGCAGCTATTGTAATTGAAATGCAACAAGATGTCAGATGATACAAGACACTGCTAGCAGAGACACAAAGAGACTGCTAGCTAGGATCAGAAACAAACTTATTACTGTTGCCACAAGAGGAAAAAAGTGCTATATGACTTTCTCAGTTCACAGAAAAGTAATAGGCTTAATGTCAAGCACATTGGGTTTATCTATCTGTCATCAGCCTGTACAACAAAGAAAGGAACTTTTGGAGACTAACTACCATAGCCACTTAGATTCAACAATCACAACAAACAAGATTAAGACGTTATATATATGGAGAGGTTATATATATGGTTATATATATATATGTTAAGAGGTCATATATATGGAGAAATCAAAGCCTACTATAATTCCCCATAAAGAATGACAATTAAAGAAAACACTATGTATAACACACATATATGTTCATCTTATCCACAATGAAAAATCTGTAATGCCCACATAAATAGATGATTCATCATTTTTCAGGGGACTACAAGAGGAAAATCACATAGAAAAGCCCTCCAGCTAACAAATAAAACTCTCTCCTAATCTTTTGTCTTGCTGAGTATGCAAATATTCCAGCTCTTTATGACTGGTTCTCAAATTGGAAGGAAATTCCAACTCTCTTTCAAATAAAGGAAAATATTAATAAAGATTTATATTATATTTTTCCCCATTTATGGTTAATATGTTACTCTGTGAAAGTCTTTTCAAAAATTCTCTCTTAAAGGTTCTTGAACCTTTTACTAATTTCCTCATCTTTCCCTAAATATGACCATACCACTAATTAATGTGTGAAATCCAAGTACCACAACAGAACTGTACTTTCTATTTTCAATATACCAAGCTCTTACATTCCAACACTGCTTGGAGGACATGGTAAAACAATAAAGTCATGAAACATCTGACACAAAAATGGGAGGTTTAAATCTAAATCTAAATATTCTACATTGAATACTCTGATGAGCTGTAATTACAAATCATATCATAAAAGACATACTAAGTACTGCTCCAAACATAGATACACCTTATTATGAAACACATAGTAATTATTATGAAAGACTGGTACTTAGACATTCATTATGGAAGGATTATTATGAAACAGAAATCTTCTTAATAAGACACTCCAGGTGGAACCTATTAATTTAGTGGCATAGAGGCCAACAGTTTCACACCAGGACTGAAGAATACATTATCATCTGTGCAATACCTAATTTATAATGTGTACTGGAAATATATAGTCAGCACTATGTTACAAAGTCCTCTTCACTACCATACTTCAGTTAGCAGTATCTCCCTTTACATGACAGATACATTTTGTGAATTATATTCTCAAAAGGTTCTTTTACTTTTTAATAATGTTCTTTTCTCTCTTTATTATTCAGCAGGAGATTATATTTATAATTTAAACCTGTTTCCCTATATGAATTCTAGTGTTAAAAAATGCTATCACATACTATTAAGTCATTCTGCATTATGAATAAAATCTGTAGATTGTCTTACATAATCCTAGATCCTTTATTTCTAAATGTGTTATCAATATTTGATTGTACAAGTTAAGAGGTATTGAAAATCTCTAGATCTGAAGGCTGATATAAACAGGCATAAAAAAGATATTTTACACAACTCTACAAAAAAACCAAACTCTTCTGATCACTATAAAACTTTTTTCATATTGCTTTACAAGGAAGATAATCCTTTCAAGTATGTAAGGAATTTATGGTGCTGGTCACAAAAACAGACATGAAAAAAAAGTTCAGCAATACTGGTCTACTATGTGGCACTTCTATTTCAAAATAAACATTCTTTCCCCTTCTGCTAGTGAGATCAAGTGACTGAGTAGCTTAATAAAAAAAAAAAAAAAAAAAAAAAAAGACTTCAAGAAAATGTATCTTTCTTACAAAATATGACAAGACACATTTTCAAAGCATAAGTAGGAACTCAGTCATACAGCTACTAACATTACTGCGAGCTGCCTGTCAAAAGTACTGTGCATCATGCTGGAAATGTCCTTCAGTGATAACAACCGGGTTAAAACTTTTGGACATACACATAAATATTTTACATGAGGTGTCTCACAAGATAACATTTGTGATTTATGCTCAACTGTTTTCAGAAGCATCTGTATCACAGGAACACTTTAGAAATGAGTTTACTCTCTGGTTATATAGTCCACTAAAATCTACTGTTCTTTCAAGAAAAGTTCAACATAAGTGGCTCTATAAAGCAGTCTTTTAAAGAAGGCACACAAGCGAAGACATTCATTACAGAATATGTTTCATTGTTATCTATATTATTTCAATACTCCATGTACTTTATGTACAGGTGATCTTGCTAAATTACTTTTAAACCAGTTTCTAAAAATATTGCCTTTCCCCTTAGTAGAGGAATGATACAACTTCTCCAAAATGAAGCAGATAGTATCAAAGAAAGATGGAGAACCCTGATATCAACTATCAGCACAATAGAAAAGAAAAATATGAAGATTCTACTGTGTACCACAGAATGAAATCATAAAAGTCTTGGGGATGAAGTGAGATTACATTATCAAGCCAAACATTAAAAAAAATCTTATTAAAGCAATAAAAGCCAATATAGTTTATATGTATTTCATTAAAAAAATATTTAAAAGTGACTACTAGGAGGGATCTGCAAAACAGATTACATTTACACCTCTGGAAATCGCTGATTTACTGTTCTGAATTTATTTTTGCTGTCACAGCAAAAGTCAAAGTTAGAACATGTAAGACTCTATTTCTGTTACTATCTAGAGTCAGTCCTAATTACTTAACAAGGAAAAGGTAAATATAATGGGAATTTTTGTCAAAAAATACTTTCCTGCTTGTCTATGTTGAAGAGAACAGATAAAAAAGTAAGCCCTATATGACAAATCCATTTAGAATTTACCAACTGTTGTATTGAGTTCCTTAACTCTGAAAGCTCAGCTAAACATGCTTCCAAATACATTCCAATCTGGGACTGTAAATTATATGAGGTATCTCAGAGATTTTACCTAGCACAAAATTAAAAAGTAAATATTGTTACACGACTTCTAAGATACTAATCTACATAAAGTAACTTGTTTTGTAACAGGCAGAGGCCCCATTTGGACATCTAGGATTAACATGGGCAGCTAAGTACTCAATTTGAGATTAACCATTATAGCATAAAATGAGATCAGGATAGCAAAACAAAATATGTCAATCCCTGTCTTTCTAATCACATCATAGTTGGGAAAATACATTTTGTAAACTTTCTAGTGTCTCTAAATTTGTAAATAAAAGGAGAAAGCTAGCTAGCATACTCAAGACTTAGTGACATAACAAACTGGAGACTTAGTATGGCACTGGAGAAAATTAATAGTGAGAATCCTCATCATTAATTATTCTTCTGTACATCATGAAGTTAAAATATAAGAGTATGAAAGTAAGAAAGTTTTTGTGACTTTTGACAATTATTAGTAAGAAAAAGATTATAACAATTGCCAAAAAAATCACAAAAGTTGGCATGTTACCTGGCTATGACAAAGAGCACACAACTGACACCCAAGTAAGCCAGCAGAATATACATCCAGATATCAGGGGAGAGAGGATTCAGGAAGGAGAAGACGCCGGGGTTTGTACCATTGGGCTTGCGGTACAAAATACTTATTCCAAGAGTCATAAAGGGCTTGGAAAAGTCGATGACCTTCTCTCGAACATAGGTAATTGCCAATGGTGCAACTGCAAGGTCAGCTTTCTGTTAACAGAAATACAAAAAGAGAAACAGGCCATAAGTCAGAAGAAAGAGGTTGAAGCAGACAGAATAGGCAAAACACAAACTTTACATGGAGGAGGTTTGTTCTTGTACTAGGTAGGTTAAAACTCTCTTCTCCAAGTAAACATGTTTATCCTACTTCCTGCTTGTTAAACTGACACAGCAGCATTTAGAGAAAATTAATAGCACAGTTACAGGGATAGAAGCAAAGAAAAACATTACATCTTGTAGAAAACATGAACATCCATTATCACGTCTTTTAAAACTTTATGAAGTGTACATATCAACATATGTCTTCTCTTTGTCACTCCTTCACTGTGCTCTTTAGAAGCTAACATATTTGTGAAGCAGACATGAATATGCTTGTACAAGTGTAGGGAAAGGGCCAGGAAATAGTTTTGCTTGTTTTAACAAAAAAAGTATTGGTACAAAATGAAGAACATTTTAAAATAGGAAGTGCTACACCTGAAAGGTTGCTACGGGGAGTAAATTCTAACAAAATGCAACTGTCCTTACTAGTTTGCAGAAATAACTATGAAACTTGTAGATAACTGACTATTAATCAATTGCAACACTTAAAATGAAATCATAAAATAGAATGCATTTTGTCAAGTTACATTTAGTTTTAGTTATTATAGCAATAATTCTTAAGATATTAGTAAATGGCCTATACTACTTTTTATTCAAAATTTAACGGAAAGCATAGTGACAAGAAATCTACAGCATCTACTTTTTAATCTCTGTCAACAGCTCTTGAAAGACTACTGTGCATGTGTGTATGTGTGCGTGCAGGTACATGTGCACATATGAAAGAGGGAAGTTCAGAGCAAGAAATTATACAGTACAAGACTTGGCAAGCTGTAAACTAAGAATTCCTTCTAAACTATATGTAAATATAGGAATGTAATGACAGAAATGGTATAGCTACCATGAAAGAGTTATCCAGGTAACATAGCTGTAAATAACACCATTTTCAGAATGCCTGTTCTAAACCAAGATCCAGAGATTTTACTCCCAACAAAATCATATAAATTCATACATTTATATACTTTATTTTGGTGAGTTGGTATCCTGTATACTGTGTAACACTCAGAATCCCACACAATGTTATAACATTTCAGTGTTCCCTTTTTTTTTTGTCTCAACTTCCACAAAGTTCTACTATAGTCTACTGTTGTTATGAGCATTTGTCATGTCATTAGATTTACTCTAACAAAGTACTTCTATGTTACAATATGAAACTCTGTTGGCACTGTTCATTTAATTTTGTAAGGGTTTACTGGTCAAAAACATAACATATGCTTCATTTCCGTTGGTATTCAGAACTTACAGGTATTAATCAGACCAGCAAGGCTTTATTCCACAGCAGCTGAGTTTTTATGGGTTACATATTTTTGATGATATTCCAGCTGATGCAGAAAGAAAACAGTAAAGCAAGAAACTAAAATTAATTTAGATTAAAAGTTATAGGTCAACATGTAAATGTTTGAGATAGGTAGAAACTCAAGCTATTAGTTTGCAAGGCAACTAGCAGTCCTCACCCTAAGAGTCCGAAGCCAAGTCACTAGAGCCTGTCAGAAGAGGCAGCTGCCCAAAGATAGAGAAAACAGATCTTTGGAAGGCTATTGGCAGTTGTGAATTTTGGTCTTAAAACCTTAATAGAGCCTTAATGAATAACAAATCAATTCTTTAACAACTACTATAGGAAATCCAACCCTTGGTCATTAGATGAAAACAGAACTGTATACAAGTGAATATGGGTTGTAACTATCTCCAGTGGAGCAAAGCTCTAGGGAAGTTGCAGATGAAATTAGGAAAATAACTGAACAAGAAATAATGTATGTCTTATATGACAGGACAATCAGATATCCCAACCTGTGAGGAACAGATCCAAAATACAGGTCCATATCTTGATATCTCAAGATTTTCTTCAGAGCTTTAGTAACTGTTTTAACATTCTTGAACTGGTATATCACCATAAGAACAAAAATTAAATATCTCAACAAAAATAAAATCCAGAGTCTTTACTGTCTGAGGAAACAAAAAGCTGCTAGAATGACTGACATAAAAATGTAATACTGCCACATGCAACCATTGTGCTAATACATGTTACCTCCAAAATATTCAATTATCTTCTCAATTGTTTTATTCTGAAATGGCACTACTTGCAAGTAAGAGAAATAAGGGGCCAAGTTTCCAGAAGCACAGTACCAGGGTCTCCTGCACTGTTCTACAATGAAGAAATACAAGTAAAAGAATTCTGTGTAGTTAACTTCTCAGGATGAATTGGAGAGGAATGGTGTAAAATTACAATTTTATCAATCTACATTTATCAACATTAACAAATGAGTACATCTTAAAATGGCTTTCTGATAAGTTTCATAACAAAGGATATTTGTCTCACTTGGCCATGATGTATGATTCCATTTTTTAGAATGAATGTATTAATGATTCCACTTTTTAAAAGAAAAAAAGCTTTATCTATCTGAAAGCATAATCCTAAACAGCACTTATTCTTGACCTTCGAGTACTTGAGATGAAGGCCTTTTTATGACAGCATCCAAGGACTGGTGAGGATAAGCTAGTTGTTACAGAGTAAAATTCTGCACCAACTAAAGTTTACAATAGCAGTTAGAAACAAGTAAGTCTGGCAAGGACATTCCAACACAAGGCGCAGTCTTGAGCAAAATGAAAGAGTTGTACAGCAACACAAACAGTAGCCATACCATGTGATGAAGGAGCACACTGCAGACAGTAATGCCAGCGGTAAATGACAGAGACTGGAGAAAAACACTCCTCACAATAAATTCTTACTTTAATTATGTCAAGTGTGAGGAAATCACAATCCTGCATTCACTCCACCATTCAAAGGTATGGCATGATAAACTGGAGAATAGCATTCACATTCTGCATCTATCGACAGTTTTTCAAAGAGAGGTCCTCTAGTAAGGAAGAGATTGTTCAGGACAAGAGGGAGGAAGAAACAGAATTTATCATACCCTATAGGACACTTTTCAAAGTCAACTGAACCATTGACAGTTACTCCCACCTTGCTTTCTCAAAGTGCATCAGATATTTTGAACTCTACTTTTAACAGTACATTCTCAATAGTACTTGATCTTCCATATTCACCCACTATCTTAAAGGGTAATGATATTTCTTCTTTCATACTAACATTGCACTGCCAGTATGCTCTACTTTCTACATTACTGCAGAACTCTGTGAGCAGGGATTGCCAGACCTTCCCTTCTTTTCATGCCATATAAGGACTGCACATACTCTCTTCACAGTCATGGAAAGGTTTCCCTGTCTTGTTGCCATATGCAGTTGAAGGATGTTCATTCAAACAACTCAAGGTATTCAAACAACTCAAGGTATTTATTTCTGCTACAGAAGCCCCTAAGTCCTCCTAATTTGCTCTTCATTTACATTTTACTCCCAAGCAGCTTGTTGACTGACTATTTTACATAAAGTAACATTTAAAGAAAAAAAGAGAGGACTTTTTTTTCAGTCGCACAGGGCTGAAATTTGATACCTAACCTCTAAGAAGACAAGTTTTAAATTTATACTGAATTCAATCTATGCATGCAGCTACAAATAACTTCAGCAAGAAATCTGCACATAAATGTTGAGTATTGAATGGGCCAATGCATGTATAGTAAGTTGCTATTTGCAGATACTGATATTTTGTATGTGAAAATTAGCTCCATAAAATATAACCCAGAGAACCTGCTACATTATTTTGGGGGGAAGTTGAACTCTGAAAGCATTTAATAGCTTCTACTAATAACGTTCGTGAAAGGAAAAACAAACACTGATTGAATTTTCTTTTGGTGATTCTTTTCTGAAAAACTTTTGTCTCACCTACTGTATTCAAAGGAATTAAGAGTTTAAATACGATCTAGACATAACAACCACAAAATGGCTAATAGTTTTTTTTTAATTAGAGTCTACAACTACAGTCTACAACTACTTTAATTAGAGTCTACAACTACAGTTACTACTACTGCATTTTAGTAATTTTACTTCTATACGGGCAGAAATGCACTTACTGCCTATATTATTTTTAAAAATAAATGAAGCTACTTTTTTTAAAGGAAAAATTCATAAGGCTTCTTTCTAATCCACTGTGTCTGCTCTTCAGCCTATGACCCTAAATTAATACATAAACTCCTACAGCCACCTCAAATTTTGGGGATTGTTAATCTGAGAGCTGAATTTCAGTTACATTCCCTTTGGAGAAAATGCATCCCTAAGCTAGACAGAGGAAGGCTAATACCCAGCTTCAATTCTTTAAAACCATCCAACAGTCTCTTAATGCCAGAGAGCTTATGCATTATTCCTGTTCACAGAAGTGCATTTCCCTGCCACTGATTTGAAAAACTAAGATCTGTAGTTTGCCTGTAAGCTTGTGATCTGTCTTAGACTGCCTTGTTCATGCTGCTACATTATAGAAAATTTCCCACCCTGTGAAAAGCTTTTGGTCTTGACACAGGATCTTCATTTTCTTTGAAACAACTAGGACTGGATTGGGGGTTTAAAGCTGTTTTTATTTTAACTAGCCACTCATTATTTTGACGTAAATTGTTTTTCTACTAACTTTCGTGGACTCATAGGACAATTCAGGTGGGAAGCAACATCAGGAGGTCTCTAGTCCAATTAAATCAGGGTCATCTACATGATCAGACCAGGTTGCTTTGGGCTTTACCCTGTCAGTTTTCAAAACCTCCAAGAATGGAGACTACACAACCTCTCTGGACACCTCTACTTCTTGTCTGTCTGTGTTGCTCTACAGACAGGCAGTGGAGCAGGTTGTTTAGACAGGTTATGCAATTTCCATCCTTGGAGGTTTTGAATTTATGCCTGTTGTCTTTCATCTTCCCATCAGGCACCACTGTGAAGAGCCCAGATTCATCTTCTTGATAACCTCCTCACAGGTCCTGGAAAGCTGCTACTAGAAGTTGTTACCTTGGCCAAATGAAAGTAACATACCATAAAGTTCAAAACAAATCCAGACTAGATAGCTGAGTTTTAGATGTCATGCCTTCTTATTTGTGGGATCCTGAGTGGTATCATTTAAAATTAATTGCTAACAATATAATATATAGATGCAGTTTCAGTAGTTGTTACTTTATTAACATAATAAGGTAATTTAACATGATAAAGTAACATGATGACAGTTTCAGTAGGTACTGGCTCAAGTTACACATTTGTTTCTAACTAACTGTTGAACTGCTTCTCAGTATTTATTGTTTAGCAACAAAAGTTACTGAAAGACAGTTGGTTTACTCAGATTTATTTTACTGACACTCAGTAATATTTCATAGCTCTTTCAGTTCTTTAGACATCCTTATGTCAGCATAGCTAATACTTTTCTTGGTGAAGTCTTGAACAGCTGTGGTAACTCATGGTTGTGTAAACTACAACCCCTCAAGTCTTTAGAGCAGAGTCTTGATCTAGTAACCACAAGATCATCTCCCTAGAGATCCAGAACTAAAAAAAAAAAAAAAGCAAAAGGTTCTGCAGAGGAAATTTGCCTGCTGTCCACTACTACAGAAACAACTTGCTACAGGAATTTAACTAGACAAAAATGTTTGGAAATCTTCCTATAACTGCTTTTAAATAAAATGGAGAATATCTTTTGATTAACCTAGCAGTGCCTAGAACTGACTTTTGGTATTGTTTTCTGTCTGTTTCTTTGTTATTCCCTAAGTGTTTAGTCAAGGAGAAATACTAGTACTAAAACCATCAAGAACACTGTAATTTGTTAATTTACGTTATTTCCTCTTATTCAATGCTAGTAAACCTAGAAATTTTCTAGTTCATTCTCATTTAGTTATTCCAGCATGGATTAGAATTAATAGCTGAATAGATGCAACATGAGTACCCATTCAAAAGAGTCACAAAGTTTCTATCTGTTGATTTATAGGACATTGTTTCACTAAAGTTTTTTGCACCAACTTTGTTTTAATCAACAATTACACAAGTTGTATGTAAGAGGGCTAGAGGCAGTGGACCACGAGACCAGATTTAGCAGGAAGATGGATGACAATAAGTTATAACAACAATAAAATCTCAGCATTAATTCTTCACTCCAGCAGGGTTTTCCACAAAGGGCTCTTCTAATGGTTAGAAGAGCAAGATTTACATTACCGCAGAAAAGACAAACTGCCAAAGACAGTATTTACAAGACAGTGTAGATATTGTGGCTCAGGGTCCAGGAAAGGGAGACTCCCTCCCACAAAAAAAAAAAAAAAAAAAAAAAAAGTACTTAATTTAAAAGTTACAGTTCTTCTTTACAGATCATACTTTTTTTTCAGAATTGTATTTTTGTACCAGAGGTGGTTATTAAACATGAGAATTACTGGACCCCATGCTCCAGTGCAGCTTCCTGAAATAAAATATAGAGGTAACATTGATTCCTTGTTTGTAGCTACCATTTTATCATTATATTTTCCAGATTTACCATAACTGCCTTGAAGTGAGGTTTTTTTTCCAGTTGTTAACCAGCTGTGTCACTTAGCCTTTCATTTACTGCACTCAGGACAAAAAAAATCCCACACTTTTTAATTTTGACATAAATTCTGTTTGCAAATATATGAGTTTTTACCAAATTCTTTCAGTGAATTCATTTCATCATACAATCAAGTTTGACTTTTTTCAAATTTTACTTGCTCCCACTTTTTTGTATCACTTTGTCATTTGCAAATTTTACAAGGCAATCAAAATGATTAATATTTTTGTGTATAATTTGGATGGGAGTAGGTCGTTGCAGGATATATTACCTCTTATTGATTAACAATTCTCAACTGACAACTTTTTGAAATCTATCATTTCATCAGCATAATTAATTAATGGGATAAACCCCATTAATATGGACAAAATCGACCTCTTGTACACTCATCCCCTCCAGCTACATTTTGATGCAGCCATCACAAGGACTAGACTTTATTTTTAAAAGAATCCACAGACAGAAATTCTCAATGAATCATTAAATACCAGTGTCTTAGGCTTTAATTAAAACGGATCATTATAATAAACAATAACAAAAAAGTCTTCTTAGAGACCTTTATCATATATGAAACAAAACCAGAAGTGTTTTTATATTGTGTATATTCTTAAAACTTTATATATCATGCAATGGTTTACATGTACCATAATTATAAAAGAATGGCTAATATAGTACATATTTTATTACCCAAAAATATTGCCATAAATCTAGGGAAGAAAAATGTCAGTAGTGTTTTTATGCACTAGATCCTAATTTAGTTCTGTTTTGCCTAGAGTATATGTAAGCTAACTCATTCGAAAAACTTTTTCATTTATTTAAATTCAATAAAGCTTATCCAAGCTCTAGGCATTATTTGAATACTGAAGATGCCAGGATAAACTTATTAACAATCAGCTTTAATAAAAATAAAATGCAAATCCTGAGGATGAAATCTGGTGGTTGAGTTAAAATGGTTCTGATATTTATAAGATTAAATCTATGAAACACTTAAAAATGTCATTACTGTTATAATTTATTCCTTGTATTATGTGAAATTCTGCTTCATTCTGGAAGACAAGGATCAACAGAGGAGCACAAATACACAGCAAATAAGAACACACAATATAAGAAGAAAAATCATTGATCAACATGACAGGCAGATGTAGACAAATTCCTCACCTGACTACTGCCCAGACAGAAAGTGGGTAAGTGGATAAGTTAAGTAACAACATTTATGGATGACACTAAATTATACAAAGTAGAAAGACTATAGAAGAATTGCTCTATGTCAACTTGCACAAAAAGAGGGGGAGGACAGTAAACAAAATGAGCTCAGAACAAGAAACAAGGAAATGATTCTTCATATTAAGTATAAATAAGCTGTAAAACTCCTTCATTTTGAGACCTGTGGATGCCAAAACTTTAAATGTTTTCAAATAACTGAAGAAATTCATTAATACTCTTTTATACAAAAAAAACCCACCCTAACTTATAGTTCAGTAAGACCCTATCCACAACTCTCTGCTGATGGGGTAAGTATGATTACATTCTGTTCACCCTCACACATTTTTTTGACAATTCTTACTGGCTAAGAAAGAAGTCAGGAAACTGGGCAAAATAAGCTTTTACTACCAACAGCTATAAGGAAGGGAGGGGAGTGTACATGCATGTAGACACAGTTTTGCATCAATAAATAGTTACATCTCTTACCTACCATTATAAACTATGAAGATTACACTGCAGCTTCATACAAGTGTGTATTTTGCATCCAATTAAGTTTCAAATTTCAGTCATACCTTCTTATTTGAATATGTTTCTTCACATATTTTGAAGAGGGAGCAATAGCTCACAGAAAATTATGGATTTGTTACGTTTATTTTCAAAAAATAGGTTTTACAGTAATTTTTACACTATAATCCATGACGTTTATCTGAACTTCATGCATTAAATGGAGGGGATTACAGGCCATGCACGTCTGTACAAAGCGGGGGGAGGGTGTTTTGAGGTGAGACAGAGAGAGACCTTACAGGGTTCTTTCTAGATCTCAGTAAGAAAGGCCTGACAACAAATGGCTGAATAAATTATCTATTTTAATAAGATACAATAAAAAGAGGAATATAGATGCCAAATAAAGCTCACATCCCTTCTGAGGCAGGAACCCTACTAATATGCAGCACTGGACATATCCCAGATGGATCTTTCCCTGGCACACTGTGCAGATCCTGTCTGTGGAGAGGCTCCTCCTTCCTCCTGTGCCATGGTGCCTTTTATTTTATGTAATGAACAGAGTTATATATCTTCGCCTGACAGTCTGGACTGTTGTCACTGTCATAGCTACAAAACTCTCAATGCAATACATTACTGTCAGCCAATCTCAATTATCTTTCAAAGGTTGTGAAGATCAGGGGAAATTCCTGATGACTGAAAGGAAAAAAAAATGTTACTCCTGACTTTAAGATGGACCTTTCAGTGTCAAATTAATTCCTGAGAAAGGGATGGAGCAAATCCTGAAAGTCATAAGGACAAGGAGATAATTGAACGTCACTGGCGTGGATTTATAAAGGGGTAATCCTTCTGACCAACTTGATAGCTTCCTACAATGAAATTACTGTCTTTGGTGGATAAATAGAGTGCATTGAGCATTGTTTATCTTGACTTTAGCAAGGTTCTTCCATAAGGTTCTTCTTCTTCACTGTCTTCCATAACAACCTCAGAGACAAACTGATGAAGCACAGTCTAGATAAGTGGACGATGAGGTCAAATGAAAACTGACTGAGCTGTTTGACTGAAAGGACTGTGACTAGTGACATGGAGTCCAGCTGGAGATCAGTCACTAGTGGTGTACTCTGGAAGTCAACACCAGCACCAATACCGTTTAACATATTGATTAATGAGCTGGATGAGGGGACAGAGTGCCCCTTCAGCTAGTATACACATTACACAAAACTGGGAGGTGTGGCTGACAGACCACAGGATTATGCTGCTATTTAGAAAGACATCAACAGCCTGGAGAAATAGGCAGACTGAAACCTCATTAAGTTCAAATAAGGAAAATGCCAAATGCTACACCTGGGAAGCATAAACCTGGGCACCAGTACACACACTGGAAAGGTGCATCAGGCAGAAGCATTGCCAGCAGGTTAACGGAGGTGGTCCTTGAACTCTGCTCAGCACTGGTGAGACATATCTGGAGTGTTGGTCCAGATCTGGGCTCCCTGGTACAAGAGAGACAGAGACATACTGGAATTAATCCAGTGAAGGGCTATGGAGATGATTAAGAGATTGGAGTAACTGCCATATGAGGAGAGACTTGACAGAGCTGGGACTGTTCAGCCTGGAGAAGAGAAGGCTCAGGGGAATCTGATAAATGAATACAAATAACTGAGGGGGGAAGGGAAAGTAAAGAAGACACAGGCAGACACTTTTCAGTGGTATCCAGTGAAAGAAGAGGCAATGGACACGAAATGAAAGAAATTCCATTTAAACTTAAAAAGATGTTTTTATTATAGGAATGATCAAACACTGGAGCAAGTTGCCCAGAGAGGCTGTGGAGTCTCCATCTGTAGGGACAGTCAAAACTTGATGGGACATGCCCTAGGCAACCTGGTCTAGCTGACTATGCTTTGAGCAGGGATTTGGATTAAGTGATCTCTAGGGTTAGTTTCAACATCAACAATTTTTTGATTCTGTAGTGTAAGTAACTTCTCCTTCTACTTCTCTACACACACTTCTGAAAAAAAAAAAAAAAAAAAGCAATGTTATTTCTATACTGGATACAGACAAAGAAAGGAAATTTGCAACTAGTGAAACTAGGTTTGGCATTTAGGCTCCTAAAAGTTTCTGTAATATTGTTGATTTCCTGTTAAGCTACAAGTAGTTAAAAAAATAGATAAAATAATTTTTAAAATTACAAAGATAAAATTACTCAAATGTTACAAGAATTTAAATAGTAAAATATGGCATCTATCTCATTTATCTTATTTCTGTATTACTCATTTATATCTTATTTCTATATTACTCATTTACAGTGGGGAATTAAGAGAAAGGGAAAATATTCTTGTCCAATGGCTACACTACAGAACAAATTTCTTAAATACACATCAAACTGATAAATTTATACATTTAATTATATCACATAATTCAACAGAAGTTCTAGAGATAACATGATATCAAGTTACATACAGGACCATGAAGTCTAGAATTGAAATGTGTTATTTCTCAGATGCACAGAGCATGGTTGGTACAATGTCACTCTTTGCTAGTGCCTGGTTCTAGTTTTCTGATTCAGGCACACTTGAGTGACATCTGAAAACATGCTCCCACTGTAATCTAAGCTGCTACTGCTTTTTCAGCAAACCTTTATCACCTTTATGCAGGTCTCTAATAGAAACAGAATTAGTCCAGAGAAGAGCAGCGACACTGTGCTTCTGTGATGGGTTTTCCTAACTGACCTGTCGTTTCTTTGTTATTGCACTGGACAATAATGTAAGTGTCGATCTACACTTTTACGTTTTGGAATTATGAAATACTACAGTATTTCAATAGCTCTTTTGAGGGCCAAAAGGATCATTTTTAAAACTAACTTGAAAATCATAAGACATGGAATTGACAAGGCTGAATACTGCACATGACATTTTGAAAAAGCTCAATTATTTTTCTATCCAGGCAAACTAAATTTAAAAGATAATAAAGATAATCAATTACCATGCATTTGAAGCATGACTTGAGGATTTGTATATAACAAGATTTTGATACATTTTTGACAAGACACTTACTCTAGAATATAACAAAAAAATCTAACAAAATACATTTACTAAGTCTTCTGTTTTTAAGGCAAAATCTGCATTGCCTCAGACACAAAATGGCTTTCTGGTTAACAACATATTTTCCATACTATAAATAAACATTTTACTTGCAATAACAGATTATTGTATACACTTCTAAAAGAGAGAAAGAAGTAAAAAGTCTTTCTTCAATCTTAATACTTCTCATTGTGGTCAAATTAAATTGATGTTCTTTTTCTTCCCCTAACGAGCCTTATTGAGAAGACCCTATTGTCAGTCTCCTACCAGTTCTGCTGTCAAATACCTGTGAATGTACTTAAATCTTTTCATTCAGTTTCTTTTGGAAACATAGGATGTGATCAGCTCAAAAGATTGTGTAATAATATTTATGACTCTTAATAAAAAGTGTATACATTATTATTCTCTGTGTCTTACTGTAATATAGAAATATAGCTGGGCCTTATTTTACTAAATGCAGACTGTGTGGAAGTTCCTTGCTCTTTGGAAAAGAAATGCTCATTCTCAACTGCTCTTTTGTTGAAAACTGCATCTTCAGTCTGTCATCTACTTGAAATCTCTTGCCTGCAATTTAATAGGGAATTCATATATGCCCTTCTGCTATGTTCCTCACTGAATTAATACATATATTTTGCACACTTGACCTAAGCTTCTTGGTTAGGATTTCTTTGATATTTTAGATTATTGAGTTTTTTTTATTTCCCTGGAATTTTTTCATGACTTTCTTCAATACTTTCTGCTGTACTGTATCTGAAGTTTATTTTCTGTATAACATTTACACTGATTTAGGATCTGTTTGTACATTTTTCCATGGGAATATCACATGCAGACTTTATTATAGAGTGACTAAGTAGACATGCAAATTAAGTGTCATCTTGTAAGTGAGTATAGAGACCAATGTTTGGCTGCTCGTTTGAAGCAGTAGTAAAGCCATAGTTACGAATAATTCTATGGTCACGTAGAAGACCATCTCTCTCTTTGATCTTAAAGCAAACTTTAGAAAAAAAAAAAAAAAATGAATAGAAGATTCATAGTGCAACATATTTGAGTGAATTACATTGATAAATTCAGACATGGAAGATAAGAATTTGCAGAGAGGTTCTGTAAGTCTATGAATATATTCAATTTGCTTGAAGTAAAAAACAGCTCAAGCAACAGAAGAGAGACGGTTAGTTGCTTGTCAGGGAGACACCTGCTGCTGCTTATTCAGCTTGGGACAAATGACATTGGAAATAAAAGGTCAGAGCACTTGAAGTTGTGGATTAATGAATTAGCAATTAGACTGAAAGGCACAAAAAGCACAAGTGGTATTTTCTGGTATATTAAAAATTATCATAATAAATTATCCTGTAGACCCCAGGACAGATTTCACACAGAAATTAAATGCCATTTTAATGAGGAAAAGAAAGCATGAACACAATAACTGGAAGTTAATATGAATATTTAAAACAGTAAACATACACATGAAAAATGCATTACAGGCACTTAACAGTTAAAGAATTATGGATGCTTTATCGTGATACAGAATAACTGGAAAGAGTTGGAATACTATTTTTAAATCTTAAACAATGTGAATTAGTAGCTTCGTTTAAAGAGAGGGTTGTGCTGGAAAACTGCCAACATAACAAATGTAGCTAATAATGATTACTGGAAATTCAGAGAATGGTTCAGCATAGAACAGGAATGCTTAATTTGCAAGGTAAATAAATGTATAACAAGAAATGTTATACAATAAAAATGCACTCAGAACAGATGGTCTACAAATGGATAAACAGATAAATCAAAAGAGATAAATTATGAGAAAAAAAACATAAGAAAGCTGAAAATACAAACAGTTAAGGATAAGAAAACTGAAATACAAACAGTAGTATTTTAAAAATATACAGAGAGTACAGTAAAAAGGGAATTCTGTCGTCTTTTTTTTTTTAAGAGAGTAGGTAAAAATAAAATAAAATGCCAAGATACTAGGAAATGACATAAAAAAACTTCAGCAGAAATCAGTAGGCATTCTGCTTACCATCTGTCCATATTCACCAGAGTTGCTGGTTCAAGCAGCAATTATACCTTTAACTGCAGGCTTGCCAAAACACTATGTGGTTTATGGAATGTTACCCCTCAAAATATCATCTCCCCAAAGGATCAGAGTTGAAATTTATGTTATATATAGAAAAATTTTAGCATGATTAAAATTTTCATCATGTGACACCTTAGATTCAGTTGCAGATGCTAGCTTAGACCTAAGATTTGAAAAAAATTTAACCAAGTCTCACATAGTTTGTCAAAAATGTACCTTAACTATACATTATGTATTAAGTGATAATTTAAGTTCCACTTCTGTAATGCAAAACTGCTCAATGTATCCTATGTAAACTCATGCAAGAAAAGAAGTAATTATTATTATAAAATGTGTGAAGGCTTTATAGCTGAACAAGTTATTTTTTCATGAAATCTATTAGCAAAGAAGACTGGCAGACTCCAAAAGTAAGATAGATTTATGGATTCTGTGGGTGAAAACCATTCAAAGTGAAGTAAGATGTGACAGCTTCTCCTGAGTTGAGTATTTATCTTCCTCTCGATGATATTCATTCAAACTAAGACCCTATGAGTGGTTTGTGAGTGCTCAGAATTTAGTACATGTTATTATATCTTGTATACTGAGCTGAGATTTTTCAGTGTATTAAGGACATAACATTAAAATATTTCCCCCCAATATAATTTCTTTGATAATGTTTTACTTGAAATTCACATTATCCAAAAAAAAGTTTTCTTTAGCATTACTTCTAGGCCTTGAAATCCTTCTTCCGAAGGAGTCCTGAACACTTTCAACTTTAATTTCAAAAAAGTAGATGCAAAGTGTTAAGAACCAACATCAGTGTATTGCAAGGACTCTCAGACAATAGAAAAGGATTGTGACCCAAGCCTAGCAATGAACTCAAAGTTCTCAGAACAGCAACTGACCAGAGCCACTTCACCTGCACAGGTTTAGAACTATAAAGATTAACATACACCACTAACCACCCACACAGCACAGGCACACACCGATCCTTCATGGGATAAGCACGCACTTGTTACACAAACAATGGTAACTGATTAGCCTACCCCTTAACACAGGTGATTTTATTGGTCTACACAACTGTATTGTAGCATATATAAACCCTGCCTTCCATATCAGGGTCCCCAAGCATTAGGCTGGGGCATCACATGTGCATTGCTTAAGAAAAAATCCTTTGTAATTCTGCATTTTGTCTGTGTCTCTCTCCTCAGTCCATGGTGGATTCCTGAGGCACAAGTCTGGATTTAAGTACCACCAGAAACAGAGGTGCACTAGTGTCTTTGAGCCCCACTAGAAGGGAGGTGGGTTTGAGTCCCACCAGAACTCCTGGTGTACTAGTGGGTTCAAGTCCCACTAGAAGGGAAGTGAGTCCCACTGGAATTCCCTTGACATAAACTTATAAGCCTGTTACATTATCTACTACACTCACATGATCACTCACTCCTTCCTACTATTCATTAAAGATCTGTGTGATACTTATCTTTGCCACCTTGAACAGTAGTGTTTACATTCTATCTCCACTTTCTTACATATTTCCCTGAGCCTGAATAGCCTGAATATTCCTTGCCGTAAGAAATGAAAAACAACTTTTTGTGAATATAATTTGTGTTGATAAGTAATATTATGGATCATGTAAACTGTCCCATCAACAGAAATCATGTGTTAAAAAAAAAAAAAAATAACAATTAGACCTTCTTAAGCTTAGTTTTGAATGTGAAACTGAAAAACATGCAAGTTTGTTGGGTGTTTTTCTCATTTTTATAATGAATAGAAGTGGTTACTCCTCAAGTAAAAATAGACAAAACCCATGATGTTTTATCTAAGAAACAAGATGATTAATTTAAAGTAAGTTTTGTAAAATAATTTATCTTATGCCTAATTAAAAAAATATTCATCAAACTATACAACCGGACAAAAGACAAGAATTCTATCCAGACAACTTAAATGATCTATTTAAAGGTACAGAAAAAATAGGAACACAAAAAAGAACTCCTTGGTATGAAGGCACTGTTAGCTAAATTACTATTTTCTTTCTAAATGGATAAAGGTTCTCAGCCAACT
Source organism: Strix uralensis (assembly GCF_047716275.1). NCBI lineage: Eukaryota > Metazoa > Chordata > Aves > Strigiformes > Strigidae > Strix > Strix uralensis. The sequence goes on along the minus strand of NC_133974.1, from coordinate 47,885,405 downwards.
GTTTTTCATAGTACAGTTTCTCATGGTAATCCTTTTTTTTTCCAGCTCATGATAGGTGACACGGATAATGAAAACAAATAATTGGAAAATAACATAATTCTGTTAGAAAACAGCTATCTTTACTTGCATAAACAAGAATCAACACTGAGAAAAGTCTTAGTATACTCTACTGAGAGAGGAATTTATCTACTCACATTTACTGACTAATTTAAAAAAAAATAAGATGATCACTCAATGAATACTCTAGCAAGTATGGTAGAAATATAATTTTGTAAAGACAGAATGTAACCTCACAACTGCTTCAAGCAAGACCTAAGTGCGGGTTAACACCAAAATGCAGATGCCTGGGCTGTTATTCCAGGCCCTTTTCTGAATTGGACTAGAGTCTGTGACATGCCTCTTGTTGCTGTTCCATCAACAAAAGGGTCTCCCATAGGCCTTAGATCTGCCAGAATTATGTGGGCATCTTGGACAGTTTAAGGAAGCTCAGGTGGCACCAGATAATTATGTGTGGGCTACTGACTTAGTCTGTAGCAGTTTAAACTCCCATCACAGACAGTGAAGGTCTAATCAATACAGATGATGACGTTTAAAGAGCAATTCAGCTGACAAAGTTCCAGAAAAGTGTTTTGGGTTCCTGAATATGTCTACTGCATAAGATATACCTTGGATAGCCAACTTGTCCTCAAATGTGCTGCTCTAGAATGGGATGGGTGTCCTCTGTCACATCTGCTGCAGATGTGCTTAAGGTCACGGAGCATCTAACCTGAATTCTTCCATTGGACACAGCTTTAGAAGATAAGTCAGATTTATCTCTCACCTCTGGTATGATTGTTTTCTCTATTGGCTAAACCAGAAGCCTACGTAGCTAGTGCTCCAACAGGCACCTTTTACCAAAATATTCATTCCCGAAATCCTGACTGAATTCAGCCTGTCTTCCCCTCTGAGGAACAACATTCTGATCTGTGGAATTTTACTCTAAATTAAATTGATCTTATGAGGCCTCATGTAAGATGTCAAGTAGGTTCTAAAAATGTATTTGAAAAAAGTTCATATTAAAATCCTCCATCTTTTTTGAGAACATCTGCAATTATTAGTATGTTGTTTATGTAATAACAGTAAGAGTAAAGATAGGCATCGTCAGAAATTACCTTTCACATATATTACATGAACTGCCCTTTTTTCATTAAATCATCACATTGTTTACCCTCTCAATGCTTTTCACAGGTAAACTTCATTTTTTTAATGAGTCAAAATTAACAAGATTACCATAATGTTAATTATCTCAGCAAATAATTTAATATGCACAGAAGACAGTCATCAAAATTATATCTATTTTAATATGATTATTCTCTGAATAAAGAAGATCTGCCCAGGATTACCAGGGCTTTAGAATAATATTATTTATAGGGAAAAAAAAAAAAAGTATATTTAATGCACTCAACACAGCTTCTTTTAGGAAGATAGAATAGAAAATAATTGGGGTTTTTTGCTTAATATTGATGATCAGTTGCAAATTTCAACACACAATTTATGTGTAAAAAAAAGTAAGATCTCTTTTTTAAACTGGTTCACAGGTATATGGTACTTAGGTTTTCTATAGTTAGTATATTCAAAGAAAGTCCTTCAAAACCAAGAAAAGTAAAAAAAACCTCAACAACTTATATACTTATAATAAAGAAAGCTTTACCACTTCAAGAATGCAGAAACACATTTTTTGTAATGCCAAACTTCAAGAACTAAACTTTAAAATGCTACCAAATAAAATACTTCAACTACGTGCATGTATCTTTGTGAAAAACAGAAAACAAAGCAAATTAAGCAGAGCTCTGAGTTTCTGTGGGTTTGGAGTTTTTGTTGTATTTGGGGTTTTTTTGCACAAGTACTTTCACAAAAGATACACACTCATTTTGCAGATGCCTGTGGAATGTTATCTTACTCAAGTTGATTCTTTTTCAGACAAGAACAGTGTTAACAATATACTCAACAATTATTTTGCAGTGCTTGACATGTTATAATGTATTTTAATATACAGTGAATAGTACCTGTTCTAAGGAGCTTAAAAATAATACAAGTATGGAGAACTAAGACAGAGAGAATAGCATTAAAATGAAAATAATATTTTTTTCTGCTAATAAAAATCTTTTGTTGGTTTACTCAACTAGAGAAAAATGTAAAATATGCATATCATTGCCTGGTATCTCATTGTTGACATGATATAGTAGCAGGGGAAGGATTATTTCTAAGATAGCTGATAAAAAATTTCTGTCTTAGAATTCTTTTATTTTATTGACGTCAAAATGTTCCATAAGAAAAAGTCTTTACCCAAGACTTCAAAAGGAAAGTCACTAAGACCCCAAACTGACTGGGAGCAACATATGATACTAAACTCAACATCTGATCCTAAAGTTCTAATTTTATCATCATTCTTTTAATTAAAATGTTGAATAGATTTTGTTTCCCTTCCTCTATAGCATACGATAACCAGAACAAATATCATTAATTGATTGAAAAGTACCTGTAAAAGAATTTCTAATTAAAAAAATGGATTTGATAACAACATTTCTAGACAGTAAATTCTCTTAACTGGGAAACAAAAAAAATTATTTTAGGATTCATTTCAAGGTCAAATCCTCTGTTGAAATGTGAACAATTGTTACTTACAGTTTCTACAGAACACAAAAATAAAATATCAAGGAGTTTTAATGATACTCTCATGATTCAAACAGAAATAAAACACTTAAAACATATAAGCATAGAGTCATTTAGGTTGGAAAGGACCTTTAAGATCATCACGTCCAACCATTAACCTAATAGTACCAAGTCCACCACTAAACCATGTCCCTAAACACCACATCTCCATGTCTTTTAAAAACCTACAGGGATAGTGACGTCGCCACTTCCTTGGGTAGACTGTTCTAATGCTTGACAATTCTTTTGGTAAAGAAATTGTTCCTAATCCAATCTAAAACTCCCCTGGCACAACTTGAGCCTGTTTCCTCTTGTCCTATCGTTTGTTGCTTGGGAGAAGAGACCAACACCCACTTCACTACAACCTCCTTTCAGGTAGTTGCAGAGCGAGATAAGGTCTCCCCTCAGCCTCTTTTTATCCAGGCTAAACAACCCCAGTTCCCTCAACTGCTCCTCCTAAGACTTGTGCTCTAGACCTTTCACCATCTTCGTTGCCCTTCTCTGGACATGCTCCAGCACTTCACTGTGTTTCTCATAGTGAGGGGCCCAAAACTAAACACAGTATTTGAGGTGCAGCTTCACCAGTGTTAAGTACAGGGGGATGATCTCTTCCCCGGTCCTGCTGGCCACGCTATTTCTGACACAAGCCAGAACGATATTGGCCTTCTTGGCCACCTGGGTACACTGCCAGCTCATATTCAGCCAACTGTCAACCAACATCCCCAGGTCCTTTTCTTCCAGGCAGCTTTCCAGACACTCTTCCCCAAGCTTGTAGTGCTGTTGCATGGGGTTGTTGTGACCCAAGTGCAGGACCTGGCACTGAGCCTTGTTGGACTTCATACAGTTGGCATCAGCCCATATATTCAGACTGTCTCTGTAGAGCCTTACAATGTTCAAGCAGATCAACACTCCCACCCAACATGGTGTTGTCTGCAAACTTACTGAGGGTGCACTTGATCCCCTCATCCAGATTGTTGATAAAGATATTAAACAGAACTGACCCCAAGACTGAGCCCTGAGGAACACCACTTGCGACCAGCCACCAACTGGATTTAACTCCATTTACCACCACTCTTTGGACCTGGCCTTCTAGTCAGTTTTTTACCCAGTGAAGAGTACAAGCCATGAACAGCCAGTTTCTTCATGAGAATGCTGTGGGAAACAGTGTCAAAGGCTTCACTAAATTCTAGGTAGACAATATCCACAGCCTTTCCCTCATCCACTAAGTGGGTCACCTTGTCATAGAAGGTCAGGTTAGTCAAGCAGGACCTGACTCTCATAAACCCATGTTGACTGGGTCTGATAGCACAATAAGAGGAAAGTACTCATATAAAATGTTAGGTTGAACCAGTGAGGAACATGAAGCTCACAAAATGGATTCATGAACTTCTTATAATACAGAAACAGGGTCACTGCTGTAGGCAAACATACAAATGAAAGGTCTGGCCTGAGAGCTATTTTACTCTATGGGCAAGAAAGGGAAGAAAAAAAAAAAAAAAAAAAAGGTTGATTTTTCTAGACTTATGGAAGACATGGCAAGATGTGAACACAGTCTCTACGGAAAGGAAAATAAAGACATCTAAATTACTCCCTTATGTTCCTGAACTTTTATGAGAATTTTGATGTTAGGAACAATGACAAGAATGAAGGAATAAAAAAGACAAGTAGAAAATAATGAGGTAAGTTTTGGTGATGTTCAACTGAATTTGACAGTGTGATAGCCAAGAAGAACATTAAGAGAAGTCTGAGATACAGGTTCAGATGGAGAAACATAAGTCAGGGAAAAAAGATAGGATTTTGCAGAAATATGAGTTAGAATCACTTCTGCATGATGATATGTTTCTATCTATTTTTATTTTCTGATACATCATTATGTGATTACATGGTTAATCTATACTGTGAAATAATGGAAAATGTGTTAAAGAAGGAGAAATAACCATTTCTGGATTTAAATTGATAATTTTATAGCTGTTAATCCTATTGGAATAAACATTTTTTAAGAATATTTTTTAAGACTGATATAGAAGGATGTTCTAAACTTAAGGCCTAAATAGTTTGAAATCCTTCTTGTAAATCTTAAGATCTCACAGTACTAGTTCACCATTTTTCTACAAGCACTAGTTTAATTTCTGGTGAGAGCAGTGCACTCAAATGTTGTCATATATAAAGGCATTCTCTGCAGAATCTTCTTTTTTTGAATTTCCACTTGTCCCATATTTCAAACCTTTTTTCTAATGCTTACTCAGTTGATATATCTGTTTAAACTATGACATCTATAATATTTTTAAAGAAATATGAAATGAATGACAGTTCACAGTCATAAATATTGGCCACAAAGGAAGAGAGATAAGTCACTGTGCCAAAGACCTGAATTTTCCAGATTCAGGTATGTAAGGCAAAACATGTTTCTGAAGTCACTACTGATATTCTGCCTCTGCTTTATTAACTAGGTTGTCTTGTGAAACATTCTTATTATTGAACCTGATGATGATGACTAGCACAGCAGCCCTTCACAAAAATATAGGGTGTCTTACAAAAAACAACTAAGTCACTCTGAGAAATAAAGAAAGGAGAAAGTGATGTAGCACTCTAACTGATAAAAAGAATAATTATCATTAAAGGAAAATGTTACAATCCAGTGATCCTCTATGAAGAAATACTCTGACAATGGCCTAATAATGATGTTCAATAAGTAATAGCATATGAGTGTCATACATTAATTTAGGAGCCTCATTTGAAAAAAAAAAAAAAAATCATTAGGAGTTAAATAGATTTGAAAATGTCAATGTCCAACCAGTGTTTTCACTAATACAAGCAGATATGGTGCTCTAAAGAGCACTGACAGACCACAGGTTTTATTGTCCAGCATATATAGTGTTGGTGCAAAAAGACAGAATGCTCGTTCTTTCTTTCTCCTATAGTCTCTAACTTCCTGCTACTGTCAAATTTTCTGAGATTTTGATTAATGAAAGAGGCATGGCTAAACTGTCCTGTATTGTATTGAAAATCTCAACTATCAGACCTTTTGCATGAAAGTTACAAGGAGGAAGCCTGTACCTATCCTTGAGGAGGAGACACAAAAGAAGCTCAGCTTTTCCTTATGAGGCTCTATACAGAAGGACTTGTTGTAAGTATGAAGGAAAGAGATGGAGTCCAAACAACATGATGAAACTGCATTTGGAAAGGTGAGGAAGAGAAAAGAAAAAGGTGGAAGAAACTTAAATTCCTTTACTGTCTTGCTGATTAAGGATACCAATTAAACTCGGACACCAGAGTGAAAAAAGTAGGTATTTCACTAGTGATAACTAAACAATGTAACAGAGTAATACAGAAAACAAGCAGTGAGAAAAGGCAGAATAATACACCTAAAGAAACATATAGGAAAATACAGGGTAATGCATCAAATCATTACTACATGAAAGAAAGAATAACGATTAAGAAAGGTACATCACCACTTGCACACATTACCATCATCCAGATCCGCAGACGCTGGGGAGCCCCGGTTGCAGTGAGGATTTGGAGAGCCTGTCCCGGCAAGTGGGAAATCCTACGCGGTGCGTCCACCCGTAGGTGAGGCATCCAAAGTCGCTGCAAACGGGCCCAGCCTTATATACTAGAGATCAGCAAGACAGAATAACTGGCACCTTTGTTTTGAGCGGAAAATTTCTGGTTCCATTCTCCTGTTGGATTCCACCCAAAGCCTGGCCAGGGCTCGGGGGGTGGGGGGGGAGGAGACCAAGGGGGTTTCTAACAAGGCCAAATACGTGGGTTCTCAGCCTTGAACAAGGCTAAACAAGGGAAGTTGGATACATTCTCTCAGCATTTCATCCTTACTGTTGATTATATTTTGTCTAAGCTGCATCTTTCACTAGTGAGCTTACATACTTTGTTAATTATTCCATACTAAATTAGCAGCTTCAGCTCTGGGCCTGTTGTTCAGGCTTCAGTATTTCAACACTTTAACACTTTTTAGATCAGCATAAATCGGTTGTTATAACTTAGTACAATACCTACTAGCACAATGGTTATTAGTTATAAAATATAAAGGATTCATCTATAGGTCAACTCTGGCTTGGGCCTGTTGTCTGAGCCTTAGCACTTCATTTACTCAGATTTTTCTTTGTCTCAAAAAGGAAGCAACCAAAAATATATATAGTTGCTTATTGGAACCTTTTTTTCACTTCTACACAGTAATACAAAGAGCTTGGCTCTAGTCCTTCAAGACCACAAGGACCTTAATTTAGGAAAAAAAAAAAAAAAAAAAAGTAGCAAGTTATTTGAGGAGGATGTCTCCAGAAACATTTTAAACTGATTATATAAACATCTGAAGCTATTCTGTTATTAAGAGAATAAAAGGTTACTACTATTTTTATAAATGTAAGCATTTTGTATGTAACCATTTATTAGTAAGATATTGATTTTAAAAAGTCAAAAGATACTGAAGTAAAAAACAAAGCTGTTTCGAAAGTTAATTCAAATTAAGTAGTGCTTTCCCGTTGTCCAACTGCGTAAATTTTAATTTCCTCCAAGCTGAAAATCCTACTCTTCTGAGATACGTAGAAAAGTTCCCTTTTAATCCTCACATACAATAAAAGAGCAGTCATGATCTAAAAACTGGACCTTTTCTATAATTATTTATGAATCATAAAAGATCTGCAAGCCTTATAGTCTATTTGTAATGCATAATCTTTGTGCTGTAGAAAAATCATTCATACAAAGAGCTAAGGGGAAAAAAAAAAAAAAGAAAAGGTTATTTTTAATGGTATATAATAGTAACAAATTACTTCCCAGTGGATTTTTCACTTTCATTTATATCTCTGGGAAACTATAAAACAGTAATTTTTGCCTGTTTTAGAACCCAACAATAACAATGTTTTGAAGCAATTTTAGAGCTGTACAGTAGAATGTCTAACAGAAAAAAAGGAAAATTAGATATTTTTATTCTATCAGTATCTGCTAGCCATAGGGGAACATAATTTATATGCTCATGCTATATATCTCATACAACATAATACAGTGTCATAACAACTTGTAGCAGCACAGAACAATCTGAATTCTCCAGAATTTATAATTCAGTTCAAAACCAATTCAATAAATCTATCCTTGAATAAAGTTCTTGAACCAAAGGCAGCAAGTCAGTATAAAGAATACTTCTTTATGAAGAATGCATTCATAAAGGATGAAAATACCAGGATTTTAGCTCCCCCTTCCCCAGATGTCTAACATCTTTGTCTTGAATTAATGAGAGAGAGGGTAAAATATTGAATGAAAAATTGTAGCAAAGAAATCAGACTGCTTAACTGGAAAAATTCAATTTAAAATATTTTTATAGGACAGTCTCATCATATCTGCTGTCCTAGTGAATATTTCTCTTCCATTTGCAGCTATTGAGACCACTGTTTTTTCAGGAATTCACTAGCATTCAGTTGTTAAAGGGAAGGAATCGCTGAACTCATTTTCCACTTTCAGTATTTACCATTTATCCAAAAGGAAACTAGTCATTGTTTGGAGACCAATATCAGAATGATGGCGTATGTGAACACTCAGTAAAACAGTCAAAGAAAGAATAAATTGAATAAGATATGGAAAAAGAGATTGAAACACAAAAAGCCTGATGTAAAGACTTCAGTCTCTGTTCACATTATAGAATTTCAAGCCTGAGATTGACATGATATGCTGAGCTCAGTTCAGATAGCATTATCTTCATTTCACTTAAACTTTTGAGTCCAAGTAATTATGTACAGTGGGTAAGCACAGATTTAAATGAATTAAAAATTTAGGTTCTATTTGGTACTTCTTATCTTTATATAAATTCTGCATCTTTCTTTCTACATACATACTATACCAAAATTATTTATTTTATTTATACTTGAATAACAAATGCTACAAACTACCCTTGTAAAGATATATACCACAGCAAAACATTCTTTCTTTCTGAAATTAAAAGACTAACAGTTAAAATATAACAAGCAGATAAAAATAAAATAAATTTAAAAAATATATTTCAAATAGATGTAAGTACTATGGCAACTTTCAGAACTCTTGTCTTTATTCTATAGTTTATTTATTTTAATTAGAAGCTCAGATTGAAAAATGTAGACAGAATCATTTTACCTTTCTAAAAGAAATAGTAAATGAGTCTATTAAATCACTTTATACAAAACCAACATTAAATTTGTCACATTAAAAAAATGTTCTCTAAGGGAAAAGGAAGACTGAAAAGCTAAGCTAATGGGCTGTGTGAAGTACTAACCACATGGAAACATCAAATGTGGTAACTGTCTGGAATTCTCTAAATTCCTGTGCATCAATTCTGAGGTTTGAAGTGTTGCTTGCTAATAAAATGTACAATTAACATGCATGCATATACAGAGCACAGATGCATAAATAAATTAAATGTATTCAAATAGATTACAAAATAATAATAGATAAAACCAGATAAAAATTTAAAGCAAAATTTTAACAGTTGAAATGGACTAGTAAAAGTTATGATCCAAGTTAAGTTACACTATCTTCCATCATGCACTAACACAGTATCTAAACTTTTTTGACTCCTAAGTAAACACCATTTCAAAAGGCAAAACAAATTTTAATCGAAGTTTAGTTATATGTTATCTATGGGAAAAAGGAACACATGTTCCATTCTGTGTTATCAAGAGGAAAGGAGTGGAAAAGCTCCTGTTCCACATACTTTATTGCTGCAACTTCTTCAAATGTATTTTATTTCAAGATTATTTTAGTGAAAAGCTTAGGGTGCTGTACTAGTGCTTGTTCAAGAAAGCTTTAGGGATAAATAATAAAAGCATATCAAAATGTGATTTCATTTTGCTTCTGAAGAATTATAAAAGAAATGCTTCCATAATATCCTTCCCAATCATAGAAAATTAGTTCCAGATGATGATATTACCTAACAACCATAAAATCTAATAGCTATGCATGCCTATGCATTTACACTTGTGTGAAAATATGCATGTATAGAAATGGACAGAGAGTCTAGCTAAATATCTGTTTGCTTTCTATGTATGTGTAGTAGGTATAATACATACACACATTTGAACATAATATAAATATAATACTCCCACACACTCTTTTTAAAAGTGTGAAGCTAGGCATAATCAACATCTGTTGCAACAGCAATACCAGATTATTATTTACTAGAAAAGCACAAAGATAACAACCTTCCTAGTAAATATGAATATTTTGATTAGCACATGTTTTGCCCATCTGCTGAAATCTTAAAGCAAATTGAAACAAGATTAGTGAATATTTTTCTTCAAGTTATTCATGTAGCTTCTGCCATCATTAGGTTTCACTTGAATTAGCTATAAAATAGTCTTCCTTTTTTCCAATTTTAAAAGACAGTGATATGCAGAATATGTTTTATCTCATTCTTTGATCAAATGTCTCTATGTCAAGTAATTCACCCAAATAAATGCAAAAAGAGACAACAACTCAATTTTCAAATTGACTAAAATGTTTCTAAGAGATTGAATTCAACTGGCATGACCAAATGGGAAAGTATGCTTTGAAGGACAGAATGTAATGCCTGCCTTACTCATTTACAAGTAATTGTAATGGTATCTGTTTGACACACGTTGTATTTCTTTGCTCCTTCAATATATGCTGATATTATTGTCTTACTGTTTACACTTTGTGTTAACGTTTCAAGAAAGATGTTTCTCTTCTTTGTATATATCAAATAATTTATGATTTTACATTACATGCAGAGAAATTAAAGTCTCAGATTCACTATCAGAAGAGGCCTGACTTCTATTGATTAATGAAGATGTATGTTTTTTCACAATAAAACATATATTTTTTTCTCAGAAATAAATTCTGAATACTATCTATTCCATATTTTCATTTAAGCACATGCCATGGAAGAGCTAAACCAGTTTGGCAGAAACAAACGTTGCCTATAGGCAGAGATGCAGATTACTTTTCATTTAACAAACAAATTCCATGCTAAAGAAATAATTTATGTGAATCTACTTGCACTACTTCTTTTAACATCTGTATTTTCCAAAACAGTACTATTCGAATGGCATTATCATAAAAGTTTTAGAATTTGTATGAATAGAATTGAAATCTAAATGGATAGTGGAAAACTTCCAAAAGTTAGCTTACATGATCAATTAGTTCACGAACCATTCCATTCCACTGTCCGCTGGCATCTTCCTGGGCTCCATATTTTCCATCCTCCACCAGTCTAATCTCATAGGAAAATCCAAGGATAGTAGACAGCTCCCTGAGAAGGTCAATGCAATAACCTTCAAATCGATCATTTCCGTACAAGGGTTTGTCAGACTTCTTGAACATAACATATGGCTCTTCCTGCAAAAATTAAAAAGACAGAATGGATAATGAATGCCCCCACACCTTTCTTTTCTTTTTAACCTGAAGTAGTACACTGTCATGATACCCCTCTCTGTACAAAGAACTAAAATGAAAAGTAGAATCCTTTTAGCTTTTGAGTATGTCTAAGGTCTTTATTTATCTTCAAACATTCATCAGAAGATACTCTTCTCATTTTCATTTGAAAAAATGACACTATAAACACTGTAGACATATCTTCAAGGAATTCATATAACTACTAAATTTAAATGTGCTCCTTAACAAATTGCATTATACATTAATATCAAATGCATTGTTTGGATGGACATTGTAAGCCTCTGAAAATGAAGAAGAAATGTGTTTTGGCAACTGAAAAAAATTAATTCAAACCCAAAACATCGATCAAATGCTTTAAGTATTAGGCTTTACACTTTTCCTAACACAACTATTCTATTTTCTCAATGTTTTCTTAGGTAAAGTATAGAAAACCCACAGGGGGAGGGAAAAGTCAGTGAAAGCCCCTACTGTTCTGTTGCCTCAAGTTACAAGCTGCCATTTACATGACTGCAGCAAAAACAGAAAAAGTAACTCAAAATGCAAATTCTATGATACCCATTCCATGAAAACTGAATTTATTTTCTTTAAACATTTATCTCCTTATATTTAAACTACAATGTGACTTTTTTTGCATAAAGTGCAAACAGAACAACAAACAAAATGATCGGCAGAATATTCCTAATTATGAGAAGAAACTTAACATTTAGCAAAATATAGGATTTTTACACATTTCTCAATATAGGATAGCCTTCCTCAAATACAAAGCTGAAGGGAAAAAGACAAAAAACAAATGGCAGAGTTTTCCACTACAATATGGCACCAACATTCAAGTTGTATTTGATAGGCTAAATACATAACTCAGTCTTTGCTCATGTTTTAGACAGGCTTTTTTCATTTTTTACAATAATAAAAAGATAAACATCAGGCAAGGAAACAAATGGTAGTACATGCAATTACTGCACCAAATACAAGTCCTGATGAATAATCAGACAAACTCTCCAGGTAACTTCACAAAATTCATACCTCCCTAAATCTCCATGTCAGCACTCAGTGGGTTAAAGGCACTTTATTCTCTAGGGATCTGACAGCTTTAATATGGATTTGCCAGCATACGTGATGTAAACATCTGTCTTGAGTTGTCCCATGATTTAAGCATTATATCTGCACAAAACTGGAACTTTGGCATATAAGATTTTACCCAAAATGCAAAGGAGAAAGCAGGGAGATTTCTTGTTCTTAAAAGAAGTGTGTTCAGAATATATCTGTTCCCCAGTTGACTCTTACACTTTTTTTTTCCTGAATAAAATACACTACTGAATCAAGACTCTGCTAAGAATTTATATTCTATTTCTATTAATTTCTACTGAAATTAATAAGGTTACAGCCATATCTTAAAAAAGCGCACCACTGAACTTCACACAATTAACAATGAATATAACATGAGATAAATTGTCCAGAGAAACTACTAGGATGTTTTGACAGAAACTTTTCAAACAATAAGTAGGCAAATGACTTCAAGAGAGCTCTGTAGATGTCTGACAAGAGCAATGGCCTGACTGAAAACATGAAAGTTGAAAGCAATTAAAATGAAAAGGATCACTGAATAATTCTTGAGAAGCAGAGACAGTGACAGAACAAAAACTATGTATGAAAACAGTTGTAATAAACAGAGACTATTGATATTAAACCTCTCACAGAAAACAACTGTAAGAAAAACACTTTTTCAGGTGAAATGAGAATTCCTTATAGAAAGCCCACTACTGGCCCAAGCAGAGGCTTTGCTAAGACAAAACACAGACAGTGTAGAAAAAGAAGCAACAAGACTCAAACATGAATTCTTCAATGAATTGAAACTCAGAAAAGGAAGTATGAAGGAACTGAAATGTAACTCAGAATGTGAAGGACAAACAGAAAAGCAAACAAGCATAAAACTTACGCAGGGACAAATGCATAAATGCCAAAGTAAAAAATACAGTACAATTAAAAATTGATACTAAGGATAAAAAGTGACATTCTAGAAGCAAGGGTAAAGAAATTCTAGGAACTAATCAGTTGTCCAACAGAAAAAGAAAACCATGAAATCACACTGCAAAGACAACCAAACAGTTTGATGATTTTTCCTGTGCCTACCTTCTCTGAAAAGGCTAACGCTGATCAGATAATTTATAAAATTATCACAAGAAACACATGTAAAAATGTTTAGACTAAAGTATGGAAAGATAACTTCAGTGAGTCCTTGAACTTTCAGTATGTTCAGGAAGTTTGGACCTGATGCATTTGCAGAACCATTTTTAGCAATTTCAGATCCATTAGGAATTACCTTTAAGAATTCATGGAAGCTTAAAGGAGACTGTAAAAGGCTTATCTTTAAATTCTTCCCAATCCAAAAACTTCACAAATTGGGAAAGGAGGGCTATGAAATTGTAGACTGATTAATGCAATTTTTAGAAAAACAGTATTTTAATCCTAAGAAAATTATAAAACTATTTCATTTGTGGGAATCTAAAGCTAAGAGAATAAGAGAAGGAAAGAGAATAAGGACAAGGGAAGAAGTTGAGGCAAGTCATCACATCTTGTTATACACAAAGCCATTCTGTTCTCCCTAAAAACATTAAGAAAATTTGATCAGAAATATGCACTTCATTGAAAGAGATTAATTCTCAGTCTGGAAAGTTATAATAAGTGATATTCCTTGCAGCATACAGTTAAATATTGCCACTTATTCTTCAACAGAAAAGATGCTAATTGGATGTGTATTCACTTTACAATGGGGCAGGATCAGAATTCAAAATTGTAAGTTTCAGAAAGTAGAAGGGTAATTTTAAAAATGGCATTCAAAGGAATTAATGACTATTTCCATACTTCAGATGAATAATAAATTGTAGAAATTCAGGAGGAAAAGAGCTGATTCGGTAGCCACTCTATAAAATTAAGTTCTAGATATTATAGGGGATCACATACTAGACTCAACAATATCACACTATTAACTGAGAAAAAACACCCTGGCCTATTTGGATCTGGTTTGAGTGGGTGTTGGGACTGGAGGACCTACAATGGTTCCTTCCCATCAAATTACACTATCATTTTATATGTTTTAGACTATCAATGTTTCAGTTACTATATTCCATTCAGTTTTCCATACTGCAGTTCAGGAGAAACATGAACAAAGGTCTACAAAATAGGATTAGGAAAGACTGAAAGAATATAGATTGTTTCACTTAAGAAAGAACAGACTGAGAGGAAAATTATAAAAGTCTCCAACACATATGAAGTTGTTGCAAAAAGAAACCAGAAAAGTTCCTTTCTGTACAAGGGATAGAAATTAATGGCCTTAAACTTTGGCAAAAGAAATAAAGGTTAGAAATTAGGAAACATTTTATAATGATAACTATACTTAAGTGCAACAGTATGTTATCTAGAATTTGGACTATTTTGCTAGAAAGCAAAACTAAACTCAATCACTTCTTGCTAAAAAAAAAAAAAAGCCAAGAAAACAGCTACCTCAGCTACCTGTGACATGTTTCAATGTGAAAAGAATATTCACCATCCAGGAAGTGAAATCATAACAATTGAAAAATTGTCCATTTTGTCTGTGAGGTTCTGTGGTTTTGGACTTTCCCAAATGTCTGGAACTTCTTTATCAACAGTAGATAATTCAAATATATTATTCCATATTAAATTGGGATTAAATATTCAATAAAATTGTTTAGCTATGCTTTATATCCTAACATTTATTTCTGAAGGTGTAAAAGACCTTGTTGCAGTTGTAAAAAGATTTATACTTGTGCTTCCCAAATATAATATTCTATACATGCCTCTGTAGGCAATATGAAATATTAGCTTGGAATGCTCATGTACAGAGATCCTAGACATCTACTCTCTGAGTTGTTTAGATATTTACAGAGTCACACATCACCCAATCTATCTGGAATCTTGACAAGATTCTTAACAACAGTTTTGTTTCTATCTTCCATTCCAAGCAATCCTGAATTATATGGGGGAAAATTTAAATGTGTGTAATAGAGAGGCTGCAAATCATAAAGACATCTTATACTAAGACCTGTTTTTAATATTCACATGTTGAAATCTAACTGACATAACAATAATGATGCTGTAATGTTATTGAGAGAACCTGTGAAGATAGTCTTGATGGCATATGCAAGAAAATTATTTTCAACTCTGTAGTGCTAAATTTTTCCAAGTTGCTCACCTGTGTTACATTGATCGAACATTTACAGCCACCCATGTACAAAAGGGTGGCTGCACCCTCCAGATAACTCAAGCTCATGTTCATAGAATTAATTAGCCAAACCAAACATTTCAGACTACTAACTGTTCATGTGACTATCTCCTTCAGGTGCAATGTGGGTGCATAGCACTGAAGAGAATGCATTTGCATTATATCTCAAATTTCTAAAAAAAAACCCAGAGAGAGTTATCTTGTTATACTGTTGTCCTAAGTGCTAGAGATATTGAAAGTTTATCTCCAGTGAAAAATTAAAGTTTCTAGTTGTTTTGTTTTGTTCTTCTTCTAAACCCTCCTATTTTAAAAAGAACTAGTGGCGTGAAGACTTTCCCTTCAGAGAAAAAGTTATCCTTATGAAATATAACCAGTTGAAACAAAACCAGTGTTTGTTTTATTTGATAGTTTGGTGATAAAGGTATATACTGAAAGCTGAAGAAGTGCACTGCATGTTTCTGAACACAGATACATAAGAATACTATTGCTCAGTATGTGCCTTTCTCTGTTAGCATTGAAATAACACCCCTTTCCATTTATTGCTTTTTCTAAAAATATTTACAACCTGACCATATGAGCACAGACATCTTTAATGTGTATGAGACTGCCACAAAAATTAGTGTTTGAGTGCCAGAGCAGAATTTATAGGGTATGTAGAATTTATATTCTATAGTTCTAAGTACCATTTTAATAACATTAAAGGGAAATATACTTTTAAAGCTGTGTGTGGTCTTGCATCTTGTTCTTGAAGCTTGACTGTACTTTGGATGCATATTTGCTTTTCAAGTGCAAAAGGTATCATGACTAGTTATGAAATGGTGGTAATGATTGTCAATGATTCTGTGACTTGACTTTTTTTTCCTGCCCATAGGGACCTTATGTGGAGTGCAGGTTGGATCATGCAGAGGAAAGCTGTCTTTTAAAAACCACCAGGTCAAAGGAAACAAAAAATTATATCAACATATTCATCAACAACTGTTCAACCTAAAACATAAGAAAATCCAGCACATTTGCAAAGAGATTTTTGAAGAGTTAAGAAAGTTAAAAAATATTTTTGGAGCAATTTTCATCTAGAAAAAAAAAATCTACATGAAGCAAGTATATAACAGGATGTAATCTATGCTTTCCAGAAATGTTATTCTGTATCTTAGTAGTCTTTAAATTCGGATGAATGTAACTCTGTGATACTCTGCAGAACTCTCAGAGATTTAAGAGGATCATGAGGGAATAGGGTTTTATTCTTGGAGATCATTCTAGTCCAGTGAAAGAAAGTAAATAAAATGCAGTCAAAGGAATCTTGTTTCATGAAATGCAAGTTTATGCCGGGCTAAAAAGATACTTAATTTATGTGACCTGTATCTCAGCACAAGGAAAAACAATTAACTGCAAAAGTGGCTATTACCTAGTCCAGTTGACTAGAAAGAAATAAGTACTTGTTTGGTACAAAACATTATGAGAAGAAAATTAATCAGGTCTAGACAGACTGTGAGGTACAAAAAATGTTTTATTAAAAACTTAATAATGGTAATTGTCAGGATAAAAAAAAAAAAAAAAAAAAAAAGGATAATTGGAATCGTGATGATAAACCTAGCAGGAAAATTTGCATTCTCAGCATAGTTCTATTTCTTGTTTCAACCGTTTGGTAAAACCAAGTTACCCAAAATATTTGCATTTCTTTTTCATATGTCATATATTAATTGAATGATTCTTGGTTAATGTTGTAGAGGATAAATAGAGGATGAGACAACACTTATAAATACATGGCACTAAGTGGTACTACACAAGTCTCTTAACAGAAAGCAAAATCAGGCTTTTACAATTATAACATCAATCTGATTGAAATATATAGCAGACTGACATGGTCAATACTAAAATTACCTTAAATAACTTTTTTTAAAAAAGAAATGTTAAAATATAAATACCTAACTCAAAGGTACTGCAAGTTATTTTCATATCAGATTCAACTGACAAATAAATAATTACAGAATTAAAAGTTAATGCTAATTTAAATAAAAATTGTCATAACTTCATTACTTATTTCACATATAAACTGATAGAAGGACAAACTGTCCTTGAAGTGAACATTTGCAAAATAATGGAACATTTGATAACAAACATAGAAAGGGATCAAAGAAAGTTATCCTAATACACAGAAATTAATCCTATATCGTTCTTACCTATTTAAGCAATGCTTGACTGCAAAACTTAAGCTTCTTCAATTGGTGCTACATAAAATTGTGCAGTGAAATTTACACACATCTAAATTCATTAAAACCTGGTTGTCCAAAGTTTAATCATAATCAAGTTATCCCTTCTGAAGACTAGTGTTAAAACCTTTCTAGGTATCCACTCAGTATATATTTGTGATACTTTCAGTGTGGTTTTTTTTTTTAAACACTGACCCATTTTCTTACATTGACCTGTAAGGGGGAAAAAAAATCTGGTATTTTTCTGATACGAATAGTGGGGAACAATAAATAAAAAGGGGGAGATATGGTGCAGACAAAGATTTTGACAAAATGGACTCAAGAAAATAGCATATATTTTAACATTTTAAAGGAAAGCTTTGAGAAATAATGATGAAAATCATAGCTTTAAGAAAGTAATTTACCCTGAGAAGACCTCTTGGGAGCAATTATTTACTTAATTTTATCAACAGGTCAGCTTGCCACAAAACTTTGAGATCAAAGTAGTCATTTAATGTCTCATAAGACTAATATATCTTCACTGAAGAGTGATACAGAAGAGCCCCACCCCAAGCCAGATAAGCACTAAAAGTGAGAACGCAGATAAACTAGTAAATGCAAGTAATATTTTTTCTGAGAAAATTTACTGCAAAGTACACTAAACTAAAACTACTGCAAATAAAGGTGTGGGCACAAGGAAGAGTGAAGTACGAGGCAGATTGAAAATTATATCTGTAAATAGAAGAGATAAATCCTTGAAAAATATTTATTGAGTAATACAAAAAATTATACATATCATTCAAGAATGATATGACCCCCAAGTGACAGATGACTGAGTTTTCATGCAAACTTTCTGTTTAAATGTACTGTTGACGAATAAAGACATTTTGCCTTATTGATAAGGTGATGTCCTCCTGGCTGCGTAGTGAACTGTAATCACAGTGATTCTTTTCAGTGACAGTGAAGTCAAAATAATCAGAAGATGAGTTATTTGTCATACACTATCATCAGAGGGGGTAGTACCCTTTTAGATGCAAAGAAGAGGATACATCAAGGAGTAGAAGGATTACATAAAGTCTTTGATATAAATACTTTTCTGAAGTCCAAAAATCAAATATGATAAAAATTGAAAGATTTCAAAAAGAAACAAGGAGTCAAGTTTCAATTGTATTATATTAAAGACCAGATTAAATTATCAAAATGTTTTCTTCTGACTTTATGTGCTAAGCCTCCATGAATTAAACAATTAGTTTTCTCATAACTCTCTAAGTTGCATTATTTCTATGATACACAGCAAGTATACTATCTTCAAAGACTTTTTCATTAGGGATGACAATATGACAGTTTTTCCATTACACATTTTCATGTGTTCTACTTGCAAAATTTATCTGAATTTGTTGTTTAATGCATAAATTGCATCACAAACTCAAGGCTTCCCTATGCAATAAAAGATTATTTTCTACAGATAAATAAAAGATTATTCTACATATTGAATTAATATTGAAGCCTTACAGACTTGTAAGTGTTTGTGTTTAGTGTTGTTGTTTTAGTGTTTAGAATGTAAAACTAACACTTAAATGAAATCCACTTATGTTATACAAATGTGGGCATAGAAAAAATTTAGTGATAGATTTTTTTTATTCGGTTGTCTTGGTCTGTATGTTTTCTTTTCAGATTTGGACAAGAAATACTTGAATTATTCCTGTAAGCTGTATTATATTTCAACTACAAAGATATTACTAGAAACGACAACAATAAATTCTACATTTCGAGTTATTATAATGTTAATTATATGCACAGTTAGCAAACATATGGAATGTTCATTAATACTTTCAACATGGACATATGTATTTTTTAAAGAATCTAGAACTTTCATATTACTATCAGTATTGAAAAAAGCAAAACAAAACAAAAACATTGGGAGCCTTGATGATGAAAAGAGGAAACCCATCTTCAAAATTTGTCACTGTTTGAACAGAGAATTTTAATCATTAGCTTCTGTTCACTAGGGATACTAGAGTTAAAAGGCTGCCATATCTAATTAACATTTATGTCAGATGTAAGGAATACACAATAGGTTTTCACAGTTGGCAGTCAAAATTCAAGTGGGAGACGTGAAGCAATCCACTAGTTACAATCAGTTAAAAAATATAATATATTAGACACCTCACTAGTCATTTGAGCCAGGATATTCTAATAGAAGAAACTAAGGCCAGACACAAGAAAACACCGAAGTCCACTATATTATCTATAATAGAAAATAATTAAATATCTTATTTGACATCTTTTAAGATATATCCTGGAAGATTCCCTACTATGACCTTTTGGATCATGAAACATATAGTCATAACTATGCTTTGATAAATCATGGCCTGAAGAACTCAATCCATAGTTGTTCTTTTCTGCAGTTTCACTCCTCATTTTAACAGCCTCCTAAAAAAATATATAGTTTTCTTTATTCTTACCCAATTTACTGTTAATTCTGGCCAGACTTTAAATTAATTCAGCTGCATCCCAAGAACGTGTACTGTTTCCATTCCAGTAAAGCAAACCAGATATGAGTAGATGCCTATTTCAAGCAAAAACACTTGACTCAATAAATAAGAGAACGTGAAAGCATTAAACTGTTGCAACACTGCAGACTGTACTAACCTATTTTTCAGCTGAACTGAATCATACTGTCTCCATGATACATGAGGAATATCAAAGACATTATTAGATCTTACCATAATGGAAAGAAAAACATTCTTTTCTTATGACGTATCTTAAATTTTCCAAAGACTGTGGGGAGAAACAAACAAACAAAAAATGCAAACCCAAGACATCCAACAAATACAGCAAGGATTTTCCTAGACTGATGGCCTTTGGTGTCCATAAGTGCAAATCCTGAAGTGGAGTTGTAAACTCATCCTTGCCACTATGTAAAAGTATATTTTTATTTCTAGTGTTTTAGTAGAAAAGAATTGAAGCACTGGAGAATTTGAGAGAAGTTGCTTGGGATGATGCTGCAAAACTTGGAACCCAAAGTGTTTCTCTGATTATCTAGAGGTATAAATAAATGGCCATCCTACCTTCTGCTTGCACCCAGCCAGGAGAAAAACAGTTATATTGACCTTTTTCTGCTAAGTCAAACTTCAACTTGTGTTGATTCCACTGCACTTATTCTATACTGTGGCTCCCTTAAACCTCGTCATTTTTTTCTGATAAACATCACTTACTTTTATGTTTAAAATACGAACAAGCTCTGTGGCCAAGCATATCTCTGAATACCTTACAAGTCTGAAGTCCCCAGAGGTTATTAGAAGTAGACAGACATTATGCTGGTCTCAGGACAAGGGTGATTTTCAACTTAAACTCTTTTGCATTTTGAGCACCATAACTATAAATCAAGCTAATTTACGTTTCTCAGTGGAAAAATTCCTGAAACACATTAAAATAGTTTGATTTACATTTCTGCTACATCTTCAAGAAATCAGTCAGTTTACAGTCTACACTGGTGGCTGAAGACAGAGGAGTGAAATTAAAGCAGGAGTGGATGAAGTTCAGGAAGGAGAGGCATTTAGGCACACACTGACCATGACAAGAAAGTATATTAAAAAGGGATAAAAAAAGTACTAAAACTAGAAAATAAAGAATAATATATCCCTTTAGTTTCCAGAGAAAAACAATTATCATATCTAAGTAATCTAAAAGTAGAAAAAACATCAAGTTTACAGGTTTTCTGCTAGACAAAAATAGTTTCACCTATTTCATGGCAGTACACAAAATTCAAATAGATTCATGAGAAAGAAATAATTATTTAGGACTATACATCAGCAGGAACCAAATATTGCTGAGTTATTAATATTTCAGACTTTAGATATTGTTTGAATCATCCCAGAATGATACAACAGTAATTATGAGAAAATGTCTACATCAAGTATCTTTTCTCAAAATATACCATAAAAATGAAAATGAAAAAGATTACACATCTGCAGTTCTGCGTACAAGAGATGAGAGACCCATCTTTATAAAGATAAAAGGTAAAGTTATTATTTTTATATATATTAATTTAAAATTTGGACACTAAAACCTCGTGCTTTAAGTATCTTTTGGATGCAAAAGAAAGGGGGGGAAAGTATGCAAAACAAAAAATAGCATACCTAAAAAAAATCAATTATGCTAAATTATTGGGCTTTGCTTGATTTTATACCTTTATTTTGAAAACAAGATGGCATTTATATGACATCAGATTTCTACCCATTTGAAAAAGCAGCATGTATAAATAAAATACAGTGTGGGGATATTACGTTTTGAACTAAATAAAATTGTTTTGAAAATCTGCTATAATTATTCCTTCTTCTAAAATATTCAAAGCTATTTTTTCAGGGCAGTATAGTAAAAAAAGTAATTTCACATTTGAAAAGTGAAGTAACAAAAAACTGCTAAATTTGAAATTATCATACACCTTTCATAACTTTCACACATTTCTTGAAAAAAATTAAACTTGGCAATTCTGAGCTTCTCAGAGCTTTGATGTAAGCAGATACAGAAAAGCACATAAAAGCTATAAGGAAAAGGCAAGAAGCATTCATTTCAGCAGAACAGGACAAAAGAACATGCATGATAAGATGTACAGGCTGGTATGCAATTTAGCATAAATAAACAAACACCATGTACATACTTTTATAAATATGAAAATTGAACTCCAAAGTTAAGAAGCTTCTAAAGTAAAGGTAGAATAGATACTTATATCTATTAAACATAAGATATATTAGATATATCTTATATCTTTAGATACTTATATCTAAAATCTAAAGAAAAAAAAAAGCAGAGTTCTGATAGCTCTCATAACAATGTCAATTTAGGATAACCAAATTATAAGAAATACTTGTTAATGAACTTGAAATGGTTTTTGCTGGTTTTTTTAAAACATAGAATATTCAGAATGTACATTTCTAATTGTAGAATAGGGAAGTTTCAATGCAAATGGCATTAAAATAAAATAAAGCAATAGAGTCAAAAAAATTGAGATAACCAAAGCTATGATTATAAAAGATAGAAACAACATATTTTTTATTAATATTATTTTTCAAACGTTTCCCCACCTAAGAAGCCAACTATCACTCTATCGGACATGTTCAGCTGGTACTGTGGGCTGTTATTGGACCAGAACTTGGAAACCAGACATGCTTCTGCACCTAAACTAGATGCCAGTAGACTTCTGAGAAGTGATGAAGTCCAGGAAACCCTGACCCCTTTTCAGAACAGAGCTACTGAATTGCTCATAAACCAAGGAATAATCTTTCAGATGGTTACCTGTAGCATGCATTATACAGAATTCAATACAAAAAAGACCACATAGTCCCTAGTCTCAGAAGATGAATTTATGAATCACAGTTTATTTATTATTATTTTGCCTATCAATATATTTTCATCTTCAGTAGACTCAGCCACCACTGAAAAAAAGCAGAATATACTCACAGTTGTAAAGATCTTAATGATTACTATATAAAGGAGGAAAAATATATCATTTGGGATTCCAGAAGACAGAATTAAAACTAAGAGAAAGACTGTGATCTTTAAAAGAACAGTGTTAAAGTAAACTGTAAAGAAAACTGACCAAGACTTCACAGTTGTCAGTATACTATAGACTATTGTCGAGAATTGTTAAAGTGAAAAACCAACATAGAAAAATCATGTGAACAACTCAAATGAGAGAATTGCCTTTTTTAAAAGCATATTTTCCAGACTGAATAAAGGAGAGAAAAGGAAGGTGATAAAGAAGAAAATATGTTTCTAACAGCTGTAGTATTTTATACTGTTCCTTTGCATTGCTACAAAATGAATATTCAGTAATATGCTTTCTATCCAACAGAGGTGTATTTCTTAAGCAAAAAAAGATAGAGCTACATGTGCTTTATGCACCAGATCAAAATTAGGTTTATTCTGAGTACCACTCTTACAATGTCTTTATAGCCGAAAAGAGTTACTGCAATTACCAAAACTTTCACTGAACAATAACTGAAGTATAAAAGGCAGTTACAAGTGAGCAACCATTTAAAGTCCTCATATTTCTTTTATTATTTTATTTAGATATGCACAAAGAGGACAGATGCTTATAAAACACCACTAACCAAAAATTATCTCTTAAGAGAAAGGGTATCCTTGATAACAGAAAACAGCTGCTATCATAATTCTCAGGAATCTGCTTTTGTGAAATTTACCAGTCCAAAATCAGTGCTTATTGACAGCACTTCTATTTAGATTTGTGCAGCTTGCCTTTTCTTGTGATCATTATTTCAAACAAAATCATTCAAGTGTAAGTATCACTATACAAAATCAATATGATACATCCAGTATATGAACTCAAACCTCATCACTAGATATATGTTAAAACATAAATACACTTGAAACACCCTAGGTTATTGAGTGTTTCTTATGTAATCTCGTGCGGATTGATCCTTGACCCAGCATTATTCCACTGATCTGGAATCAAGCATACAATGATTGCTAATGAAGGGTGCAGATGATGCAAAGGCTGGTTGAGTACTGAGTAATGAAGGGAACAGGTCACTAATAGAGATTGGACTACATTCTGGAAAGCAATAATTCTAGAAAGTAATTAGAAAAAATGTAAAACATAATTATGTATCAGTGGAATGCTTCCAGAAAAATCCTAGGCAGGGTATCTGGATACAACATAACAGATGTATAGCAGGGATCAACTGGAATTACTAAGAAACATTACTTGATAATGCAGTAGTTCTTATATATTCAAAATCTGAAAACTTGTGAAGGGCAGTGGGAAGAAAAAAGACAGACTAATAGTACTCTAGAAAACATGCTTTTACTTTAAGAGACTATAAGAGGTTCATTTACATTTTCTAAAAAAGATACCCAGGAGATGATATGTTTATAAATCATAATTAACAGCACAAGAGAAAGTTGTGGCAAAACTGCTCTGGTCTTAACATAACAAGATCTTATATCTGAAAGTGAGTCAGCCATGTTCCAATTATAGATCAGGTATGTATTTTTCAATTAGTGGAACAAATGAAACAAAGGATTTCAGAAGATTTTCTATAATTTGTAAATCTTCAAATAAAAACAAACCTTATAAGTAACTAAAAAGTTATCCACTGGATGAAATTATATGGCTATGTTACATAAAAGGTTAGAAGCACAGTGGCATTTGTATCTATGTACCTATGAAAATCTATTCTAGCTTGAAATGTCAAAATATATGTTGCTAGGTATAAACTTATTAAAGAATAAAACTGCTGGGAAGTGAATTATTTTTTGATATCTACAAATTCACAATAATGGTAACAGCAGACAAACACAGCAGACACTTCTGTAAAGTTTTTCATTTGTGTGAAATTAAAATTACTATTACAAAATTATGGTGTGGAAATTAGTGAACGTTTATTTTTACATAACTAAATATATGTAATTATAAGTAAAAAATATCTAATTTATCACTGTGAGTTTATCAGCCATAGAAATGAAAAAAAAGTTACTTAAAATGTTTCTTCTGATCTAGTTCAAATAATAGTTCAATTAAATTTCTGTATGTTCAAAAATTTCAACTTAATAACCAAGTAATAATGATGATGAAAATAAATGTTAAATACTTCTTACTTTTCTTAGAGATAATATCATGGTGTTAGATTAACAAATGAAAGCAATAAATTTTGCTGACTAGAATCATCAGGCTAATAGCCAAACCACTTTTTTAAGCAAACACTTTTTGTCCTCTCATATGGTGTTAAACTAAACAACTTTGTGACGGAACAAAACATTTCAGTATATAATAAGGAAAGTTAAATTACTAATGAACTAATATAACTCTAAAACTGAGATCATTTACTTACAATTTAGATGAGAGTAAACATACATGGGCAGCTTAACAACTGGAGTTCATTCATGACAGTAATTTCTAAGTAACTAACATATACTACAGACTGTTCATTACTGTTGTGATTAGTATAACATATTCTATTAACTTTCCTGTACAACCGTATTCCTGGAAAAACAAATATAATTGCTTACCAAGATGGTGGTAACGATTAAAGAGCGATTGGACAGGGAGTCTGTGATGTTTGCTGGTTTTCCTTTCTGGTTCTCTGTCATGTTAAGGCCACTCAATGGATCCCAAGTTCCAACCTATAAAACAGTAAATTACTGTGAAAATTGTTCATTAGTTACATTTCAGCATCTAGAAAGAACACTATAAGGAAAAACAGATTGCTACAGGGAAAAAAAAAAAAAAAAGATTGCTAATATTTATTATTATTAAACCCTATTCATTATACTCTGTCATTACATTTACAGTCTGCTTGTTTAAAATATGATTCACAATACCTAAAAGCATGTTTCATGAAGTGTGACATTAAGTGGAAAAATGATGCACAGAATGTCTAAAGCTACTCTGAATATTTAATTTTTCATTTAACTTTCATTCTTCAAGATAAACCACATCTGAAGATTACTTAAGAGTTAGGTGGAAATTCATTTGCAGAACAGAGGGCATTGTCTCTACAGAAGGATTTACCCTTTTCTATGATCAGCAGAGAACAGCACAGCAAAAAGATGTTTTGGGAAAATACAATGGAGAAGACTGGAACTAGGTTAAGTGTAATAACTTAATTAATTTACAGATAAATGTTCAGTACATAGTTCTTTTGACATTTTATACCTTGAAATTCTTATTCCAGTAAAGTCAATAGGATTTTTATCTAAGTAAGGAGGTCCAGGGTTACGATTTAAGGTTCAAGTCAAAGGCAGTTTCACATACTAAGTACTAAGTAATGGGGTTTATGATTACATAATTTATTTGTAATTTTATCACTATAAAACTAAAATAGGCAAGAAGTAAATACTATTCATTTTTAGACATCACAACGTTTCTATTACTCCACTGTCTAGAAAACACCCCACAAACCTTTCCTTTTTGTTTTTAGACAAGATTTTAAATCTTCTTTCAAATACTAAGTAATATCTATAACAAAGATATTTTAAAACTAAAAAATTCTGTCACATTTGATTGAGAATATATATACGTATGTGTGTACAGATGTATATATAAACACACACAATTTAAAAAAAAAAATCTTTCAAACCGATTCCTGAGAAACTGTTCATATACTTTTAAATGATTTGTTGCAGTATGACTATCAAGTAAGTTCAGGATGCAATGCAGTATGGGTTAAATAAAGAGTTTCATTTCTAAACCTGAGAATACAGCAAAGCATGAATCAACAGAAGCTGTAATAGAGAAAAGACAAATTTGCTCTTTTTTTCTATGATTTTCTGTTCCACAGAAATCAACATTTTATCTTTCTTCTTTCCATAACACTCAGTTCCAAGAAGTCTCTCCTTTGAATGACTGTGATTCTTGAATTTTGGCCATTCAGTACCTTATAAACTGATGAAAGAATCATGAAAGGAGAACATGTGTCTCAGAAATACAATTGGACAATAACAACATATTTCAAAGTATTGAAACCAAATCTTACTACCAAAAAACTTTTCAACATTTACTCTTTTAATATTATTACATTTGGTGACATGAAAGATTTTTAGGACACTCAAAATGCCTTGCAGTTTGGACACAATTAAGAAATTGTAAAAGACTCAAGTTTTAGTTACAATGTTCTGTTAATTATGGCAAACGTATTTTCTTTACTTCAAAGAAAAAACAAACTAGAATAGTGTAACAAGGAATGATAAAGATGGGAGTCACAGAATCACAGAATCATTCAGGTTGGAAAAGACCTTTGGGATCATCGAGTCCAACCATCTGCCCTACTCTACAAAGTTCTCCCCTACAACATATCCCCCAATGTCTCATCCAAACGACCCTTAAACACATCCAGGGATGGTGACTCCACCACCTCCCTGGGCAGCCTATTTCACTGTCTGACCACTCTTTCTGTGAAAAACTTTTTTCCTCATGTCCAGTCTAAACCTCCCCTGTTGCAGTTTAAAGCCATTCCCTCTTGTTCTATCGCTAATTACCTGTGAGAAGAGACCAGCACCAACCTCTCTACAATGTCCTTTCAGGTAGCTCTAGAGAGTGATGAGGTCTCCCCTCAGCCGCCTTCTCCTCAAACTAAACAGTCCCAGCTCCTTCAATCACTCCTCATAAGATTTATTCTCCAGGCCCTTCACCAGCTTCGTTGCCTTCCTCTGCACTTGCTCCAGCACCTCGATATCTCTCTCTTATTGAGGTGCCCAAAACTGGACACAATACTCAAGATGTGGCCTCATCAGTGCAGAGTACAGGGGGACTATCACCTCCCTACTTCTGCTGGTCACACTATTTCTAATACAAGCCAGGATGCCATTGGCTTTCTTGGCCACCTGGGCACACTGCTGGCTCATGTTCAGCTGCTTGTCAATTAGAACACTCAGATCCTTTGCTTCCACACAGCTCTCCAGCCACTTCTCCCCAAGCCTGTAATGACGCATGGGGTTGTTGTGGTCCAACTGCAGGACCTGGCACTTGGCCTTGTTGAAGCTCATCCTGTTAACATTGGCCCGCTGATCCAATCTATCCAAGTCTCTCTGTAGTGCCTCCCTATCCTCATGCAGATCGACACTCCCGCTTAACTTGGTGTCATCTGCAAACTTACTGATGATACACTCTATGTCCTTATCAAGATCATCAATAAAGATGTTGAACAGAAATGGTCCCAACACCGAGCCCTGAGGAACACCACTTGTGACAGGTCACCAGCTGGATTTAACTCCATTGACCACCATTCTTTGGACCGTCCATCCAGCCAGTGCTTGACCCAGCAGACCGTTCGCACATCCAGGCCATGAGCAGCCAGTTTTTCTATCTCAATTCTATGGGCAACTGTGTCAAATACTTTTCGAAAATCCAGGTAGATAATATCCACAGCCTTCCCCTCATCCAATAGATGGGTCATCCTGTCATAGAAGGAGATCAGGTTTGTCAGGCAGGACCTGCCTTTCATAAACCCATGCTGACTAGGCCTGATCCTCTGGTTGTCCGTTATATGACTTGTAATGGCACTCAGGATGATCTGCTCCATGTCCTTCCCTGGTACCAAGGTCAGACTGACAGGTCTATAGTTTCCTGGATCCTCCTTTCTGCCTCTCTTGTAGATGGGTGTCACATTTACTACCCTCCAGTCCAATGGGACCTTCCCAGTTAGCCATGACTTCAGGAAAGTCTTCAGGAAAGACTTCATGGAAAGCGGCTTGGCGAGCACATCTGCCAACTCTTTCAGCACCCTTGGGTGTAACCCATCCGGTCCCACAGACTTGTGTGCATCCAAGTGGTGTAGCAGGTCTCTGACCACTTCCTCTTTAATTGTGATGACCTCATTCTGCTTCCCCTCCCCATCTCCTAGCTCATGAGGCTGGGTGTCCAGGGAACAGCCAGTTCCACTGCTAAAGACTGAGGCAAAGTAGGCATTGAGCACCTCAGCCTTTTCCTCATCCTTTGTTACTATGTTTCCCTCTGCATCCAATAAAGGAGGGAGATTTTCCCTAATTGTCTTTTTGTTGTTAACGAATTTATAGAAACATTTTTTATTATCTTTAACAGCTGTAGCCAGGTTGAGCTCTAGCTGTGCTTTGGCTCTCCTAATGTTCTCCCTGCATAGTTTCACTACATCTTTATAGTCTTCATGAGAGACCTGCCCCCACTTCCAAAGGTGATAGATTCTCCTTTTGTTCTTGAGATCCAGAAAGGTCCCTGTTTAGCCAGGCCAGTCTCCTTCCCCGCCTGCTTGTTTTTTGGCACGTGGGAACAGCCTGCTCCTGTGCCTTTAAGACTTCGCTCTTGAAGTATGTCCAGCCTTCCTGGACTCCCATATCTTTCAGGGCAGCCTCCCAAGGGATTTTGTTAATCGGTCTTTTGAACAGGTCAAAGTTAGCCCTCTGGAAGTCTAAGGTGGCAGTTTTACTAACCCCTCTCTTTGTTTCTCCAAGGATCGAAAACTCAATCATCTCATGATCACTGCACCCTAGACGGTCTCCAACCTTTACTTCCCCCACAAGCTGTTCCCTGTTCACAAGAAGCAGGTCCAGGAGGGCACCTTCCCTGGTCGGCTCACTCACCAGCTGTGTGAGGAAGTTATCCTCCACACATTCCAGGAACCTCCTGGATTGTTCCCTCTCTGCTGTGCTGTGATCCCAGCAGATACCCAGGAGGTTAAAGTCCCCCACAAGTACAACGGCAAGTGACTACGAGATTTCTCCCAACTGTTTATAGAAAGCTTCATCCACCTCACTGCTTTGGTTGAGAGGTCTATAGCAGACTCCCACAGCAAGATCTGCTTTATTGTCCCTTAACCTAATCCAAATACTCTCAACCTTGTCATCACTATACTTGTTTTCTGAGTCTGTCCCTGCCATTTCTTGACATAATTGAAGCTGGACTAATCTCTATAAGATTCAACTTCAGATACACAAGTAGCATAAAAATTTCTAAGGGAGCACCATCACCTTATTTGATCAATTTCAAATTCTAAATTCATTAAATCATATACTTTGTTCAAATTCAAGTTCATAATTTATCTTGGAAAAAGCTAACACACTGGTAATTAAGATGCTTCCTCCCCTACTTTTTAACATAGTTACAGCCAGAAGCAAATGAATAATTATCAATTGTTATAATTTGGGGTTTATCTAACTACATCCGTATAGACTATAAGAACTATCATCATTACTTTAAAAAGAAACTTCTGTCTTGATAAATTATCGGTTGTTTTTGTAAATGTACTTGTATTGCTATTTTTGTGAATCAAGAATCTAAGAAATAAAACAAAAAATTGGATGTTCATATAAGACATTATTTGCATTATCTTTACTAATGAGCTCAAACTCAACAATTTATACCACAGGTTCTGATATACTACTGATATGTATAAATCCTTAATCACATAAACATATTCTCAAAGCTGCTCCTTCTAGAGAAAACTGTGCATAAACAATGCAGAAAATTCATTCTTTTCTATTTGCTTAAGCAACGTTTTAATTTTAAAGTAGCTTTTTGAACAGAATAGAATTGCTAATGTGTTTTCACTAGAAAAAGTTAAATACTAAAAATGTAGAAAAAGCAAATCAAAGTAGTTTACTACATATAACTGCAATTCAAATAACTTACAATTTACTTCTACTGCATTACATTTATTTCCAACAAACTTTCAAGTTTTCCTGAAAAACTGATATGCTAATATACACCTTAGAGAATGTTTACACAATAAATACAGTCATGGGAGGCTGTCAAGCCCTCAATTCCCTATTCTTCCCTTCAAGTTCCTTAAATGGCTAGACTATCCTGGTGCGAGCATGACAATTTGAACATGTTAACATTTATTATCCATAGCACAGGACCAAAACCAAGAGTTCCCATGAAGCTGACATTGTCCTCCACAGCGGGACAAAGAATCTCTGTGAGACAAAGCATTAGTTTAGTCAAGAATCAGGTTATTCAAATTGAAATCATTCCAACAAGAGTTACTAAAAGACTCATCATCGAGTATCATAGACTATTCTGTAACATGGCAATTGGGGTGCTTCTCAAGGACATGAAATAAAGTTTCCCGACTACACTTGAGTGATTAAAAACTTGCGTCCAAGCTTTCATGTATTTAACTATTAGTTAACTATTAGGTTACTGTAGTCCTACAGAAAGTTTAGACAGACGTTTTCATTCTTTTATTGTTGCTTTGATAAACCACAGTTCTTTATTTTGTCATTGTTTTGTTTTGTTTGGTTTTTTTTTTAATTAAAACAGTTTCCAGGAAAAAAATCAAGCAATTTGCAATCCCTTAATTAAGTTGCATCATCTTATCTAAAACAGTGGAGGTAAGGCAATGTAACCTTTATATAACTGTATGGACCAAGTAATCCGAATGAAAACTACATGTTTGTGATACTATCAAACGTCTTACTAATAGGAAATTAACAACAAATTGATCTTTTTCTTTTATTGGAGATTATGACCACCGAGACATAGATAAAGGTAGATAAAGAGGAAAAACTAGGAAATATATGCCTGAACTCTCACTGTAGAGTCATCATTTTCTCAGAATTGTGTGTTGATTAGAAAGTTACCTGTGTCTATGAAGAAATCGTCTCTTTAGACTTCACTAAGTGGAGTTTCTGGGAGTGTTCTGGTGAGTACAGCAATATGCTTGCTATTTTCTTATATTCTTCCCTAGACTTCTGCAACTGGCCACTTTCAGATACAGAATACTGGACTAGATTAATCTAGAGATCCTTTTCTCATGCACCTCAAGAAAAGTTTGCCATCCACCTTTAAGCAAGTACACTCTGAGGTTTCAAAATCATCAATCAATCCTATACCACTTAAATAAAACTCTTAAATTATCTTCATAATATTTACTACTCAATAGATCAATAGTACAATTTCAAAACTAAATCTCACCAGAAGTTTTTAAAAATCAGTGTAATTACCAAAGGACGGAATTCAAAAAATACTGAAGTTTGGTTAATATTCACACAAATTTAAAATTAATTTGATTTTGCATTGAAATATATTGAGCATTCATTCTCAAAAAGAAAGATCGGTACAATTGCACTTGTTCCCAAAATATTAATGTAATTTCATAGTAAAATGCAATTGTCATGATTTGTGAAGCAATAATACTCTAGAAAAAAAGTACTTGCCAAATAATAAAAACTAGGTAAAAATATCAGATCTGTTAAATCAGAATGAATAATAATTCAAATTTTGAATACTGAAAACTACTGCTTCTCTCCCACACTACATACAGTTAATATGTACAATAATTTTTTTTAACCTTTAATAGGTTCATATAGTAGAACAATTAGACATAGTTATGATACATTCTTGGACCTATATCTAGGATGGAGAGTACTGATTACAGTAATTCTTCATGTAAAATTTATATAGTTGACAGCAATCTATTAGAAACTTGAGAATAAGAAAGCTATACTGGACTTCAAGTCAAAGTTACTAGTCTCTTCTGCAAAGATTACCTGGATTTTTGTGACATTTAGCAATATATTTTGTATCAGAATAACGACATAAACCTTCTCAAACCTCAAACCAAATTCTCCTTTTTTCAAGGTTGTTGATCATTAACAATCCATTTCTGAGTTGATCTATAAAGTTAGACATAATGTAATTTGAAAAGCATATTCAGACTTGGAAATTTTTATAGGTTGTAGTATAAATTAAGATTGCATACAAACAAAAAGTTCACAGGTGAATATTTAGACATAGCTTTGTAAATTTAACAGTATTACAAGAACTGGTAGTCACTTCTTATCCCATTTATTTTCAAAGATATAGCATGATCCTAGTTTATTTTCTGCAGCATGTCTAAAGTGCATGTTTCCTCTTTAAAATAAAAATGTGATTTGTCATATAGTAAAGATTTGATTCTAAGTCATGCTAACCACAATTCAGCAAGTTATTAAAAAAAAAAAATCAAATTTGTAGTCTCTTCTTAGTAACACCCAAACTTCCTTCAAAGCTACTACTTTTATCAAGACCAATCTAATATAATTGTCGTGGTTTAACACCAGCCAGCAATTAAACACCATACCACCATTCCCTCCCTCCCGGTGGGAGGGAGAGGAGAATTGAAAGGGTAGAAGTGAGAAAACTTGTAGCTTAAGATAAAAAAAGGTTTAATAATTTTTAAAAAATATATATTAAATTATTAAATTGTAAGGGGGGGGGGGGGGGGGCAAGAAAACACAAAACAGCAAAGAGAAAGGAAAATAAAACCCAAGAAAAACAAGTGATGTAAAATTGCTCACCACCAACCAACTAACACTCAGCTAGTTCCCACACAACAGCAGCCCCTGTCAACCTTAACCCCGCAGTTTTGTTGCTGAGCACATCATACGGTCTGGGATATCCCTTTGGTCAGTTGGGGTCAGCTGTCCCAGTTGTGTCCCCTTCCAACTTGTTGGTGGGGCAGCATGAGAAGCAAAAAAGGCCTTGACTCTGTGCAAGCACTGCTCAGCAATAACTGAAACATCCCTGTGTTATCAACACTATTTTCAGTACAAATCCAAAACGTAGCCCCATATAAACTACTATGAAGAAACTCTATCCCAGCCAAAACCAGTACAATAATTCACCACCATCCCAAAAAGAATCATTGTACACTCCTCAAACTTAAAATTTGCTGAGTTTACATATGCTTTAGAGCAGTTTACTGAACATTAGTCTCATGAGATGTTATCCACATAAATTCAATAATTAGCTTTCTTACTTCAGCATGTTTGAGGAAAATAAATTTATCTTTATGAATAAGCAAGTATTCTTTCAAGTATTCTTCCTTCTGAATTTCCTTCAAAACTCTCCTAAGAAAAGTAAAATTTTTTTGGCTCTGAGTCAATCAAAACTGTACATACACAGTGAGGTGTCACAGTTCCTTCCTTTAGGAATGATCGTTGCCCTTCTGCAGTGGTACCAACTGTCTACGTAGCCAAAATCAGAACCATATCAAACCCCCGAAGAATTGACAAATGTGTTTGCAGTTTACCATCTTTATATATATTTTGTATAGTAGTTAGTAATAGTGGTGATTACATCAAGAAAATAATTATTTATACTCTAGTGTGAGTAATATTATTTCTTCCTATTTATGTATTTTCCATTTACAAATTGCTTCATTTATTTTTCTTTCTTCAGAAATATCAATATGCTGTCTTCTTTGCCAAATATCATGTTAATACTTCTGGCTTCCACAGATCTGTTATCTCTTTTTTCTCTAACTTTTACAAAACCCACTTGCTGCTTTTTCCTAGGTCATTAATAAAGATACTAAATATAACAAGATCTTATGCTGATATGTTGGACCATGAATTACCAATCATTTTGTATAATTTATATTCATCCTGTGTATAGGTTCCCGAGCAAGATTTCAAATCAGTTGTTAACATCTCTATTCAAGAAATGTGATTCTTCTACAGTGACAAATTTTCATATCAAAAGGTGGTATAAAATTCAGGTATTCGTTATCTTCCTGAAGTATAAAATACTTTTCCTCATGATATGACTTCAGTGTAAATACTGATTGATTGTAATTTAAATTATAATTTCCTTGTTATAGTGGAATTTCACAGTTTGGGATTTTCAGTGTGCTTAACCACAAATAGTTTCAGTGTGTCCAGAGTGACTGTCAGCAAATGTTGTTGTACATAACGTTAGCAGCACTGCAATCATCTGCTAATTTTGTCATTTTAATCTTACAAGCTATCATTTTTGTCAAACATGAATTTTTATTTGGAAGCACATACTTCTTACTGATTGATGCTTGATTATCACCTCTCATTCAAGAGTTCCAGGAACAGGTATCTGATGTAAAATCCAAAATCACACATGGCATCTCTTTTAAATCAATGAACAACTTTTCTGTTGTCACTGACTTCATCAATCATTGTACTTAAAACACATCATTTAGATCATTTCCCATTATATTAACCTGGCAATTTATCTAGGACATTTTTTTACAAAATCTCAGAAAAATAGATGTTCTAGAAATACTTCACAATAACTCTTTTCTCTCCCCTTCATAAATATTTTTCTCCTCAAGATATCTAATTTTTCCCAAAAGCATTATAGATTACAGCTGAAATTGTTGTGTAGGACTGTTGTCCTTCACATAAGAAGTTGTTCCCCCATAATTGGAAAGAAGATAGGTGAAATAATAGCTATTTATGGTATGGAAATACAAGACATAATATGGCACATGTAATTCCCATCTCTGTATATTCTCTCAAAATGAATAAATAAATAAATAAAGCAAAACTGTTCAGGAACTCTAATTACATAGACAGAGAGGCTTGACAAGATGGTGGTTTGGGAAGAACATTGGGAAGATACATGATAAGCACAAAAATGAGGAAAGTCTCCTGAAGAAAGAAGAAAACAGAGAAAGGGAATGGAAAGAGCAAACAGATGAAGAGGGACAAGTGGACAGTGATTAGATGGAAAGAGAAACAGACAGTGAGGGTGTAAGGAAGAGAAGTAGGAAAAGGAGGGGGAGGAAAGAGGGAAGGGAGAGAAGGAGAGAGTAGCAGAAAGCAGGAGGGAAAGTGTGATGTAAAGAGAGTGCACATCAGGAGGGAGGGAGGGAGGGAGGGGACTGAAAGAAAGGAGAGGGATTCATCATAACTTTAATATAAGACAATCTTGTGAAAAAAAAACCAACTTTGAAACAGATCTTTTAAATAAGAGATCGGCTAAAATGTACTCTCTCTACTGGGAAGTGTCCTGCTCTAGATTTTAATGATTCACCCTGGATTCAAGAAGAATAGTGTTTTATTCTTTCAAAATAACAAGTTTTCTTCAAAGAACAACATTTATTTGTCAGCACTGGTTTCTCTTTCTCAGTAAAATACCCTATACGTTCCAAATATTTACTCAGCAATTCAAGCGAATGTGCATGCACCTTAATTTTCCTTTTCCTAATCTCATAACATTACACCCTACAGAAACCACTCTGCTCTTCCTCACGTGTATCTTTGAATCTGTGTAACATTCCTCATCATTCTTTACTAACACTTTCCTAACTCCTAAACTTTTCTAATACATGGTAACTAATTCTTAATGCTCTTAATGCTCAAAACTTGTCAGCACATTTTTGTGAAAAACTAATATTATCACATCCTTTTATCACATGGCCAAAATGAGACATGAAGGCAGTAAAAGTATCTTCCTTTTCAGTGAACTTCGATATACACAGCTCAAATATATGTCAGTTATTTTTAAATATCCATATCCCTTTACAACTATTTCTGTTGTCTCTTACATATCTTTCATTATCACACTTTCCCAAGTTCCTTTTTTTCTATTATGTGTTTTATAGTACTGTATTTCCTGTTGAATTTTATTTTCTTCCCATATCTAATCTCTGCAGACCTTTTTGGTTCATTTCTATCTTTTCAGTGGGGTACATATCTCCTAATATATTGTCAACTGATTTTATTTTCCATGTTGCTTGATGGTTCTCAAATGCCACAAAATGTTCTTAAATCCATCCCAGATTACAGAAACTTCCTTTCCTCATTTTCAACAGTTATCACTTACATGCAGACTCTTCAGCCACTACTGACTTATTTAGCTATTCCCTTGATATTAATTCTTCCATTTCCACTAGGGAAAACAGGTTGCATTGCACCTATTCTACTTGTATACAAAGCTAATTTTCTTTTCAAATCTAATCACTACTACATATTGTTATTTCTCCCCTTAAGTTTTCAGAGCTCCCTTCACGGAATATGTTGTGGTTTGATCTCAGCTGGTAGCCAATCACCACATGGCCAGTTGTTTGTTCCCCTCCCCCCCGCCCCCGTCGGTGAAATAGGGGAAGGACAAAAGAAGAAATTAGTAGGTTGAATAAAAAAAAATATTTACTAATAGTAACAAAAACAACAGTAAGAATACTAAGTCCAAAATGGGTAAAATGCAGCAGTGGCTTACCAAGCGCCATGACAGGTGCACAGCCCACCCTCCCATGGCAGCGATCCGACCGCACCAGAAAATTCTGCCACGCCGACCCAGAAACCAAAAACAAGCGAGCACGAGAGCACGTGTACACCTATATACTGAGCATGACGTCACTTGACATGGAATTCTCCAATGATCGATCAGGACCCGGCCCTCTAGATGTGCTCCCTCTCAGCCTAAGGAAAGTTAGGTCTATCCTGTCCAAAACCAGGACAGAATGCTTCATAGGAAGACTGTTTACTATCAGCACATTTTTCAATGTTTTAAAATATACTTTAATCCTTTAATCACAGGTTTGCCACTGGACATTTTCAAAAAAGTTATTACCTATATAAGTGTTTCAAAGCATGCTCATGGCTTCTGAACTTTTTAAAAATCTTCCTATTAAGAGAACATTAATATTTCAAAACTAATACTGGGGAAAAGTTTTGGAGAAATATGTTGTTTATGCTAGCTTGTTCATTCAATGATTTATAGAAGAAAGGAAATGCAGCTCTGCAGAATGGTGCCTTCTCTTAATTTCTCTTTATATTTGTGGCCACAATATCACCTTGGGGCAATAGCTGATAAAACTTTACCTGAAGATGAAGGAAAACATCGTGCTTACAGAACAATGAACATCACAGCTACATACAAACTACAAGGCAGATACAAATTGCAAAACCTGTGTCTGCAGATCACAACAATATGAGACACAGCAGCTTCTTGTATTGCCCAGGGTGGCTGGAGAAGAGAGGGAAGATGATCTGATTTCAGATCATCATGGTGTCATGTAGGCAGGTCAAATATCTGGAAGTGCTTCCCAAGGCCTTCAATTCAAATATACACAATATTAGGCTACACAGAAAAGACATTTCTCAATCCTTGGTCTTTCACTCCATCTCTGTACAAGAAAAATTCATGTCAGAAGACAGACAAACCTCTCAGACTACTTATTCTTAATTTTTTGATACCATTTACAGATAGAAACTGCATTTCAAGAGAATCAAACTTTCCTCTTAAAACATAGAAAATTGCCAAAATGAAGTTTTTTTATTTCATTCTGTTTGAGGGAATTCTTCCTAAATTAATAAGATGTAAAGAAAATACAAATACGCATTCCCACAGCTTTACACATGATGATAGGCAATGGTATTGGAATCACAACTAAAACTAAACTCAATATAGATTGAAGACAAAGTATATTAATGCATGACTGCAGGTCCAGCTATTCACTCTTCCCCAGTCCTCTTGAATCTAAGATTGCAGCTAGAAACACCCAGTTAAGAGGCCACTAACTGTCATAATCAAGATAACAGATTTTACTGGAAGACTTTGAAATCATATATCAAGTTGAGAACAGGTATATATTTTTATATATATGAATGAACATGAAATGTTCACATACACATGAAATGATATTGAAAATGCTACTGTTTTTAAGGGGTGGGGTTTTGTTTTGTTTCCAATCACTTTGGAAGTAAACGTA
The DNA here is from genome assembly GCF_047716275.1 of Strix uralensis. Lineage (NCBI taxonomy): Eukaryota > Metazoa > Chordata > Aves > Strigiformes > Strigidae > Strix > Strix uralensis. The sequence goes on along the minus strand of NC_133974.1, from coordinate 47,846,949 downwards.
TTACTCACCTTTTCAAGACCTTCTTCCTTGAGGCTGATAACATCTAAATCAAAATCTGTCCTTAAGCCATTGGTTTTGTTGAAAGTTATCCTGCCTGTGAGGCCTTCCCAGTGGGCCTATGGAGAAAGAAAAAAACAATTTCTATAAATAAATACCTCTTCCTCTTTTTTTATGCCCCAAAAGAACAAATTTTACTTCTGCCAAAATGGGAACATTAATTATTCATTCTATCTAAATAATTTACCTTGTAGCTGATGTTTTTAAAAAATATTTTGTATCCACTTTTTATTAATTAAATTAACCTTTCTTCAGTCTTTACAGACAATTTTTTAAACAACTTTCCATGTTAGCCAGTATACTAAATGAGATAAAAGACAGTTTTGTTTTCATTCCTCCATCATTCATGCATGCATTTCCACTTCTGCTTCCTTACATGGCCACCCCCCCACCCACCCACACCTCATGTCTCAATCTCTTTCATTAACGCTAGATTTCATTTTTCTGTCACGAAATTTCATTCAAATAAAGGCTTACTTTTGCAAGATTCTAAGTCCCCTGAAACCACACTGAGACAGCAAAAATTGAGGTTACTGAGCCAGTCTTCCAGACTTGATTCCTTACTTTTAATAAAGTACAATACCCTCATTTTTTTTTAACTTAAAGTCTACCTAGTTCTAAAACTATACTGAACTAGAGGAGGGAACGTGGAAAATAAAATTATCATCCTGAAAGGATTCAACATTAAAACCAAGATTATATTCCATTGCAAATAGTTCTCTTTATGATATCATTTTACATACCTAGAATAAGAAATACTCTACTAGGAGTTGCTAACAGCACAAAAGAGTTGTGTTCACCTTTAGCACCTTAAATCTCCTAGCTTTACTTTATATCCATAAACAGCATACTAGGAGACCAAGGCCACATATATTAATTCACAATAAGGAAAAGAAAAAAAAATAAATTAAAACCAGGGACTAAATTTCATCCCTGGCTCCTTTGAACTTATTTAGTTAATGAGTTTTTCATAGTCAGTCTATGGTTTGGGATTTCAGGGGTTTGGATTTTTATGTCACAAATGTTCCATGCACAAACCCCGCACCCCCACCCCAGTTATCTACAAACAAAAGTTTTGTGTAGAATGCTGTTATTTCACACTTTTATGTTTCTTTGTTCCAACCAATAACTCAGGAAAAACCACTTTCAAATAAGAATGCAGCCTTGACTGCTAAACTCTTTACACACAACAAGCTGAGAGTTTCCCATCTACTGGAAAAAAAAAAAAAAAAAAAAAAATAAAATAAGGCAGAATTCAAGTAGAGTGGAAACAAAAGAAAAGGGGAGTTGGAAGAAAGGAAAGCAATGAAGCAGCACATTTTATTAGTGACTTACCTCCTTAATGAGACTCATAAAACGGGTCCCAAAGCGCCATGGTTTGTGGCGATTACACTGTAGTGAACTGACAGTCATCTGTGGGAACTGCTGGACAGCCACTGACACCACATGAACTGCATCATACATTAGTGCTGCGTCCGTCTAAAATTAGAATGAAATCAGAATCATGAACACAGATCAAAAACCTGACAGCCCAGCAGTGAGAAAAGGAAACAAAACATTAGCACTGTTCATTGTGTTAAAGGATCTGATCGCTTGTGTAGCACTGTAAAATGCAGCCTTATTGCCAAGTCCTACATAAGACGTGCCAGGACCTTCAGTTTCAGCTTTTTTATTTTTAATGTTGAAAGAAGGGCCCAAATACCAACTTTTCCACAGGAGAACACTGGTATCTCTGACGACTCATGTTACTTTAAAAAAGGAGTGCATTAGGGGATTATATAAATCATCGTATGGATGTTTGATTCATCAGTTATTTCCATGAGTGAGGCAAAAGGAAAAAAAATAAAAGATTGTGACATAGTAAAACCTTAGCTATGAAGGAAAGTGCACAGGTTAAGGAAATAATGTGTTTCTGGTTTGAAATACAGGCTAGATACAGTTCTGAAGCTACTCAATTGATTCATTAATAACTTTTTAATGGGTATCAGTTTAAATCCCTAGGACAGATCTAACCAGTATCTTCTATAAATAAGAGGGAAATTAGAATTGCATTAAAATGTACATTCATTTTAATGGTTTGCATGTCCCATCCTAAATAAGTAGGCTGTTTAGACCTGGTATGTGTTAACTAATGTGGCATTAGCAAAGGACAGTGACAGCCTCTCTGTACACACTGTCATGCTGTACAAGAAACTGACACCTCTCTCCTGTTCTATTTAATAAACAGAGGCAAGCCTTGGAACCAAAAGCAAGAGAGGACCTTAGATTCAGCTGGTGTAAATGACTGCTATGCTATCTGCTCAGCATACCTTAGAGAAAAAGGACCTATTTCCCTTCTCATTCACATAATTAGTGAGCTGTGAAATTAGTTCTTTAATGGATAGGAAACCTGGAGATTATTGCACTTGTCACAATACAATACAATACAAAATGAGCTTATATAGTGTCTTTCATGCAAATGCGTCCCAAGGCTCTTTACAATAAAACTAAACATAAAAATGCAAAAATGTTCTACCATTATAGCCCATAAGCTACTGCTAAAGAGGAAAATATGCGTTTACATTTAAATGGCTCTCCCAAGGAGAGATTTCAAAATTCAAACAGAAATAAATCCTGATTTTAAAATAGCCAGTACAATAGGTTTCAACAGTCTCAGATGCCAAGAAGTTTATGCAGGGGCTCCAAATCACTCAGAAAATATTTTTGCTGCCAAATTGTTCATTATCTTCAAGGCATTAAAGTGGTTTTAAAGCAAGCTGGTATTTGACAAGGAGGGAACAAAAACCAAAAAGTTGGAATGACATGCTGAGTAAGCGTCATACAAAGTTTAATATTCTAGAAGCAGTACTTGGCAATAGTTAAAGTCTGGACAACAGTTTTTTAAATAAACTACACAATAAGTACAACACATTAGTCTGACTCAGAAATTCAAATTTCTTTTTTTAAATCAGCTTTACTCCTAAAACTATAGTCCTTGCACCAATGAAGGAAAATTGAAATTACTGTGAGACTTCAGCAAAAGCAGCCTATGAAGAGGTAATCAAAAGTTCAAAACCAGCATTAACTAATTAATTAGATATAAATTTAGACACAGAACTGATAAGACTCATCAGCAGGAATCAAATGAACATTATGCCAGATGCAGAGCAACATGGCTTTCTATCAAATTCTATAAGCCACTGAGCTGGAAATCTGTAGGATGACAAGACAGTCAACTCCTGTGAAAGCATTAATAAAAAGCCATTGTAGCTTTAGAAGTATTTAAAATTCTGATAATATTCTTCATATTTGACTGATGAATATTGCTTCACTGGAAATAAATCTATATCAGAATGTGTCTCTTTTAAATGCACACAACATAAACTAATCACTGGCTAGAAGTTGAGTGCCATATTTGATTTTTAGATGTTACAAGATAAACCCCTTATTTATGTAGGATGAGATTCCACAATCCACCTTGGATAGGAAGATTAAAGTTAAATGTAGGCTTAAATGTTTGTATTGAATAGAAACAGATAGAGCTGTATACTCAAAAATATATTGGTTTAGTGATTCAATATTGCACTCATCTCACTGGGTGCAATCATTGATTTTACTGTAAGAGAAATAAACAACACAGAACTCAGGAAAAGATATAAAGAATATATTTGAATTTGCAGGTTGGGCTCTCCTCTTGGCTGGTCATTTTACCTTTCCTCTGAGAGACTAGGAATTGATAGCTGTTGGCCTAGCGCTCCATCCTTGTTCATTTGGCTTTGTCCATACTGCTTTCTCTTCCTTAAATCACACTCTTGGAACTATGCCTTGTGGTAAAGGAAGTACTGCAGGTTTCAGCAAGAAACTGTTTGGGGACGAGGAAGGACATGTCCCTAATTAAATTTTTAGGATTCTGTATTTTATCTAAACAGAGGTTAGCAGTCTGGAAGGAAGAAGAGGTAGAAACCCCAGAAGAAGCAATGGTTCTTGAATTTGAGATAGAAACCTGCTACAATGTTTCCATTCACTGAAGCACACATAATACAAGAAAATAATCTTATTGAAAAAATGAGATTAGTACTGTTTTAGCTAACTTGTATAAACTTTTTAAGAATTATGTTGTATTTCACAAATATATCTTGGTACAGTTTCTGAACCATGGGTTATGGGGGTTTTTTTTTGTTTTATAATCCTTAGTATTCATGGTGACTGCTTGGATACAGATAAACTCATCTAAAATACAGCTCATGATGTTGTCATTTGTATTTCTAAAACTACAAAAGAAAAAAATTACTACAACTACAGAAGCTACAAATACTTTTCATCAAATTGAAATAGAATGAGATTGAGCTAGGTGATTAAGATGTCAGGTGACATGTCTGTGACCACAAATCTGTTTTCAGGTTGACTCTGTCAAGTTATAAGAAAGCTTTTAGCACTCAGAGGTAACAGCTTAATCAGAGAAGTGATTTCAGTCACAATATATCTCAAACAGAGAGAAAGTACCAATCTGTGATTCATTTTTATCGCAAACTCATTTGGATACTACACATTTCTTCTCAATACTGTTCCATAATTCCTTTGCCTCCTGTCTTACTGTGGGTGTTGTGTTTGCCTCTATTTTTTACATGTGTTTCTGTATAATCACTTCTGAGGCTGGCTAAATTACTTGCTAAATAGTATCTAACAAATTGCATGCAAGTACTCTAATCTCACTGTGACAGGGCTCTGGCTGAGTTAGACTCAGTATAAAGGTAGAAAAAGAGTCCCCTCTATTATTAGAGAAAGAGTGTATTATTTCTCCCTGGGTTTCCTCAGAGTAAAAGGTGGTCTTTTTCTTCTCCATCCCCAACTATACCCAAAAATGTCAAATGCACATGACAAGCTCTAGTAGATATATGCTGTGATTTCTGTCACACACTTACATGTCCTGGTTAATCAATATTGTAGAGAGGGTTTGAGTTTTGGGGGCTTGGAGCTGGGGTAGGAGGCTAGCTTTTTTTACTGTTTTCTAACCTATATGGACAAAGATGATGCAGAAGAAACCCACTATAGCCTGCGTCTCAGCCAAGAAGAAATCTTCTCTGTGTAATGGAACTGACAAACTGTTTCTCTGCCAAGTTTTCCTGCCATTTTTATGACATACAAAAGCTATGATTTTTAGTGACCTTCTGCACGGCTGGTAGGTTAGACAAGAACCAGCTGAAAATCTTGAAACCAAATGGGCTGTTTATGTACTACAGCTGTAACCTGAGATCTAGATCTGTATCGTAAGACTTTCCAAAAATAGTGAGAGGAAGGGATCACACTGTGACATATAGATAAAATCCAAGCAAGCCTGTGATGGTTTAGCCCCTGCCGGGGTCTGAGACCACGTGGCCGCTGCCCCTCCCCCACAAAGGGAGTGAAATACAAAGCCCCGAGACTGAGATAAGGAAAGGTTTAATACAACAGAGCAACAGCAACACAACAAACAATAACAATAAGAATAACAGTGATAACAATGAACAGAGCAAAGTATATACCGATACAGCAGTGAGAGAACCAGCTGCGCCAACCCACGCGATCACCGATTCTTCCCGCGCTCACGCCAGGATGTGACGTCAGCATGATATATGAATAACCCGGCTAGAGCTTCCCCCCCACTGCTGGGGAAACTTAACCCTATCCTGGCTAAACCAGGACAAAGCCTAACAAAACAGAGGAATCATTGTCTTCATAACCATCTTCAGACTTAGAGTACATAAGAGTTCATTGATGCCATTTGATGTCTGGCTCAACAAATGTGCTAACTGCTTTTGGAATCTGTGCCTAATTAACTACTAAGGGTTACAAAAAAATGCAGATTCCATACTTAATGACATCGAATCATGACTTCTGTGTGCACCTTATTTGCACAGCAATGTTTTTGTATGACATTTCCATTTACTTCCATCAAATTATATGAGGATTTCATGTACTAATAAACCACTCCTTGCTGGTTCATATCTCAGTGCTTCAAAGTTATCTCTAAATTGCAAAATTATGTACTTTATTTTTAGAAAACACTATTTTTATCACACAATCAAGTTTAACATTAATTTAAGATGAAGGATTGCTATGCTGTTTCTTCATGAGCTATATCAGAAATTATACACTTCTCAAACAGCAGAAATAATATTTCAATTTTTACTACAAGAAATTGTAGTCCTCTATAATCTACAATGACTAAAAAAAAAATGGAACTGTTATGTAGGCTTGATCTGAAAGAACTTTCAATTACTCAAATACAGGTGATTAAAACTAGCTTGAAAGCAGGAAAAACCCCTCAGGTTTTCAATTAAATCTTAAATTAAACTAATGTGATTGTTTTTCCCCTTAATTAAATTTATTACTAATAAAAGTCTATGAAGAAATATGGTCTTCTACTTAAAATGTGCTCTGTGAAGTACTTGAAAACACCAAGAAATTTTCTACATTGAGTGGCATATGAAATAAGGCAATGGAAAAGAGAAGCTTAATAAATCTACTTTTTGTTCTTTAGTATTTGATTCACTGTGGATCCCAGACAAGAATGAGTTATTTGTAATATTAATAGTTTATTTTCCCTAGATCAGAAGATTCTTGGATTTACAAATCCATGACACAGATGTCATTGTCCTCTTTACTCTGCCAATTTTTTCCAGTGGCTGTGGGGAACTTTTTCCACAGAAAAGCAGTCAAAGAAGAGGGACAAACAAGGGGGTTTTTTAACAAAAAAGGCTTAATTAACTAACTAAATTATCTCCCTAACAATAGAAGGATTACCTTTACGAGGATTAGACTGCTTAACCATTTGCAAAATGCTTTTATGGTAAGTGTAAGCTATTATTAAAGACAACCTCCTTGCAAGTATGATATACACTTGTTTACAGTGATCTGTATTTTGTGTTTGAACTTGACTTTATTAATTCAAGTCACGTCCAGTAAAAGAAAATTAATGTCCCTTTAACTCTGAAAGAAAGAAGGAAAAGGGAGACAGGGGGAAATGTAAGCTGTTATGTGTGTCAAAGAAGAAATAAAACTTCAAATTTGTCTCAGAATTAAATTCAGATACAACTCTTCTACAATGCAACTTGCCACTCTCTAGACATTCTAATAAGACTGGATTTTCCACAATAAAAATTTTTAAAATTTGATTCAGAAAAGATGTTAAAATATATTTCTTCATCAAAGACAAAGCAAATGAGAAAGAAAATGCAATAGTGTCATATTTTATTACTCAGTTAACAGGCCCTGTTCTGTCACAAGGTGGAGATCTGAATCTGCAATTACCAGTCACTACTGTCATTAGAATCAGCTTACAAATATATCATAAATCAAATATACCTAAATTTTTATGCAAGGATAAATATTTTGCTAAAATTCTTTTTTTTTTAAAAAAGCAGTTATTTAACAAAAAAAATATTCTGTGCAAAACAAAACGGAAGTACAAAAAAAATCTTGAAAGATAGTATTCTGATTCTCTAGTCAGTTTTGTGTTAAACTGAATTGACTCACTAAAAAATTAAAGTTAAGTCACTGTACAGTTCACCTGAAATACTGCATTGCATGAGCCAAGCTTTTTCCCTTGTTAAATGAAGTATGCATAAACTTTTCTACTCTTTAGTTCTTATGCTATCTTTACCTGCATATTATCTGAATAAGAACTACTACGTTAAGCAGGATAGGTCATTTTTTTCATATGCAGCTCATTATTTTTTTTCAATATTATCTATGTCTTCCTATCTCCAGTCAGTCAAATTTTGATGTTCTGAAATAACTCCCAACTACATTTAAAAAGCCAAACTGTTCAGAGTGTTTTTCCTAGTGTCTGATGGTCACAAATGTATTTGGAAAAATTTTGTTCATTAATTAAAATGAGGCTTAAACTCTTTTCAAGTGTGACTTCATTAACTGGATCAAAAATTAAATGAAACTGAATACAAATGTTCACAAATGTATATCTGCATTTGTTTCCTAGGTGACCACGACAAAAGTATCCAGATAAATGCATAAAAGAGAAAGAATACTTTACACAGGGGTTTTTTTTTAACAAAGTCCTTGGGAATGTGTGAACATGTCAAAAGCAATTCATATGGAGCCTTTAATCTATTCTGAAACTTATTTCCTCATATATATCACTTGTAATTCCCTGAATTTCCATTAGCTACACAGACATCTCAGACCATAGTATCTTCCAAAATAAACCTAGTTCAGACTGACTGTGGTCACTGGGTTAACAAAGTGCTAACATGCTAATTTCATACTGCAACAGGGTTCTCTCACTGAGCTTGTCTTTATCGTACCTGTCCTTGCAAGAGTTTAGAAGATAAGAAGAATGTTGCGTTCCCATTTGGCGGAAGGAGTATAAGCACACAAAGCAGGGAATGTTCCAGAAGGACTGAAATTTCCATTGGTCCTTATAAATTGTATTTTATTTCTTACACAACAGTAGTGCCTTGGATAGAACACTGGATGGAAAGTTAGGTTGTTGAGTTGTTTGGATTTTTTCAACTCCCAATATATCCAGATTATTTCTAGTCAGTTTTATGAGGGACAGAGATGACATAGTACAATTGGGAGAGTATGAGCTCCGTTTGTTTGATCTAACAGCCTGAGCAAGTAGTGGATACTGGAGGTACAGTGAACAGGACAGCCTAGTCAAATCTCCTCCCTCCCCAGCGTAACCTTTTTATGGAGAAATAATATTATTGTTTCTGTACTTCACAAGAAGGACTTACAATGGCATACTTATTCATTTCAAAGCCCTCAAAAATGTCCTTATCATAATGTCATAATCAATCTCCTTAACCTGCTAAGTAGTACTTCTCCTTTTATAATTACTTATTTTTCTGTAAATTATCCTTACTGATAATTTAACACACAATATTTCATTATTAATTACAAAACCTTGAATAAATAACACATTTCATAAACAAAAAAACACTTCCTTTTTTATTCTACCAAACTCCCCACCACTTGCTTTTCTTTTTTTCCTATATTAGTCTTATTTTCTAGACCACAGAATCACAGAATCATCTAGGTTGGAAAGGACCTTGAAGATCATCTAGTCCAACTGTTAACCTAGCACTGACAGATCCCAACTACACCATATCCCTAAGTGCTATGTCAACCTGCCTCTTGAACACCTCCAGGGATGGAGACTCCACCACTGCCCTGGGCAGCCCATTCCAATGCCTAACAACCCATTCTGTAAAGAAATACTTCCTAATATCTAGTCTAAACCTTCCCTGGCACAACTTGAGGCCATTACCTCTTGTCCTATCACTTATTACTTCGTTAAAGAGACTCATCCCCATCTCTGTGCAACCTCCTTTCAGACAGCTGTAGAGGGCGATGAGGTCTCCCTTCAGCCTCCTCTTCTCCCGACTAAACAACCCCAGTTCCCTCAGCTGCTCCTCATACGACATGTGCTCCAGACCCTTCACCAGCTTCGTTGCCCTTCTCTGGACACGCTCAAGTAATTCAATGTCCTTTTTGTAGTGAGGGGCCCAAAACTGAACACAGTAAACGAGGTGCGGCCTCACCAGTGTCGATGACAGGGGCAAGATCACTTCCCTGTCCCTGCTGGCCACGCTATTTCCAATACAAACCAGGATACCATTGGCCTTCTTGGCCACCTGGGCACACTGCTGGCTCATGTTTAGCCAGCTGTCAATCAACACCCCCAGGTCCCTCTCTGACTGGCAGCTCTCCAGCCACTCCTCCCCAAGCCTGTAGCGCTGCTGGGGGTTGTTGTGGCCGAAGTGCAGCACCCAGCATTTGGCCTTATTGAAACTCATCCAGTTGGCCTTAGCCCATCACCCCAGTCTGTAGAGATCTCTCTGCAGAGCCTCCCTACCCTCGAGCAGATCAACACTCCCACCCAACTTGGTGTCATCTGCAAACTTACTGAGGGTGCACTCGATCCCCTCATCTAGATCATCAATAAAGTTGTTAAACGAGTGGCCCCAAAACTGAGCCCTGGGGGACACCACTTATGACTGGCCACCAACTGGATTTAACTCTGTTCACCACCACTCTTTGGGCCCGGCCATCCAGCCAGTTTTTTACCCAGCAAAGCATGCGCTCATCCAAGCCTTGAGCAGTCAGTTTTGCCAGGAGAATGCTGTGGGAATGAGATGATTTCCATTGTGAACACAATGAACAGAAATAGGCGTCTGTGCAGGTTTTTATTATTATTATTTTCCTTTGATGACTGATTTTGTCATAGAAGCTGACTCTACTTCCTTTCTTTTAAACACCTCAGGAAAAAGAGATAAGAACAAATGTATAAGAAAAGTCTGACAACACTCAAAAGTCAGGAAGGGGTGACCACCTACAGTGCAGAAGAACTCTCATTACTAACACTATTACTTTCCTTAAAAGCTGTCCTCTTTGACAGAAAATGACAAAGTTGCCTTTAAAAATTACTGGATATGAACTACAGAAACTATGATATTCTACATATAAAAATAAACTAAGATTTACTTAAAATGTGTAGTTTTTTTATTATAGATTCTACTATTGCCTGGTCAGAAAATTTTAAGGGCCAGATCATGAATTATGTTAGGACAACATTATTTTATTCCACAAAACAGAGTAACTGGTAACACAAGAACTTTTTTCCCCGAATTCTCATATAGTGTTTTGCCAATAGTGCTAACATTACTCTGCTTGAAGCTTGGTTCACAAACATATCTTTGATCAGCTACATCCAAACTACAGGTAGTTTCAAATCTGCACTACAAAGTGATTTTCCAAGAAGGTCCAGAACAAGAGATTAATATTGAAGAAAGTAATCTTTCTTTAACTTTTTCAGGTCTGTTGTTAAGCAAAGAATGCTTGGATAAGACAATGAAGAAAAAGCATCTGTGTGTTATTTTAATCAATATAATCTGGAATATTTTCCCACTTTCAAAAATTATTTCTCAGAAAGGGTACTAGGAGAATTACAAAACTCTATGGATCTATCTACTGTTATTTTATTTGTGGCAATTACAGTTTATGATTAATGGGACAGACATATACTCCACTGTTACCAGTGTTTGAAATTTTGAAATTTTATACTGTTTTCTACATTTTACATATAAATAAATATGAGACATAATTTTCTATAATAAGTTATTATAATAATAAAGTGAAGAATTATCATGATTAGGAACTTCTACATGGTGCCAGTCATATACATAACAAAAGATAGAATTAGGTTGAATTTACCACAAGGATGAAACAGTCAGAACTTAGACTGGACAGACACAAGAATAAAAGGTTTATGTTTAATCACATAACAAAATAGACATCAAGACAAATGAAGACTAAAGAAGAATCCAAAGGAAATATTCATATCAAAAGTATGTTCAATAATACGAAGTATTTGAGACCACACAGATCTGGAAGAGGCACAAGAATATAGTATCTTTCTCTGTATACATATGTTGCAGAAAGATTTGAATACCAAAGTAAATACAGATTTAAGTTTACTCTTTACTACTCTTTATGTACTACGAGAGAAAACTATTTTTTAAAATGCAGTTTCATATTGCAGTAAAATCATACGTCTTACAATATACTTGAAAAAAAGATAGAAGAGTAAATCATGCCATGCCATACTCATTTGACAACCACAAAGTGATTATCATCATACCTGTCCTCACTCGAAAGCAAATAGTAAGTATCATACATATCCCCCACCTTTCTATTTATTCTATACAGTTATGAATATACAACCTGATGAAACACATCTTTCATTAATGAGGTTTACATTTTATACTGTAAACTAGATTCAGGAGAAAAGGTCCTTCAGGACATTCAGGAAGAATTAGACAAACGAGTAGCTGTAAAAGATAAATTGCCCCAAGCCATTCCATATCAACAAACAGTTCTCTCTAATGAAAGTGATCAAAGACATAAGGTGTATAGAAATTCCAACTCTGTGTTAAAGAAAGTCTACAGCAAACCAATACAGCAAAACAGCTGAGCAGACAGAGAGAAATGCCTTTCCAAGTTAACCTTACATAAGTAGAGCAGGTATGTCCTGTCTTTTCTTAAATATTTCCAGCTGTATTGGAGAACATGAAAGCAAATAAATGTTTTTATATTATCTTAAGCTACCTCAGGTTAAGAATGATTCTAAGGCAATAAGGGAAGAGAAAAGCATTTATCAATCCAAAATAATAACAAATCTAGCCAAGCTCTCTGAAACATTCTCTTAGGTATCCCATATCTCTATGGGATATGCATGCTATAGAAACTCATATTACAGTTTGAACAGAGTCTGCGCAGCAATAATGGAAGAAAAGCCCTTTCAGCAATTCATGGTAACAAGGATATTAGTGTAGCATTAAGTAAAGCAGCTGTGGGCACACTTTGAGCAGTGTCTTCAAGGAGTTTGTCATATGAGGATACAGCAATAAAAGTATTAGAAGAAATTAACTTTTAAAAAATATTTTTTTGGACAGTTGAATTATATGTTAACATAAGTAGGACAAATGTGATACAAGTCAGCATACTATTTCACAGGGATATAACAACTGTCTGGAAGAATAAAACAGAATTAGGAATCCTCTAACTGGCAGAAGTATTAGAAAAGAGACTGAAAGAACATCATTTCTGTAGCCTATGAAAATAAAGACTGAGAACAACCGTTGTGGGGAACAGAGAAGAAACAAAAGCTAAAGAACACAGAAAAACAAGCATGGATGCAAAAATAACAAAATTAAAAAAAAAAAATAATAGGAGTCATTTTATCTTACAGATAGAGACTTGAGTTGTATTAGATCTAAGAATCTTTAACAATCTTTAAAAGAACTGCTGCACAAGACCACCAACAGAAGATATTTCAGTTAGATGATGCCTGACAAACCTAGTAGCATGAACACAAATTCCAGAGATCCAACATACTACTACTACTCACAGAAAGCTCTCTACTCAAGGCAATTATAACGAGTGAATGAAATTAAGAAGAAATGGCTTGCAAAACTAGTTCCTCCCCCTCCTCAGATAATAAAATCTATTGCCCCTGAAATCATTTCACTTAATTCTCACTTGCTAACACGTCCCACAAAACCATTTTGCTGAGTGAGATTTAATAAATCTCTCAGCCTGGGATTAAATTTTACTGGTTTATGAACTGTTAAATTGCATTGTATGCTTATTAAAACTGGTGTTTTCTTACTTCTTGATACATTCCCAACTCTGCCCTGGGGTACAATTAAGCAAACAGTAGAGATTTTTTTTCACCCCAAAAAATGCGTTCCAACTGGGAACAAGATATGAACATCACCAACCTATAAACAATGTTCATCTAGCTTCTTTAAAAATCAAATAACTTGTTAACATAAACTCTTTTTTTTCAAAATATTGTAGTAATTCAGCTGAATAATTATCACATTAAGGCATAGCTGCTTAAATTATTTTTTTAACATTTAGTTGCCTAGTGAATTTTAAACAGGGTGTTTGTTTACAGAGTTGTGTTTGTGATTTTAAGTAGAAACAAACCAGATGTGAATTATTTTCCCCATCATCAAAACGCTTGTTTTAACATCTGATCAAAGCAAATTATTTATTCCTTATAGTCTTGAAAAAGGTCTTAAAACTAACAAACTTTTCTTTTTTTTCTTTTTTTAAATCTATAAAATGTAGAGCTGGCCAGGTAATTTTTTGGAAAAGGAGTAATTTTGCCTTACACAGAAAGTGAACAGAAAAGAAAGATTTTCCTCTTTTCCCTCAATGCCTCATAGTTTGACCTCCAATTGTCAGAGAAACGGTAAAGTGGAATAGGAAAGAATTACAAATTTTGAGAAAATGTCAAGAGAACAAAAGAACTGGAAAAACACTCCAAAGGATAATGATGCTGTTGCCACATTTCTTGCCATTATAAAGTCATTACATAGGAAAGAATATGCAAATTTTACTGACAGAATAAAAGAATATTTCCCAGTGTAAAATTTTGAAGTGATAGAATTTTTTTCGTCTCACAAAACAATCTCAGATAATCATGTAATTTGATAGACTATTTAAGGTGCTAAGAACTTTGAACTATCTCAAAATTCATTAGGTGGGTAGCCACTTGTTGCAACTTGATTTTAACTTACTGGAGGTGAAATTTTCAGGCAACTTGAAATTTTGCCAGCAATTAACACAGGAGATGTAGTTAACAAATAGCTAACATGGGTTTTTCTGAAAGAAGAGCAACAGTGGTATTTCTCTCATCTGCTTGACCTTTGATTCAAAATCTGAATTTCATTTTAGCAAATAAAATGCTAAAGATTGAGAATAGATGCTGACATGCATAGGAAAATTTTTATTTATGTTTTCTGACAAGGACACCTTGTCATTCTTGTGGAACAAAAGCTTAAATCTTAAGTGTGAGGGGAAATTTCAGTTAAGGGAATAAGTAGAAAGTCTAAGAATAGAAATGCATATTTTGCTTCAATGTTTAGATTTGATTGGATGAGTCTGGTTTTAAAGCCAGTGTCTCTACCCGAGGTTTGCTATTCTGATGTAGAGTTAAGCCATGATTGATTTCCTGAACATTCTGAGCAACTTCTCATTCTCACTTATTTTTAGATTAACCACTTATTGGACAGGTTATCATTTACTACCCTGTATAAGTGTTCAGGGTGGTTTACTTCTTTCCAATCATAGAAAGAGGAAAAAGCTCCCAATATAAATCATTCAGCTTATATGGTCAGTTTATATTTATGTGGAATAAATACTGTTAACTGTATGAAAAAAAAAAAAAAAATAAAAGCAAAAAAAATAGTTCTATAAGGATATTTTTTAGAAATTTTTTTCCTCCTATTTTCTATTTTCTGGCTAACAAGACCACAAAAGTGTGACTTCATAAGACCCTGCAAATGTCCCATCATGTCATAAATGCTAAGCCAAGAAACATATGACTTTGTGTACTGCTTGCAATAACAAAGTTGTCTGACTGCATAAGCATTTGCAGAACGGTGCATATAATATACAGTCAGGAAAAACAGTCAGGTGTCATGATGTTAGGTTTCTATATAACCTTAAAAACAAATGTAAGATTTACAGGTGAAAATTATTCTGAAGTACTTTCTCAACCCTTCTTCTGAACTTTAGAAATTATGGTATGTGCTATAAAATTTTTTGCAGCCAAAAACCCCATCACACTCTTTTATATACCTTAAGGACTGATAGTAAAAACCTAATTACTAGGAACAATGGGTCATTATTTGGTCTTTGGAAGTCTATTTCCTTTGATCTGTTCTCCTGCTCAAAAATCAATATGATTGTGATCACTGCAACTCCATCAACCACATCCATAACAAAGAGCTGCCTGCTACTATTATATTAGCTCAGTATTCAAAACTTATCACACCACATGAAAAGTCCTTCTGCATGAGACATTCATAAGTAATTACAGAAAGATCCTATTCAGCATACACACTGAACACCTTTGTACCCATGTGCAGCAAGAATGTACACCTGACAATGCAAACGAAAGGCATAAAGTTAGAATAAACCATAAGATTAAATGCAAATCTGATCAAAAATTGAGGGGGGAAAAAAAAAAAAGCATTCTGAAGAATGAATCTACATATTCTATTTTTGTATCCTGTAAAAGTTTCACAATGTTTGAGGATTTCAGAGCTTTCACACCTTCAAATTTTTAAATAAAATGACAGAAATAAATGTATATTGATGACTTAGAAATGCAGAGACAGAACAGTTCTGAGTTTTCATAATAAATTGCTGCCTTCTGCTTTCACCAAGCTCAATTTACATTTCTGTCCTCTTGGAAAGAACTAATGACACAGATTTTAATATCCTCAGCAAAAAAACATGATTACATGTACAGCCTTGCAAAGTTCATGTTTTCAGGAGAAAATAAATTGTTAAGCAGTGTAACACATAACTACCCCATAAAAGATTATATACTTGTTTTTGTTTTATGTCAGTCTTCTATAATTCCTTTATTAAATTATGTCCTCTGGCTGTGTTTTAAATAAGTAAATTTTGGATTAACATCTCCTTAAAATCAGTAATAACCAAGGGAAAAGGTATTAAAAGAGTCCACTGGCTTGTGATTTAGAAAATCACTCTTTTGTTTAGATTTAGAAAGTAGGTATTTTATGTTGGAGTTGGGTTTTTTTTAATATTGAAAGCACATCCATTTTTAGATTCTTCATTGTTTTTTTTTCATTTTTGTATAATCTTTAATCAACTTGTATGTTATATGCAGATCATAACCTAGACAGATTACAGAAAAGCAAAGTGACCCTGTAACATTACGTTTTATTTTCTTTGTAATTATGCCTCCACCAACTGCATTTCACTGTATAATTGCTTTTTGTTTCAATTAAGTTCTCCATTAATTGAGGTTTGCTTTCAGAATAAACTTTTTATCATGTTATGATGCTAGTTCTGATAATCGGATTGTCATAAATTGCTGGCTCCAGCTTCACCATCAGAGCAGACACAGAATTAAATACCTTCAGACATATCTGCATTAGATACATTTTGTTTTGATTAAAACCTCATTGAAAAGCTGTATTCTGATTTGTGACAATATTTTTCCAGGTTATCTTCTAAAAATACGCTCATTAAAAAAAACATCTTAGACTGTCTATTATTGTAATAGCCCACAAAATTTTACCTAATTTAAGTACAGCCTCAAATTGTAATGTTTCAGAAGGAGCTGAATAACTTTAATGGGAACCTCAATGGCTAATGCTGAGAGGTACCTTGACACTGAAATCTTAATTAAAGTTTTAGGTATTTTGAAATCCTTAAATATCAAAGCACACAGAAGTTCAAAATATAAAGAAAATAAGGATAGACAGATAAAAAAAGTAAGGAAAAAGAAAAATTATATGGGTGGTTTTTATGTACATGAAATTTTCAAAACTTAGAAGTTACTTGTACAAATTCAGTGCTAGAATAAATACAGGCTTATTAATGAGAACAACTTGAAACAATTTTGCTACCATGTTAGACACAGCTGATGTTTTGGTGACTATAAGAACCAACCACAGCCTTCATAGTGATAAGATTTTTTAGAGGTATATATGAATCTTGATATGTCAAATAAAAATTGTAGAAGTATACAAAATTCAAATTCACCCGGTGATCCTTTCTGGAAATTTTGGAACTCTCTCTAAACATAGTTCACTTTCAAAAGGATATTTATATCATAAAGCCAACTGATAGTATATAATTATCACAATTACTAAACCAAAAATAGGAATTGAACACTGAATATACTTCCAGCTTTTTCAATACTCCATCAGGACTCCATCCGTCAGGATAACAGTCAAATTTCTGCACTACACTTAAATCTACATTTAAAAATAAAAATGTGTCCAAGATGAGGCAGAAGTTTTAACTTGTTTTGCATATCTTTGACTAATCTGATGAGGATTTATTTTTCCTGAAGTGTACAAATACCTCTTAACTATGCTTTAGCAAGATTTAAAAAACATAATTTTCATACCATTCATCTTATTTTTAGAGATGTTAATCCCTTGTATTTCAGAAGGTTCTCCATATCTGAAATTGCAAACTGCATAGGGAAGAAAGAAAGGAGAAGAGGAAGAAAACAGAGGAAATATACAAGTACATTCTGCTTTAACCTCAGTGCCACAAGGATTTCTAGTTTTCTCATTCATACTCACAAACAGCTCTACTACACTTCCGCACAGTTTCCAAGAGTTCTAAAACAGAACAGCAAGAGGATCATTCACATAATCCTTTTTCTATAAAAAGAATAAAAGTACAAGTATTCATCTGCACTGGTAAGAAAATTTCTATTCCTTCTTATATCTTTAAAGAAAGTATGATCAAAAATTAGTGTTAATAAAGTGTACAAGTTTTCAGTTTGCTGCACTCACTCAGCTCATTCCTGTGAATTCTGATCCTGAAGTTGTTTCTGTTTAGCTATCTCAGCACTACACAATGCACTATCCTTTAAAGGCATCCTCACTTGTACTAAGCCAGTCTTATATTCCCTCACTTGTCTAAATTAGCCCAAAGAAACACCATATTAATCAGATAGTACTGAAAAAATAGAATGTAGGTATAACAGAATTCAAAGCAATGCCATGTTTTTTACAAAGCAAGTCACCGTCCCTTAGTTGTTATTATTTTGGATTCTTCTTCCAAAGACTGCCAAATAGTGCGATAAGAGGGATTCTATCAATAGAGAACATAAAAATGGAAAAGTAAATCTATTATCAAAAGATGGATTTGGGTAAGAGTTTATGAAGATAGTTTTATAATTTATGGTTCTATACTCTATATTTTTTAAAAAATTATTTTCATGAGGTATTAAGTGTGACTGGTGTTTTGAATAGTTATAGGGAAATAATTTGTCCTGTCTGTTATACATAGTAGAGCATGCACACATTTCTATGGGCAAATACTTACCTAATAACACAAGTTCTATATGTTTTTGTAATGTATGTAAACATATATTTAAAAAAAAAAATCTTTACAAAATCAGTCTTTACCACATAGAAAATAATGGCTGTAAGGTTGTAAGCTCTCTTGCGCACATACAAGTTTTAATTTATATAACCACAGAGTGCATTTTCTACAGGATCCCGCAGATACACCTATGGAGTCCAGTACAGTTAGTACAGATCAGGATCTTACTCCATGGGGATTACAGAGGTGCACTTGTATTAGATGCAGTAAAAAACTTCTATGCTTGTGGAGACAACATAAAATTCATTGTTGCTTTCCACAAAATTCCAAGCTTTTGCTTTAACATAGGGAATGCTTGCACTTTTCTAGGGAAAGGTTGCAAAAAAAAAAAAAAAAAAAAAAAACCCACTTTAATGCTGGAAACATAACATTTCTGTCCTACTTCTCTACCCAAAACTGACTAATCTGATTTAGCTGAAGTTTTCTCAAAATACTTATCCCAAGAGATACATCTGCTCAGAAAATATTCAGCTGTGTGGCTACAGTGTGACAAAACTAAAAAATTGAAAGAAGGCTATATTTAGAAGTCTCTCTTATTAATACGAAGCAATATACCAGTCCTGTCTTTAAAACTAAATGGAATTGATTATTGATGAGGTATGGAAAAATTACAGTAAAAAAATATATTTGTATGCCTCCAAGAAATTGAACAAACTCAAAATATAATGCCACAAAATTAAAATCACAAAGGATCATATTTAACCTAGATGTCTAATGTTATGGTCTTAATGAAACTAATTGTTTTGCAAAGAATCCTAAACAGAAATAAATTCAATCAGGTTACAAATTTATCATCTCTTTGCTTCATCTATTTTTTCCTAGACAAACTTTCATGGACAGTGAAATTATACACAGTCATAGAAGGAAATTGTTTCTCTTGAACTATTTAATTCATGATGTTAACTTCTGCCTTTGATGAAGAAATTTTCAGATATCACAGTGTACAGGAAATGTCATGGTTGTTTAGGAAATGAGGTCTACACAGTAGTTTCTTCATTTTAACATGATTATCTATTTCATCTCATATTTTAACAAAACAAGGAAGGTTTGAGTAATCTAAAGCCCAAAAGGTAAATATTTCAATTTCTCAAATTCCTTAGCAGTTGATTTCTTTACAAATTCTTATCTAATATTTAGATTAAAATCCAGTTATAAAAATCATGGGAAGCCTTTAAGTTCCAAAAAGGTAAAACTATTTGCAGATTCATCAGAAAGAGATAGATGAGAATTATTTCTGTGGAGAATTATTTCTGTGTGAATCCTTTATCTTCAAAGATCTGAGAAGAACCAGTCTATCCATACAGTGTAGTAACTGAGGATTGTCACCTCACATAGCTCTAGCTCACCACAAAACTGACCCAGGAACAGGTAAGTTTGACACCAGAGCCATTAGCAGGACAAGACTGCCAAAGCATAGGTAGGAAGCACTTGTTAAGCACTTCTCAATTTTCATTGCTTCTTCTTATGTTCTGCAAAGAACTGCTTGCTTTCTAGATGATGTGGAACTGTTTTCCTCTTGCAAGTGCCCCACAAATAAGTTGATGTTTAAGAGTCTGCTTCCATAAACATTTAGATAAATTAATGTGATTCAAAGACAAATGCTTTCAACAGACTTGTTTTGATATTTTAAACAAGTATTAAACAAGTATTATTTACTTCCTTTTCTGTCTATAGCATTTTCTATGTCTATTTTTGGCTTAGTCTGTCACTAAAAAAAACCAGAACTTGTCTATTCATTTTTCTTTCATTAAGATTTGTTCTCACAATAATTTTGTAAGGCTCCATTGCTCTGAAAGGTCTACCATAGATTTTATTTTCAATCAGCAGCAAGCTTTTGAAGTGACTCTCCTGATTGTTCCAACATACCGCTGTTCTGATTCACATCATGAAGCAGTCTCATAGTGCATAAATCAGGCTCTTTGAAGATAAAATTCACTGAAAAACATGATCAAGGGATGCCCTTTATGTGCTCCATCTACTAAATGGCTTTGTCCAAAGGTACGTACTAGACAGAGTCTGAAGCAAAACAGCCAAAAACAGAATAGTCTGAAATAAGAATAATCAGGTTTTTGGCATCAACAGCTTTGCTTTATGGGGCTGCCCCCACTGGGCTCCTTCACTTGCTATTGTAGCCATATTGTAGCTAAATTCCAGTGATCACTTGAGAAAATCTGGGGCCATCTTCAAGTTTATTCTATTGCCTTATTATTCTGAAAATATTAATCTTATCTTCACCCCATCTCTAATTCCAAGATGCGATTCCTGACCCTGCTTACTCAAAGGAAGAAAAAATCCATGTCTGTCCTGAAACAAAGATCTTTCTGTCCTGAAAGGATGGCAGCTACTACTTTTAAAGTATGAGGAACTGAAAAATCATAAATTAAGCATTTTCAACTATACAGATATGAAGAAGTGAGAAGCAACATGTATACGCCATTTATTTATGGTAGATAATAGATTTTTATAGTGGTCAGTAGAGGGTTGGGTTGAAAGCCATTTGTCAGACTGCACAGTAGAGATGGGAATGGTTGCCTTTGGCTCTAACTGTTAAAAAACAGTTATCAATCTTCATCTAAGTGTTCAAGGAGCTGCTCTTGGTGAGCAATCAATATTCCATTTGCCACAATAGCTCATTTAATTATTTTCATCCTAAATATCCTGTCATAAGGGGAAAAGTCTTCCTGATTTTCATTAATTTTGAGATCATTGATTCTTTGCTTTTTCCATTCTTGTGGTTACACATGCAGACACAAATGCAGAGACACACACTTTTAGCCTGCAGGCTATATAAGATGTATGACAAGTCCTTGTTGAAAACCCTGCATATTACTGAAATATACCTAGATGACATGCAGCTTTACTTTTAAATCTTTAACCATCAACTGCTGCAAATGAGCCTCTGGCACCTAAACATAGTTGGGCAAAACAGTAAATTGAAAACCATGTTTGCTGAATAGTTTTCAATTAAAGAGTCCTTAAATCAATAGGCAGTAGGATATCACAGCCACAAGCCTGCTATAAGTTACCAGAGAAACACAAAGACAGAAAATGAAAGTCAGAGAACCTGAAAATAGTAGTGGAAATCATGAACTTATATTACATTTAAAAAATAAATACAAATCTTGATTGATGGACATCCTTAACACCCAAATTGAAAATGCATTTGGCCCCAGAGTGCTGTGTCACATTTCCTCTATGTTAAATGCTAGAAGGAAACAAGACACAATGCAAATCATTCAGTAAGGAGACTTAAAAATTTATAAAAGACAGGCTCTTAACAGAAGAACAAAGGTTTAGTCTAGATACCATAAAAGAATGATGCATCTTATACACGAGAAATCTTACTTCTCATTCTGTGAGAAAACTGTTAACCTTGTTCATCCCTACATTGTAAATTGGTGAGTTGACTGCTCTCAGGGTTCCTAGCAAGAGCCTGGGAATCCGGAAATGGAACTCAAACAGACACAAATCCAGTTTTTCTCTTAGAAGAACGTTTGCATTTCTATCTAAAAAGACATGACAATGAGATTAAAAAAAAAAAAAAAATATTACTTTGAACCAAAGAAAAAATTGAATTCCTACTTGTTCTGTGTATAGAGCTACCTGTATTAGGGATATTCATGCATAAGGAATGCATTTAAGAAAGAGGAAGTTTCCCTTAAAAAAACACTCAAGAAAATATGTAAATAGCTGCAAAATTGCATAACTGGTTCTTGAAAGATCATATGGATTAATTTCAGTTATATGTATAACGTTGTAATCTGATCTGTGCCATTTCCACCTTTTCAGGAAAAGAAGAGGAGAAAACCCACAATCTGTAGTAAATAAATTGGCAGGTACATTAATGAAGACTGATTAAAATCTACATACATTCTACAGAGTGGTTTAAAAACCTCTTAAGTCATAGCTCCACTGCCAGAGATGACATTTTATTTGTAACTAATAATAAAGCAACTATCTATGATCATTCTCATTTAACATGCCATGGAATAATCATGAAGTTATGCAGTTTTATAAGAATGTAAATCCACAAGATGCCAGTGCATCAGAAGCAAGGCAAAACCACTCGTTTCATTTTCATGCCACAGCACAAGGGATAGTGTTTGCTGGGTCAACCAATGTCAGAAAAGATACAGTATTGCTGAGGAGAAATTAGAGAAACATTGAAGGGATACAGAATATCTATCAGTAGCCTGTTTCTAGTTTCAGGGCAATCTTGAAAAGAGTGGCTGCCCTAGGTAGAACATCTAGTTTTGTATGTTTTCCATCAACATTCTTAACTTAGACCTTGGACGTTATTTCCATGGGCAGCTTTTCTTCATTATCTTCCCCTGGAAATGATAAAAATTGCCTCTGGAGTGAACCCAGTCATTAATTTATCCAACCAAATACAACTTAAATACATTTAGTTTAAATTTCAAAATCAAGTGCAATCAATTACTTTTTCTTTACAACATAAACAAAATAAGCATTTAATGTTATTTCAGTTTGTTAAAATCCGAACAAAATTATCAGATTGGAATACTGGTAAAATATCATCACTGGATTCTCCTTGGATAAACTATATCTGGCTAACTAGCTATATATATTAAAATTCTGAGAAAGCCACCGGCTCTGCCACAATCCACTAAGCAGTGTATAGTATTAACACAACAGAAAGAATTTAAAAAGTAGACTTTTGCTTGAAAAATAAAAGGTAGGAAAAACAAACCCAGGAAGCAGTTCTGTACTTCAGAGACAAATACAGTTCCTCTCACAGATGTTCCTCAGGGAAATAAACAGCAGCAGCAAGACCAAGTCAAGAAAGCTCTCTGAGACACAAAGCAAGATTGTAAAATACTCTACCACATGCTCCCATTCCTCTGGGAACTGTTATCTTGCTCAAACAAATCCAACTCACTAAAACTGACAGTTGTGCACTGCTCTTTTTTCTTAAAAGATTAACAATAGACAAAAAATATGAAATAAAAGTATCTTTCAAGAGGCAAACTAACTGAGAGCTAAACTAGCTGCTGATAAAGGAGGGACTATATGCTGAGTCTCCAGTCTATCCTTCTTGCATATGACTAGCACAACAGATCTGCTGAGAGATGTTTTTTCA
Source organism: Strix uralensis (assembly GCF_047716275.1). Taxonomy (NCBI): domain Eukaryota; kingdom Metazoa; phylum Chordata; class Aves; order Strigiformes; family Strigidae; genus Strix; species Strix uralensis. The sequence goes on along the minus strand of NC_133974.1, from coordinate 47,823,353 downwards.
GGCTGTTTTACATTCTTGAAAAGAAGGGAGGAAAAGAAATCTGAACCATCAAATTATCCTTAGAGAGCAGTAAATATATGGAAAAACCTCTTAAAGACTGAACACCTCTTAAGACACACATTTCTGAAGATTTCAGAGCTATTATTTGGATGTACAAAATACACATGTGGCTTTGTGTATAAATATTTTCCAAATGTACTGGCTTTTAAAATATTTGATCCTGGTGAACTGCAGCTTTACAGAACTAAAGAAAAAATTATTCATCAAAAAAAAAAAAAAAAAGAATCTTAAAAGACATTTGAGATACATTTCCCTAATTTCAGCCACCTAAAATCTACCAGGAGAGCCATGAATGCAAAACAGTGATTCATTTGATACTGCTGAGTTTAGAGGGAGCCTAGACATTTAGCTTATATTGCATACACTACTTTGAGACTAAGACTCTCCTGAAAAACTTCAAACATTTCAAACTTTAAAACCTAAGATCTGAATGGAAACCATACTCTGTAATTTCTGTGATACAAATCAAACTTCATTATATAATTATAATAAACTCTAATCCACACAAGTTAACTCCAAGGAAGCAATCTGTTTCATTGGATAGTACTGTATTCATTTTAAAAGTTAGACAGGATGGTTCACAGTTGTGGTGATCCACAAATATGGATTTCTGCCTCAGCAAAGTGCCCTCCAGGTAAACTGCATCATGTCCTCCATTTCTAAAAGGGTTGAAAATACATGTTTCTTCTTTTAGAGAGTGATTTCAGATGCACAAATGAAAAACAACAGATCAGACAATACCCCTAAGATGCTACTGTGAACAAGCAGCAGCTGAACACAGCACTGGTTTTCTTAACCCCATCTACTCTACTGTGAGAGGTGGGAATGAAAACAGTAGATGTCCCATTTAGCATTTAGATAAAGTACTTGGATAATAAATAAAACATTTTGTGTTAATTGTAATAGACCAGGCAGAACAGAAACCACACTTGTGCTTATTACTGTAATTCAAGCAGTAGAAACTAAATAATTTTTGCCTCAAAAACTTTGTTTTCCTACTTACTTCAAGACTATGCAAAAAAAAATTAAAAAAAAAAAAAAAAAAAAAGAAAGATGATGATGATTCAGGGCATATCTTAAGAAAAGTAAAAGCTAATTAGATTTTTAAAAATGAAGATGCAAAGCCTATTGAGACATCCTACCTTTGCTTATAATCATTTTCATTTTTAATAGGAGTTAGACAGAAGGTAGTATTTCACAGCCTTAACATGTACATTGACTGCCTCATCAGCTGTAAACTCATTTATACTCCTAGTACTCACCCAAAGTATGATATCAAGAAGCTTTTTCACATTTCCTAGATGTATTTTACTGTCCTGACCTCTCCTATTCTGGAGCCAGCAGTTCAGATTGTCTCAGTCCTGTCCTGTAATTCAAAGCACTGCACAATATTCTATTGAGAAATTTTAGCAATATATCGAAATGAGCACCTGTATACAGGCTTGTTTCCTTTGACATTCTTTCACATGTTTAGTTAAGCACACCTCCCTGGCCGTTATCTAGAAGGGACTTGCCACTAGGATCACATAGAAACCTAAATGTGCCAAGTAACTGTCTCAGGAAAGGGATACAGATTTGCAGGTGCTAGAGATCTGTAAAACAACTGATTGAGTAAGATGCACGAAGGTAAAGTGCAAGAGAAAAAATTTTTCTCAAGTCCAGGTGGGGCAGAGAATGAGAGTCCATTATCTCTGCTTGCAGTGCAGATGTGCTTGTCTGTCCAAATATAAAAATTTGTCAGTTCATACTTTACAATAGAAAAGAAGAAGTGGGAAAAAAAACCTCAACAAACCCTGCAGATTATATTTACTAACCAAAACACTACAAAACCAATTAACCACTGAGGATTAGAAAAGAGTCATATGTATAACATATAGAGAAGGAAGAAACTCTATCAGTAATGCAATTTAAATGGGTCCCAGCTATGTTAAGCAAAAAGTGTGATATCAACACACACAAACAAATGGACAAAAAATAAGTTACAAAGCTCAAGAAAAGAAGAAAGAACTCAAGGACATCATCTTTCCTGCTTAATACTGGAAACTTTCTTACCTATAATGATAAAAGAAATGAGAAAGGGTCAGAAGGGTTAAGTTAATCTTACAACTTTACTAGTAACTTCTCAAAGTGAGGTAAACAGAGATGCTTATATACCTACAGGTATATTAGCTAGAGGTACAAATATAGTGGCAGAATAAATTATTTTCAGATTAAAAAAAACTCAAACTGGATAAACTACAGCAACATGCAACACTTGTGAAACACAAATGCACACAATATGGTTATATGTAGCTTATCAGTTTCACCGATGAATAACACAGATATTAAGCACTGCAAAAAAGGAAAATAAATTAGGCCATTCAAATTCTTCCAAAACAGATTACATAGGAGAAATTTTGCAAATCCAGATTACAAAGAAAAAATCTTGCACTTTTCTAATTAAATGCATAATCATGGATGCAGATCCATGTTAGCAATGGTAAATGGCTTCTGCTTTAATGAGCCATTTGAAATGAAACGGTTGCCTGCAATTAGACATCTGCAGTCCAAGGACAGCAAGCCAACAGTGTAGTTTAGCTGCCAGAATTACAGTTGCATTCCTCAGCAGGACAATGAGGAGAATGGATAATTGTAATTATAACATATACATCCCTTAGTGTTCTGTGGCTGAAAGAGTGTGAACAACAAGGGCTCTTAATACATTTAATTGCTGGCTGCTAATAAAGGGTTGTCAAAAAAAGAGAACCATTTTTAAAGTGCATTCCAATTCCATTAAACATCACAAACTAAGGTCACTAACTACCCACCTAAGGACTAATCTCCAAGGAAACTGCCTCTTAGACCTTGCAAATATCTAGTCACACAGGCTTGGTGTTCAGAAAGTTGCAAGTTGATATGAAAGCAAGTTGAAGAGATGGGAGAAAACAGTGATGTTATTCTAGAGCGTTTAGTACATGCTGTAACTTCTTTACTCACATTCACTTTGTAAAATCTCTTTGCAAGCTTTTTCCACTAAAACTTGAACAAATATCCTAAATACTTTTTAGATATGAGTATTACTGTCTCTTTCCCTATACACTTAACATGTCTGAATGTTTCATATATCAAAATGTTTCCATTCCCTCACAGGAATAAGAGAAAAAAAGAATTGAACTTTATCTATTCAAACTCAGTACAGAAATCATAGCTACATTTTCAGACCAGAATGCTTCTCTCACCCGGCCGAATCATAAATAAAGCAAAATAGGGTTTAATTACCTACAGATTTTATCTTCCATTCAGTGATGCTAAACTTTGCACTTCACTGTGAGGATTCAAGAATGAATACCTTATCATTTCTTCTGTGTTTGCTGTATATTCTGAACGTATACTGAGAATTCTTTGTGATCTTACTATATTGTAAGTTCTTCTGTAACAAGCAGACACCTCAGCTGCTCTTCTCTGTGAAATCTCACTGATATTTTTAATATAATTCATTAATGATACTGACAAAATAAGTGAGAGCATCATGAAGAAATAAGTAAGAATTCTTTCAAGTTTATGCACAGGCTATCATCTTCAAGCAATTCTGTAAGATTTTATTAATGTAATTCTTTTCATCCATTTCTATTTTCATCAGTTCCTAGACAAAGTTGAAACTAAGATTTTACACCTCTTGAATTGGCTAGATTCAATTATCTAGATATGCCACTTGACTAATTCATTGGATCTTCTTACATACTTCTCTCAAGGTGAGCCAAGCAACTTGCTGAATTTCTAAAATTTCAGAAGCCATGTGAAAAGATATTTATTTTTACACTCAGTATCATTACACTGAAGCTTTAAGCACTTGGATCTCCAAATGGAATCCACATGCCTTATAAAACTCTGTATGCAATACAGAGAAACAAAGACATTTCAGAAAACAATTAATCTTAGCCAGCACTCTAATTCAGCTAGCTAGTAGCAACTGATCTGTGGCTGGAAGTGTGGAACCTCCATAACACAGACATCTAAAGCCTGGAAACCTGTTCTGCTCATAACGCCTCAGCCACTCATTTGTAAAGAGACAGACAACTCATTCCTTTTGACAATTTTGCCTCCATTTACCCAGGATATAGAGAAAGCTCATGTCCTCCTTTGACTGGCAGATGGGAGGCCTGGTGGAGTATAACAGAGTAGGTAAAAAATTACTAGACATCTAGGTGTGGATGAAAATATTAAGTTATTAGACTCTAGCCTCCTAAAAACATAAAACCAAAGTTCAGTTTCCAAGTGCTCCCTGAGAACAGTTGAGACACAGTCATTCTACTCTTGCCTGAGAACAACTGTGTTCAAAGTAGATGAACACAAATAAAAGCTAAAGCAGCATAAGATAAAAAGCTTGCCATATTAGAAGATTCTAGACAGAAATATTAATATTTTCCTGGTCTTGAAATTTCACATTTTTGTTTCCCTCAGTTGAGGGAAGAACATATGAGGAGGACATCTACAAGTCAAAAGTTAAGTGGTCTTAAGAATGCAAAATGTAAAACACCATGCTGGGCATAAAACACTAAAAATACTGACCATTTGTATAATTACATGTTCTCCTTAATCTTACTGTTCAAAAATGCCAAAATAATTTCTGTATATTGACTATTTATTACCTTCAGCGCTTTTATTAATTTTCGCGAGTTAAAAATCTCTTATCTTTAATTGAAGGTGCTTCAGTCATCACTATAAACTGCCTGTGATTCTCCTGCTGTCTACACAAGCAATTATGGATGTTTACATTCTATGTTGTCCTACTTCGTTCCTTATTTGTATGCTCATATGAACCCCGTATTTATTATCAAAACACAGCTCCAACCAGTTCACGAGGATATGATGCGCCAAGTTCTTTTTAAAGCTTAAAAATAAAGCACCACTTACAGAAGCTATCCCTTTTCACTGACTTTCATTAACTACTGGAATATCACTGACATTGCTATAAAGCAACCAACAGTGTATTCACACAGTTGTTCTTCATTTCCTATTAAAAGTGCAGAGCAGCCAAGCAGAACTATATTTAATGAGGACTGGATGTCTTCTTTAGACATTGTTTTCATGAGGGGTTATTCAGCATACAACAGTTATTTCTTGAATATGTCCATGGAGTAGAAAAGTGCTGTGATTAGTAAAGAAATTATTTTCTTGCCATGGCTCAAAGTGAAATAGTTACTTCTGAGCAAAGCAGAATAAGAAAAACAATTTCCTTGAAAAATTAATAGGTGTTAGATCGTGTGTGGTTTGTTTGGGTTTTTTTCCCCGAGCATTCTGTCCTAGTCAAAATGGTACACAGGAAAAAATGAAAATTCCAATGTCCAATTACAGTTTTTTCTGTAAAAATCTTCCTACTTTCCTAACATCAATTAAATATATTTTTCATATATCAGATGTAAAAGTATTGTTCCAAAGATATTTTTAACATTCTTATATTATCTTTTTACTGAAGTTGTTAATAGAACAACTGCAGGAAAGACTGAAAGTTTCCTTTATATATCTGCCAGACACGCAAGGTTTAACTCTGCTCTTAACTCTGCTCAAATTAATGGATAAACTTTCCTGATTATATACTAGTGGAATATTATATTTACATTGTTAGACATAAGAACAGAATTTTTGCTGTTCTCTGAACAGGATTTAGCACTTAAAATGTATTCACATCTGTACCAGATAGCTATATAAAAATCCATTGAAAAACATAAATCATTTAATCATATCAGACTCTGGTCCAACAGAGGGGGTTGTAATATCCTTTGCTGAAAAAAGTCAGACACTGTTTTAGATGAGATCCAAAGATATTTCATAGGAATGCATGAAATTAAACCTTAAACTTTTGAAAAGTATACTGCCAGGTGCATAGCTTCAGCTATCCAGTTTTTCAAAGCTCAAATCTATGAACAAAACCTACCAGTCTATTAAAAAAACTCTTATTCCATGATTCCGTTAAACATCTACTTTACATTTAGACATCATTATTCATAGTTTTGAATAACAGCTTTGTGCATTGTCTTAAGGAGTGTTGTGTCTATAGGGGATAGCTGACTTTTATTAGTAATTTCTAATTTCATTTTTATAATGAACTAAACAAATGAAAATTCCACGTATGAATAATACATATTCTACACTAAAGTCTATCTCTACTGTCATAAAAGCACCATTCAACCACCCTTTTCTTTCTCTTGTTTCCCATCTCTCCCAGGTAAAATTATATTTGTATAATATTTTATTTATGGCTGTGGAAAAAATAATTTAAAAGAAATCTTCTGAAAACTCATAAATTAACTAGTGGTTCATTTTTGCAGCCTATAGCTCAAATGAAAGACAATCACAGAGAGTTTTATAAACATCTACAAAGAAAAGATCATTTAAAATTTGGGGGTTGTTGACATCAGCAGACTTGTGCTTAAACAGCCAAGTAGGTGTCTGGACCTTATACAAAACCATAAGCCACATTCTAGTATATAGTAAGTGGAGTTGTTATACAGAACAGATTTCAGAAAAAAAATCTTAAAAACTAGAATATGCGGTTCTAGTTTTGTCAGGTCTCAATATTTTATTATTGCACTCTGGAAATACACCATTCTTTAAGTTTGTTTGCTCAAGTTATTCTGTCAAATATCAAATCTGATTTTCTAAAATTATGTTTCTCATAAATATAAGCTAAAAACTGAAAATATACATGCAATTTAATCTTATAAAAATGGACCCAAATTCTAACATATACATGAATTTAACATTTAACATATTTAACATTTAACATATAAATGAATTCCTACAAATAAATAATCATTGGGTTTCAAATTTTTGTTAAAACACATTTTAAGTCTTAAAAATATGTATGATTGTGAGGTTATACATATACACTGTTCCTCTCTGAACATATCAGATCTGATCCTGCAAAGGCAGGTTTCTTCCAGTCATGGCATGCCAGAAAGCAGTCCAGTCCTATTCAAAGTCAGTTTCTGAAAACTCCAGTTTCAAATAAAATTTTGAAACTGCACCTATAGATCACGTCTGTATAGTCATGTTTATACCACCTTTCATGTGCTCTATGATTCAATTTTATATTCATCAATCACATACTGAAAGGGGTTAAAGTTCACAACAAGCAAGGGAGCTGGATGGATTTGAATTTATCAAATAAAACAGTTTCATAACCAGTGGGGATTAAACAGTAAGTCAAATAAAATAAGTAGAAAAACTCATTAATTAATTTTTTGCATGTTTGATTCAGGGTGGGTGGTATTTTCATTAACAAACAAAATGCAAATTTTAAAGTGAGGCACGGCTCTTCTGACCATTAACTGCTATATGAAATATAAAATAAGCAATAACCCATAACAGAAGGTACTTTATTTCTATGTACAGAAATGGTATTTAACTCTTATTTTTAAATGTTCTGAAATGTTAAATACATGTCTCTAGTGATTAACAGCCTGTAAAAAACTAATTATTCCTCAATATTTGTGTCATAGATAAACAATTACAGTACCATTACTATCAGTTACAGCAAATTTGCCAAGGACTGAAACTATAGTCAGTATGTATGATATTTATACATACCATCTCTGAGTGGGTATTAGGATCATTTGCAAGACTGTGAGTGAACATATAAAGCAATACTAACACTAAACATGTGGTAGCTGTTAAGAAATGCACAATACTATAAAAAGGGTGGTTTTGAGTCAGGAAAGACTAGAACAGATCTTTATACATGGAGGAATATTGAAAGCACTAGCACAAATGCTTAACTGAGCCAGTGATAACATACATATATTCTGATAAGGTTTTAGATTTTTTTTTTTTTTTTTTTTTACTGGTTTGGGTTTTTGTGGGGTTTTACAGTATAAACATTTAACATCTAAGTAATCAATCTCTCCTTCTGTGCACTTCTACCCCACTTCTCTCTTTTAACATACTGTAGTAACAATGTTCAAGAAATAGCCATCAATGTAGAGACTGGTAAAGTGAGTTTTAATGGCTTTATATATAACATTAAAAATATCTGGCAGAAGTTTTCAAAACACAAAAAAGAAATAATAAAAGGGAGAAAATACAGATGGACACTCTTAGCCAGCTCTTAGGAGATCAGCCATCAGAAGGTAGGTTGAAGAGAGAAAGAGCAACAGCAGTGGAGGGGAAGGCATTAGAAAAGGTGGCTCCACATTCTTCCAGATGTGATACTAGGATAGAGGCTTCACAAATGTGAAAGTCCTAGATGAAAAGAGCCAAAGAGAAGTCTGACTGAATAACTCTCTGAGGAAATGGCTGCTTCATCAGTCTTGACTTCCTGAGAATTCACACAGAAGAGATGCCCTAACTCAATTTTTAAAAAATTGGTAACAACTCTTACTGCCTTACACACATAGGAGACACAAATCCATAGGAAACAAGGCTTTCTTACTGCTAGTGCTTAAGGTACTACTTATATTATTGTAAAAATGGAATGAAAGTAAAATCAATCAAGCAGCCAGGTTCACACCACTGGCAGCAAAAGCAGTATAGTCATTGTTTTACTTCAGTGCCAACTCATAATGGTCTAAGCAGAACATAAGTAATACAGCAATTTTCTATGTTATTTTTGGAATTCAGAAGCACATTTATGTATTGCCAGAAGTATAATAGTTCATAAAATCTAAAACTTGCTGTAGGGCAACAAAAGTTCAGTTCATGCAAAATTCAAGCTGTGAATATATACAGTGACAAATACATACTAGTCAATGCTTTTACCACTACGGGCAATTCTCTGTCTGAACTTTCACCAAGAATTATGCAAGCTCAATATAGTTATAAAACAGAAGTTGCTTTCAATATAATAAACGTTTATAAATTATATACTCTGTTTTCAGTTACAGGATGGACAAGTTTATAGGGATTCTTTTCTGTTGGTATTTTAATTACAGAAAATTTCTTCCCCAAGAGGATTAAAATACTTTCATATGGTTTTCCAAGTATTTTTAATACTGCGTGATTTTATTTTACCTAAAATATCCACAGTGAGAAGAAAATAATTCCTCAGTGAGAATGAATTTTAATGTTTCATTTAAAAAAAGTTTCTTTCTCAGACTTTGAGGTGAAATTGTTTGGGGCTGCTTTATTATTATTATTGTAGTAATTTTTTTAATTAGTATTAATAATAATAAACAACTAGATATGGATTTCCTGTGAGAATTTTTGCTCAGTCAGATGAAAGAAAGTCACTGTGGCATTAGGAACTTATTTCAATGACTGGTGATCCTGGTGAAAACTCAGATCATCTCTGGTCATCTATTAACATCCATAAGAGATATTTACTATGGCATTCAAAGCAATATTGCTAAGGGCAACACACTATAGGAAATGCCTACAACAGAATTCCATCATTCCTTGCTGCCAATTCACCAGCAGAGAGTGTAGCTTTATCTCTCAGTCTGGTTTATTCCTTTATCTTCTCTTTATCTCATGAGAAACATCTGCCTTTTTTAACAATTCCTTCTGGTTTTGTAGAGAATAGGAATCTGAAGAAATGACAAATCAATAATTAGTAATGTAAGTGTTTAAATCCAAAAACATGGTGAAACTCAACTCTCCAAGGAGGAATAGTATACGTGCTATATCAGAGTGCTTTATCTTAAATTCCTTTGCTTAAGTGTATGAAGAAAAATTCATGAAATGCAGTACTAAGTGAATGCTTAGAACTTAAACCTACCAGTCTTCTAGACATTTTCTGAAATATCGGTTTGTAGAAAAGAGAAAAGAACATTGCAGTTTCATGAGCATCATCTTATTTAAAAAATCAATAAATAATCATAATGCCTAAGAGAAATCAAATCAGTAATCCCAACAAAAGGAAGATAACTTTTGCAAAAAAAGTAGCATAAAAAGTAAATTCACTCTAATTAATTCTTTATTTGGGGATTTTTCATAAATTTCAGCTAGCCACTGTGAAAACACAACTTTCATTTCTGCATTCTGGAACCACACTAATGGGTATTTAACTGATACCCATTAGACTTCCATGAATAATTTTTGCTTTATGGTCATTTAAGTACAAATTATTTTACTTCTCTGCACATTGTTTATATTTATCAGAGACATATAAATAGCTTATCTACCATTCAGGTATCCTCAAATTATTGACATTTCTCCAAAGTAAAATCAGTAGCTTTCACAAGAACCAAAAGCTAAGACAGTGCTCATAAAGCCAGTAGTAATGTAAATGAAGATTTACTTCTTGTAAGAAGTCCATTGCTTACTGAATATTTTCCTTTGTGAAAACAGTTCACCTCTACTACCTTCAGTGCTACAAGAAATCATTGAATGAACACTGTCAAAGAGACAGATATTACTAATTCAGCACAGATGATATTGTTCAAAAACCTACTCCAAGTATTCAAATTACATTTTCTAAAGTAGGTATAGCTTAAAACTAGAATTAAATATTGGCATGAGAAATGTATTAGAGAGAGAGGGTAGGAGAAAAATAATAGAGGTATTAAAGGAAATTGTTATTTTAGTGGGTTTACAAGCTCAAGATAGAGAAGCATCCCAAATGAAGCACTGAAATCAAAAGGAATTTATGCAGATTATACTTTCTCTTATTCTATAATATAGCCCTAACTCTGCAGTAATTTTGCTCTAGCAAGAAATTCACAGTCAAAAAAGAAGCTGCACACCTGCTACTTCTTGCTCTCATTGGTCCAGTTTACAGTTCTGCAGGCACCAGAAGAAAACATACCTGGTACACCCAGATACCAGAATTGAAACTGTTATGTGCCACAAAGGGGTACACATCTCATGTTTCTGAAAGTACTTTGTACTTTCCACTCAAATGTTTACATAGAACACATTATATATATATATAACACAATTTTATTAGACTTTATAATTTAGTATACCTGTGAATATTTAATTTTTAGAAAAGAGGTTTCTCACATCAGATTTTAAGACAACTGAATGATTTAGACTGGATATAAGGAAGAAATTCTTCACAACAAGGGTGCTGAGACAGTGGAACAGGTTGCCCAGAGAAGTTCTAAATGCCACATTGTTGTAAGTGTTCAAGGTCAGGTTGGACAGTGCTTTAAATAACCTGATCTAGGGAAAGATGACTGCCTATGAGAGCAGGGTTAGACTAGATGAGCTTTGAAGGTCCCTTCCAACCCAAACCATTTGATGATTATATGAGTCTATAGATTCATGTTTAATAAAGTGTCTTGATTTTTTTTTGGTTGCTCGAGATACAAGCCCTCCCCTGTTACAAGTGTTTCCGAAAACTACAGATTATTAATCATAATTTTCCCTACATTGTAAATCAAGGAAAATAATTTTGATTTTACAATAAAATTTCAGCCATTCATGGCTAGGTTTTATAAAGAAACCAGGGCAGCAAGTTTAACATGTTGTACAATGGGTAGAGATAATCTACTCCAGTCACTCTGGACATCTACTTTTCTCTATTGTTTGATACGTGCGGATTATTTATATCTCTCCCTTCAAGCGTCTTTTACTGAATGATAGAATGGAAAATTTTTGCAGAATAGCAGTTCCTAGAAAAGTAGGGATTTTGCTACTGTAATTGAGAGAAAAACAGGAAAGCTATTTGTCTGGTCAGAAATACAAGCAAAAGAGTGAGGAGAACAGTTAGCACTACAAAGAAAAACCCCTTCATCAGATTTTTTTTCATTTTTTAAAATAATATATCTACTCACAGTACACTATAAACACTAATAATTTTTACCAGGTGTCGGAAGCAACATTAATGCACTTATCCTTCTAAAAGCTTAATAATTAAACACAAGAAAAAATTATGAAGACCTTTACCGCAGAAACATGTATTAAAACTTTCCAGGAAATATTAAATATTTGGAGACACAAATGGATACCAGAAGATATTGAAATGTATACAGAAGATAGAGTGGCATTTATGGATGGCAAAACTGAATAAAACAATTTCATGTATTATGCAATATCTGTTCAGGCACACTAGTGAAAATACAGCCAAAATCAGTAACTACACCTGAACTGAAAAACATACTTTAATGAATTAAACCTTTTTGTAACAACAAAGAAGTACCTTCCCAAGTCATACCAAAACAGCTTGAGCTTGATTATGAAATGAAAATAAAGACCATAGCCATCATGGTGGAGACAATGGCTCTACGAGGAAAGTCAATGGACTATTAAATAGGAAATCATCTGTTTTCAGATTTTACTTCACCACTATTACATTCCTCCAGTGAGCCATTATCTGGTAGAGGGGGCCTTAATTTTCTGGCAGAAAATTTCCATGCATTTAGCATAGCTATTCATATCATAATGTGCAATCACCCCCTCATAAGAAATTCCAACTAAAATGTATGCTTTCCCAGCATGGTACCTCCATTAGCACATCCAACTGCTTAGTGAACTCAAAAGACTTAATGTGATTCCATTACTGGCTGTTGAAGGCCTCATTATCTAATCTTGGCCTACTTGATAGTTCATACTTACTCAGAAAAAAATTTTTCTACCCTAGTTTGTCTTCCCACAGGGTACTACTCCACTGGAATAAGTCATAAACAGATATATATAAATAATATTATCTTACTAGTTAGAGACCTCTAGGTCACATGAATTGTTGAACTAGTACTGAAGGGTATTTGTTATTTCTTTTTTTTTTTTTTGTTAATAAAACAACACTTGGATTCTTGTTGTTGTCCAGATAATGAGAAGATATATTGAAAGAATAACATCACAATAGATTGGCCTGTGAAGATTTGGCTTACTAGCTTCTGCAATGCAGCCTCTGAATAATCTGAAAATGCTCTGGAACCTCATAAACATTTTTAGTACTTAACACAATTAGGATATTATCAAAAGAAAAGACCTGGAGCTTTGTCTACTTTTCTGACATACAGAACTACTATATATATTTGAAGAAATTAAAATTCCTTCCTCCCTCTTGCCAACTCTGGCAAGAACCAAACTGTTATTTACAGAGTACAACATGAGAAGACATAATTTCATCGGGTCTCTACAAAATATGCATAGGTTAGTTTGGACAGTTAAGAAGCAAGAGTCTTAACTAAATGTCATAACAAAGGAAGAGTGCTGTAGTTTCTGATAATGTTATTAAATTTGCTACCTAAACCCTATCCAACCAGACTAATTGGTCAGGAATTCCTTCAGGTGGTAAAATCTACAAGAGTTCACAACAATTAAAACAGAATACACTGCTGGAAAAAATGAGATGGTACTGACAACTGACATTCTAGGAATATCCTTGAAAGCAAGGATATTCTTATGTTTTAACAAAACACAAAATAAGCAATCTTATTTACTTACATCTTCTACTGTATTGTTAGTGCATTTTTAGTTAGTTTATGAAAATATGTCATTACCTTGGTATGTCACCAATTCAAGAGAGGGCACCAAAATAATATAGCCCATATTAAACAATACATATCTCCTTAGAGCTACAAGCAAGGCAGATTAGAACTGTAAACACATCCTCAAAAGTCAAAGAACAATAAAATAAAAACTGTGGAGGAGTCTGTATTTTCAAAACCCACATACATCAGAAAGGAATCATTTCATCTAAGTTCAGCAATTTAAAACTGGCCAGCCAATCATCTAGGCTCTCTATAGACACCTCTTCAGTAATACAGTCTATGCAGGTTTGTTAGGACAAATTTCTGTATTCTTCATCCACCGATTGCAAAGGAAATATAGGCAACTACTAGACATCTGAATTTTACACAGATTAACTTAGGAGAGGTGAATTCCACACATACTGTTTAGGCATCTTCTTCATTAGGAGGTATGTATGTACAGTTCACTCTGAAGCACAGGCAAAGGATATTAAACTTGTTCTCTGGACAATTTATCGGCAAACAGAAACAAATGAAGCCTAAGACATGGCCACCACCATGAAAGAATATGTCTGAATATGCCAAGCCACTGCTGGATGATTTAGCAGACCACTAGCCATACCTGGAAAAGTTCTACATGGTTTGCCACAAAGCTTTCTGCAAGGTTGCCTGTTCAACAGCTGCATAGAAAGGAGACAGGTAGATTAACCACTATGCCTATGACTGTACAAAGTGGACAAACTCAATTCATGATTCTCTTTACGGTAAAACACAGCAAAAACCTGCCAAGCTCTGAACAGAACATGGAATTATTAGGTTTCTCATTGTTTTTTTTAATGGTGTGCTCATTATCTTAAATACTGGACCCTCTTAAATTTTCAATACTTTTAAAGTTTATTTGTTTGGGACGTAATTACGTCTGTGTGGCCAGATAACTGTAATGATCAGCAGCTTTGACTGTTACAAAGATCACCAACACATCTAATAAACATCCAATAAAAGCACATTTTAGGTTTTCCGGAGAAATGCAACTACCACTATATCATTTCTTTTACTGAATGAATCGACTAAACATTTTGATGTTAACATTAATCTGATAATATCACAAATTATATAACACATCTTCTGTGGTTGCAAAAGCTTAAAAAAATTATGTTTGAGACCACACTATATTTAATGAAGTTTTGTGGTAATCTGAAAAATTCACATGCCCATTAGGACTAAAATACAAAAACAGGAAGTGATCCAGATGTTTCTCCCAAAACAAAAGGGTAACTACTAGATGAAAAGGAAGAACTAATACTCTGATTTACCAACTATATATGATGTATGTGTGATTAAGCTAAAATTCCTCTTCATGGATATGAGTACAGCTTTCAGTTTCACATCTCTAACTGCTGTTGCTTTTGGGAAGGTTCCCTCAGATCAAATAGTGCTCTACAGAGCTACTGGAGATTAACCTGTCAGAGGACAGCACAAGTAGTTGTTGTGTATAAATTAAAGATCATAAGATAATTCAAGTTGAAGAGACCTCAGGACTTCTTTAGTCCAACCCCTTGCTCAAAGCAATGTCACTTCTGAGATTATACCACGTTGCTCAGAACTTTATCACGTCTTGAAAACCTGCAAGGATGGAGACTACACAACCTCTCTGAGAAATCTGTTCCACTGCTTTACATTCCTCATGGTGAAAAAGTTTCTTCTTATATCCAGTTCAAACCTCTCCTCTTTTTGTTTATGCCTTTGCTCTTATGCTCACAGCATGCACTCCTGGCAATAGCTTGGCTCTGTCTTCTTGATAATTTCCTTGCAGGTGTTGGGAGGCAGCTGTTAGGTTTTCATGATGCCTTCTTTTTCCCAGGCTAGTTCCCTCAGCCTCTCCTCATAGTGCAACTGCTCCAGTCTCCTAGCCCTGACAAGTTTGGTGGCCCTCTGTTGAACTTGCTCCAGTTTGTTAATGTCCTTCTTATACAAAGAACTTACTGTATATGTTCTGTTCATGCTTCCAAATGCCACATTTGAAATGCTTCAATGTTCTGTTTGAGTTCTGAAGTATTTTCTTCAATCCTCTATTATCTCCAGGAAAAAGTAATTGCATTCTTTATTGGTTTTGTGTGCTACTACTTCCAACCATGTAAGTCAAAGTAAACACAGCTTAGAGAAGGGGTGAGGGAGGGGAACCACAGACCTAAATATCACTCTAAGAATCCATTTTTAAGATGGTAAAATCACATTAAGGAAGGTTAATTGACTGCATCATTCCATGATGTGCAATGGGTTGCTCTCAGCGATGTTTCTATCACACACAAAATTTTAAAAATATTTATAGTAAAAAACAAAACAAAAAAAAAACCATAACAGCAACTTTTTACACTATTATAAAACCTTAAATAAAAACATTTTCAACATTTTCCATACATCTTACATTGAACTGCACTTGGCTGAATCTTAATCACCCTCTTGTAATAATGCAAACTGCTTCAAAAATTAGGTACTGTATTTCAAAATTATCACAACTTGCAAAATACAAATAAAACAATACTATAGCAGTTCTGGAAAGCTGAACATATCTCTGCAAATGAAGAGATAGGAACACATCTTCTCAGGGAACAGTTCACTCTTTAGGTGCAAATCATTAGTAAACCTTGTGTTAGATCTGGTGAGGTAGTTGTTGCTAATTTATATTCCCTGAAAAGCCCTTCAGTATTTTTCTGTAACAACTATGATACCTAGTGTTCAGATAGTAAAGATTCTCTCCTGATAGTATTTTATCTCCCACTGCTCTACTGATGGACTTTCTCCCTAGACCATGCAATTCAATACAGGTCCCTGACATTCTGATTCTAACCAACAGCATTAAACAAACTTCATACAGATAATCTAAATATTTCGATTCCCAAAACTGTTCTGACCAAAAGTAAAAGCAACATATGCTAGTATCCACAAGATAAAGAAACAAAACACTAACATATACAAAAATTTGAAAATCTGCTTACAATTTTTGTTCCTGGAATCCCCTCTCTTGTCTGATCTTTCATTCATCAACACATTTTTACTCAAGCATCATCCTTACGAGTCTCTTGATTCACAGCTTTTTTGAAAGGAGTGTGATCTTTGCCTCAGAGAAGTGCTAGCAGTGATGCAAAAGCTAATAAAACTCACTGATTTTCTACTAATTTATTTTTCCTGAATTTTATTTTGTTTAAGCTAAATTTCAGTATATATACATTTTGTTACAGTGTTTCACATTTTACAATTTCACTTTATTCATCTTTCTTTTGTGTATTTCCAAGTATATCCCATATGGGGTTTTTTAAGAAGGAACCCTAAATGACAATCTGATCTCATTAAATTCAGAATACCTCCAATACAATTGGTAAGTATTTTTAACCTAATACAGCTGATTTCATTAAATGAACATACACACTTTATCTGGGTGCAGAAAATAACACAATCCTCATTTTTTTCTGTGTTTTTCTCCAGACAAATTGTAGTCACTAAATCCACTACATTATCATTCAGTATTTCACATACATGTCTAAAAGACAGAATCAGCATTGACTTTTTTTACATTAGTAGATTTAAAAACATATCCTTATAAATGTTAATAAATTATTAGTTCATAAACAAAGTAAACCTGAGCTTTATCTTCAGCCTTTGAAAACTACATTGTAATTTATAAACAAACTAAATAAAAGTTTGCTTTATATGACACAGCTGTGCTTGAGACCTTATGATTTACTTTTCATGTAAAGATAACTTTTTTCAAGATATTCACATTTAAACCCCTTTAAATTGTTTAAAAACAATTTCCTAATGTTGCTAGTGTCTGTTCCTAATAGATGACCTTTATCTAAGACAAGTATTTAGTCAATGTGTAAGCCAAATGTGGAATAATACAAAGAAACCTAAACATGTTCAATGCTAAAAGAAACACAGAGACAATACTGTCTGATGCAACCTGACATAAAATTCAGGTATATTTATTTTTCTTTGTATATTTAGGTTTCTTATCTAAAATACTATCTCAGGACTAAACCCAGCAATTGAACATAGAGAACCCTACTTATATTAACATTAGTAGAGAAATATTCAATTTTTAAGAAAAGTTTGTGCTATTATTTTCCTTGTTAATTACAAAACTGTGTTAAATCTAAGCATTTACTAATTGAAATCATTAAACACAGCTTTGCTTTGTACAAAGGTATGAAGGTCTAACTGTGCCAAAGAACAAAGAAGCCTTTCTAATTGCTCCTAAATGTTGTTATAAATCTTTCAGTCCAAGACAGAAACATCTCCATTCATGAATATAGATTTTAGTTTTTCAATTCATGGTCATTCAACAAACTTCAGGCTGAGGACCTTACATGCATGACAGTGCTTTTCAAACAGAAAGTGGTACGTTAGTGTTTACATTTCCATATTCAACTAGAAGTGAAAAACAAATTCATCCAAATCTATAGTAGATACATCTATGTGCGTAATATTCTTTTTTTTAAAAAAAAAAAAAAAAAGAAAATTTAAGAATGAAAAACATCTTCAGAAGCAGAAACAGAGCAGAAATATTCGTAAGGGACACAGAAACTGTGAAGATCACAGAGGTATGTTCCACTGTATTGTACTTCATAGAAGTATATGCAATTAGCAAAAATATCCAGCATCAAACCAATCCTCAAATAAGCTTAATGCTCAGAGGATGAAAAAATGTTACAGAACTTTCTTCTTCAAAGTATCATTACCAAATTGTTTTCTATGTAATTTTATATACATATGTATGAACAGCAGACTTTATAAATATGCAAGTATGTCGCTGAATTAATTCCCCCTGCCCCTATACACACCATGAACCAACAGAACCGGGTCCTGATGACTGGTTCAATTACCTGGACATTTGTTGGGAAAACACTGCAGCAACATGTAAGTCATCCATCAAGTTCCTGGAATACATTGAGAACTTCTTCCTGCTACAATTGCTGGACATGTCAACTAAGAACCATGCATTGCTAGATTTACAGCTCACAAACTGAGAAGATTTACTTGACAACATAACTACCAATGGCAGTCTCAGATACAGTGATCATAACATAGTGGAGTTTAAGCTTTCACTGAGTGCAATGAAGACCAGTAGCGGGACAAAGACCTGGATTCTATAAGAGCCAACTTCAGTATGCTCAGAGCCCAGCTGTGAGGAATGCCATGGGAAGCATCCACGGAGGATAAAAGAGCTTGCATATGATGGGAGTTGTTCAAGAACAACCTCCTGGAAACACAAGACTCGTCCCTCCCCTACAAAGTAAAAGGAAGATGGCAGAACAAAAAGCACCCTGGCTTAACAGTAAGCTTTTGGGTGTGTTTAACAGCAAAAAAAAAAAAAAAATCATACCAGCTATGGAAAAGTGGCTAAATACCCATCGAGGACTACAAGAATCTTACTAGGGCATGCAGAGATGCAGTCAGGAAGACTAAGGCTCAACTAAAACTGAAATTGGCCAGAGCTGTCAGGAACAACTAGAAAGGGTTCTTCAGATACATAACCAGTAAGGAGAAGCACAGGGAAGACATAGGTCCATTGTTGAACAGTTTGCTGATGACAATAAACTGGGTGGTAAGGGGGCATGTCAGAAGGGAAAGCCTTCTTACAGAGAGACCTGGATATGCTAGCAAGAACTGTATGCAGTTTAACAAAGACAA
The DNA here is from genome assembly GCF_047716275.1 of Strix uralensis. Lineage (NCBI taxonomy): Eukaryota > Metazoa > Chordata > Aves > Strigiformes > Strigidae > Strix > Strix uralensis. Next base: position 47,804,265 of record NC_133974.1, on the reverse strand, counting down.
GTGCAAAGAGGCCAGTATAGGCTAGGACCTGAGTCACTGGGGAGCAGACTCACTGAAAGGGACTTGGGGGTCCTGGTGGACAAGCTGAATGTGAGTCAGCTGTGAGCAACTGCAGCAGCAAAAGAAAATCAGATCCTGGGCTGCATCCACGGGGGCATTACTAACAGAGATAGAGATGTGATCATCCTACTCTACTCAGCACTTGTCAGGCTGCACCTGGAGTACTCTGTCTAGTTACGATCCCCACAATTCAAAAAAGACATGGACACACTGGAGAGAGTCCAAAGGAGCGTGACAACTATGATAAAAGTGCTGGAAAACCTGCTCTCTGAGAAAAGACTGAAGGAGCTAGGTCTTTTCTCCCTGGAGAGGAAAAGGCTCAGCAGGGGACCTCATCACCGTAGTTTAGTACTTAAAGGGCAGCTACAAAGAGGACAGAGATTGTCTCTTTGCAAGAAGCCACATGAGGAAGACACAGGACAATGGGTACAAGGTACACTGGAAGAGGTTTCATCCCGATAAAGAATTTTTTTTATGGTGAGAACAATCACCGGAACAACCTCCCCAGGGATATGGTGGAATTCTTACCACTGGAGGCTTTCAAGACACAATTGGATAGGGTGCAAGATAACCTCATTTTGGCTCCCTTTCCCACAAAAGGTTGGACAAGATAATCTTTCAAGGTCCCTTCCAACCTGGGCTGTTCTACAATTCGACGAAATCCATCACTGGCCAAAAGGTGCCTATAGATATGCCAGTTTTCTCCAAGGAGTCCAGGGCAGTCCAGTCAGGAAATTTTGTGGACATCACCTTCTGAATTTTTTATGAGTGACCTTTGAAGTCCCATTTAAATAAATTATATATTTCATGTTAAGTGCCAAAGTAGTCCTGTTGACTTCAACATGACTACCGACAAGCTTTGTACTGCTTTTTTAGCAAGAAAGAACATTGAATATTTTGTTGAAGTGAAGCCTCAGTCAACAGCTCAATAAACAGATGGATTGAATAATACATCCATTTCTACACATGACAAAAAAAAAAAAAAGATAAAATGAGATTTTGCTTTTATAAACAATATTGAGAGAAATTGCACACAAAGAATATCCTTTACAAAACAATACCTTCCCAGTAACATTTCACCACTAGGCTTGAATAAATCATTCTACAGCATCAAAATAAGGAATTTTTTTAAAGTTTAATATTTATTTCCAGGACATTACATAGCCTCTCATTATCTGAAGTAGGATACAGCCTTATATCTGCTATTAACATGCTATACATATACTCAGGCCTTGGGAAGTGGGAGTATGAAGAATATAAAAACTGTAATATCTGAAAACTCTGTTTCACAGTGACATGATACTTAATACTCTTCACTGCATTCAGTATGTTATTTTTTCACCTATTTCCTATGCTGAATGTGGCTTGGGACAACAGAGACCTCAGGTTGACAAAGGAAATACAGGATAATGAAAGCATGTTAATTTTGTTTCGAGCCTGACATAAAGGTATTCGAATACAGATTCGGGTTGATGCCTGACTTTTCCTAGGCACTGTTTAATACCTCTGTATGTCTGTTTGTGGCAATTGTATTGCCACTATACTGTTTAAGTGGAAAATGCATTCACTGCTACAATTCTAGTTAGAAACTTGATTAAGCAGCCTAAATGCAGGCAAACAGCACGATTTGATATACTCAAGGATACGTCAAACTTTCACAGAAGGTGGGCAGACATAACTTTGGACTTATAGAGGACCTGTGATCTTCTGGAGGGGCAGAGGGAGGCCAGGCACAATATCCTGTGGCATCTGGAAAGCACTAAAATTGAGTCCATGGTGTTCTGGACAGGAAACAGAGTTATCCCTTAGGAAAAGGAATTTAAGCAATAACTATATATCTGATCTGCATGAAAGTCCCAGTGAAGTCTACATGTGATGAAAATATTAACCCATTTAAAATTAGAAATAGTGTGCTGCAGCTTAAGGAGATAAGCAAAAAAAAAAGATTTATAAGGAGAAGTAAAATCTTTTATTAGACAAATATATTAGACAAATATACACCTGGAAATGGAAAAAAATGAAAAAACATTCAAGCACATACTCCTTCATGTCTTTAGCAGAGAGAATGGTATGCCCAGAGGCTTGTTTATTTCTACCAGCTATGTCAACTTATCTAGTAAGTATTAATTAGTAACAGAAAGAAATAACACATTCTTGTTTTTCAAAAATGAGAAGTAAATAATGAATAAAGACAGTTAGAGCTTACAAAACTATGTCCAAATTAACCACCTGAATATTCAGAGACAAATATTTACATATGACTTCCATTTTTTTCACTCATTACAGCATGTAGTATTTAATGCTCCATATAAAAAAAAAAAAAAAAAAAAAAAAAACCAACTTCAGCTCATCTTCATTACCATATCTAAGTTTGGCATGCATGTAGCAAACTAAAGGTTAGTCAAATTACACACATGTACTGATTTATAAAGGAGCACGATTTACCCAGAACATACTTTTCAACTTCACTACTGAGTTGAGCACACACCAGCCCTAATAGGCAGTCCCACTGTGAAGCTGATGAGCACAGAATAAGGGCTAAATTGATGGTTCCCTCTCTCCACAAATCGAATGATCTACATTGCTGCATAACCCAGGATGGCTACACTGTCACCATTCCGCATCCTACAAGTGTAACCATAGTGATTGCTACAGTTGTTCATTCCTGCAAATAAGTCTTCTGATCACCAGCTTTAATTGATTATGCTGCTTCTAGAGACAACATTCTTTAACCATAACAGAAAAGAAACAGAATAAAAATAATCTTGGTTTTAGTTTACTTTTCCTGAAAAGTTACAATAAATACGGTGTGTAAATAAACTATTAAACTGAATTTCAGAATGCTGATCCCAAGAAAATTATCTCCTTTCATAGATTATGTTATACTGGTTTACAGTACTCAGACTTTAGATTTCATACAGTGCAAACACTTGCGTGTTTCCTGAGTAAGGGGACTTAAATTCCTATTTCAAAAAACAACCTATGCTTCAGCTAGTCTTCCAGACAGCATAGGAGCTTTTGCAGGTTGCACAAGCTCTGCCATTTATCTACTTGCTGTTACACTGAGTTCCCTCTATTACTTTGTAAATATGTAGCAGAAGAGCTCTACAGTGAAAGCATTATATAAATCCATGTTAATCTTACTATAAATATATGCATACATCCTCAAACCACATCTGGAAGAATTCAATGAAATCTTCCATAGGAGAGAAGCTGCAATTTCTGCTAAACGCTATATAACACTTGGGCATATCTTTTCTTCGGGGTAGGATCACAAGTTTCTGATAGATCCTGTTTCCTGAAGTACCAAGAAAGACTACATCAAGAATCAAATATTTAATAAAGCAATTAATTCTCAAAATAGCTGACATATCATTTTGGAAACATTTTACAGCATGAAATGCTGCACAGTCCCTAAACTCATGAAGTTAAATGTGCCTAGGGGAGATTCCCAGCTTGTAATGCAGTAATAAGTAATTGTTTAGTATTTCCTTTGAAGTACACATTTGCTGCCACGCTGTTTTACTAAACACATTTCATCAGCAAATCCAGAAAATTCCTTTTGCTGAAGGGATAATTATAAAGCTGTCTACATAACAAGCTATCCTCTTTGAAGCTCTAAATCAGAATCCAAGGCTGTATTTCTATAATGAGTATTTCTTTTTATTTTTATGGATCTTTTCACCCTCAGAATCCTTAACATCACCTTTTTCTCATCAAATCCTTCTATCCAGTCACAGTGTCTGCTAGAAGTTACTAAACGATTATTTAACTAGCTATCTCAAATATAACTGTTATTTCCATATTGTTAGGTAGAGATAAGAAACTGCAGTTTCACAAATACCTTTTTACTGTTAACAGAACTAAATGACTAATTTGTAACAAGTTATTCAACAAATTGGAAGTCTTATCTTCTATAAAATAACTTCATTGCTACATTAAAGACATAAACAAGTGTGAAACAATTTATTATTTTTAAAAAGTCAAAGCATACTCTAAGGAATTAGCTGGAAGTAAAGCAGCTGTAGATTCTGTTAATACAGCTAGATAAGGACCAAAATTAAAGTTCTAATTGAACAAGCTTAAAATTACTATACTTGCAATGAACGTATTCTTTTTTATCCCCAAGTCATTGAAAATACTGACATCAAGGATGAAGAGAGCAAGTCAAACTTCAGCAGTGTGCCGAAAGAAAACCCTGGATGACACTGTGACTTTTTTGCTTCCTTTTGGAGGAAAACAAAGCGATGGCTTTTGGACATCACTGAACAAGAAACTAAGAAATTGAGGTACAGAACAAAATTGGGTTAAAAAATAAACTGAACTAAATACAGAAAATACCAGTATTACTAATAGACTATATTTCTAGTTTTGCATCTCCCCAATTTCTTGAGTCAGTAATTAAGAGTTTAATTTTAACACTGGTTAAAATCTAATCTCTTCATTTATTGCTGCTGTACTTTTTTTATTCACACTTTTTCTTGTGTCATCCTGTTCACCTAAACTTTGATTAAAATGGATCAGACACACCTAGATTCAAATTCTTGTGGGTTTTGTTTGGGGTTTTTTTTTTTCAGTAGGGTATTAAACCTGGGAAACATGTACTTGTCTTTCATAGCAGTAGTTTTCAGGAAAAGCATTATTAAGCCTTAGTTATACCATGATAAAAAAACTGAATCACTTTTTTTAATTCTAGATTTTAAAGTTTCAAATGGGTCTTAAGCTACAAATGCCATGGTTTCAATAATGCCTTCCATTACCCTCTTAATCTGTTCCAATCTTGTCTATAATGGAAAAGTATACTTTCCAACTGTATTAACTTAAACAAATTAGGTTAATGTGATTCAAAAAGCTTTACCAAAAGTAAGCCAATGGGCTCTGATGATTATTAGGCTCTTTCACCTGATTACAGCTGGCCATTTAACATGACCCTCATACATTGGTCTGATTCATTACCAAGTTTTAGGGTTTTCCAAACCAATTGATTAAATACAACTGAAAATACACCATAGTTGTCCATCCATACTCACCTTTTGACCAGCCTGGAGAAGAGAAGGCTTCAGGAAGGCCTTATAGCCTTCCAGTACTTCAAGGGGGGCTACAGGAAAGATTGGGAGGGACTCTTTATCAGGGAGTGTAGGGATAGGACAAGGGGTAACAGTTTTAAACTGAAAGAGGGTAGCTCTAGATTAGATAGAAGGAAGAAGTTCTTTACTGTGAGGGTGGTGAGACACTGGAACAGGTTGCCCAGAGAAGCTGTGGATGCCCCCTCCCTGGAAGTGTTCAAGGCCAGGTTGGATGGGCCCTTGAGCAACCTGATCTAGCAGAAGGTGTCCACGTGCACAGCAAGGGTGTTGGGACTAGATGATCTTTAAGGTCCCTTCCAACCCAAACCATTCTATGCTTCTCCTTATCTGAGGAAGTCTACACACCAGCTTTTAAAAATTTCAAACCTTTATTCATAAAATCTCATCTCTCCATTTTTGAATCAGATGAAAATCTCATACACAGAAATGAACCATAAGTCCATCCTGGGTATGCAACAAATGTCTGCATTTTTGTCCTCAGTATTCAATATCACTAAATTCTTATTACAAATAGCTTTCACTTGCTGAGAAATATGTTTATTGGTGGAGAGCATCTAAGCTTGAAAAGCACACTACGTCCAGAAAAGAAAGGAGAATTTTAAAAAATATGTAAAAAAATAAACAAGATAATTAAGAGTGGAAGGAGAAAGTGCACAGCTAAATAATGCTCCATTCTGCTAGGCAGACTACAAAACATATCAGACCCAAATTATGATTTTTCAGGGGAAAACACTTTAATATTGACCTTAGCTACAACATTCATCAAGTACCACGGTGCTTCCCTGCACCTGCCATATACAGCTACTAAAGTGAACATTAAAGAACAGAATTAATAGTCAGAATGATAAAAAGTACACTCTTTTCTACATAAGATGAAAGCAGATAGCTAGATTGGATGATAGGCAAAAGCAATTAGTAAGGAAATATTTCTGTTAATGAAACAGCAGAGCTTGTTAGGTCATCTTAATTATGCATGCTAAGTTCTGACTTGAGGCACAGAAAACTCTGAAAGAGTAATAGTTGTGGAGTAAAAGAATTCTGAACTCATAACACTTTATTCACGATTTACCTTGCTTCGTCTGAATCATGGTTGTCATATATAAATGTAGGAGTGCATTTATACTCAGGGGTTTGTGGGTTTTTTTCTCTTTGTGTGCTACTTTTACAGACTCAAAAATAAGTTAAGTATACCAAAGTAAAGTATGTCATCCTTCTGTTTTCCAGAATATCTTTCCATTAACAGAGTACAGATGACAATACTGTTAAAATTTAACAAAAATATTCAGTCATCATAATTAAGTAGTTTTTCCATCTTGCAGGAAAATCCAAAATTCAATTTTTTGCTCCAGGCTAAATCAGGATGAACCCTTGTAAATCTAAACTTTTTACAAAAGTAAAGCTACATAAATTAAATGTTTTTACTTCATTTTGTGTTTTTGTTTTAACTTAAATTATAAATTCATTCTTCAAGAAATATTACTCTGGTTGAAAAAGAGTGTGAATTCTTTAATGCCAAGTCATTTTGTTCAAGTTGTTAACAACTACTATCAAATTTCAGAATTTAGTGTAAAGCTAATGAAAAATAACAGTAATGAACATATCCTATATCAGAGAACTGTTTAAAGATCCTCATTCTAGTTAGAAGTTGTTTAATAACATCAGAACACAAGGGTCCATTTCAGACTAGTTTTAGTCTGTACTGGAATCTGCAATGTGTAGATACTTTCAAGGCAAATTGCCTCAACAGAACCACAGGTTTGCATACCTGACTCTATCAAACATTTTGTATACAAAAAATCCCATTCATTTTGGTGACATACAATTCCAAATACTTATCTTGAAGCAAACCTCAAAACTTTCATTGATGCCATTCAACCTCTTTTGATTTGAATGCTGTTCATATATTATAATTAACTTGTCTCTGGGACAGAAATGTGCAGGGGAAAAAGGTTTTGCAGATGTCTTTACTTTTATGCATCAGCTTCTATAACCCTGAAAAAGATATCTAGGCAACTAAACATTCTAGTAGAATAATTAAACCATAAATAAATCACTGGTAAGCCAGTCTGGCAGCTGACCAAACCAATACCTGGTGCTTTTTACCTTAATGTTCAGTATATTTAAGCTTCTCATAGATGGAGCAAGTTCAAAATCTAACAAGTCACCCTGCCCACAGTTTAACTTTATAAATGTGCATTTTGAACTCCTAAAAAGTGAAATTAGTGGTAAGAAACAGGTAAATGCATGAATGAACAGACATTTACCAGTTAGATTGTGACAGATTAGAGACACTTTGTATTTTATTTGGAAATGTGTAGGAAAAAAAAGACATATTTATGTATTGCTGAATTAAATCAGGAAATGTAGAATCAAGTGAGAATTCATTACAAAGTTTATTCTAGTCTGAAACATCCCCAGCTTTGGATTTAACATGAGCAAAGATTTTATTCATTATTTCATTGGGAATTTTTAAATCAGCAGTAACAAGAAGAAACAAGGAAATTATAAGAAAAAGATAGAAAAATATTAGATACAGTTAATTCTACTAGTAAGAATGGTAAAGTATTGAAATAGATTGGCCTTTGACTTTTCTTTTCCTCTGGTATTTTTTAAAAGCATGGCTTATTACCTGTAACAGAATTATCATTAATATATTCCTATAATTTTATTATGAGAAACAACAGCCATGGCATGCTCCAGTTCCATGTGATCTTTACTTTTAAAAGCACTATATATTTCTTTCTATTTCTTTATTAAGAGGATGGTGATACAAAAACAATGATCAAAGTAGATACAAGACTGCTGAGAATACTCAGAATAAAAGACCTTTACAATTATAAGAAACAAATCTTTTAAGTTACTTAATAAGCTATACCATGTGTGCATGTGTATTTCTGCACAAGTGTGTGACAGAGATAAAACAATACAAATATATTTGAATAGCAACACATTTAGATTGTTATTGATATGAGGATAAGCACGTCTTTGATTAATCTCAGACCAGTAAAGAAATATGAAAGAACCATCAAAAGTATGAATGAAATCTATTAGTATGTGAATCATGATAGAAAAGCTTCTTCAATAAAAGTAGGCCACTGAGACTTTCTTAGGACTTCTATGTATCATATTAAAATTATATTCAGTTTTATTTCAAAGTCACCAGTTAATTTAGACTTTAGTAGAAATCATATCTCTATGATTCTTATAAACATTTATACAAGCAAACTTTTTACCAAAAGAAGTCTGTATAAAGAAAACATGTATAGTCTGACACAACACAGCAAATGATTTCAAATATTTCCACAGATTTTCTGGAGTCAGAGAAAGAACAAAGCCAATTGTGCTGTAGTTACTCTTCTAAATCATAAAATTAATTTAGATTCTTCATTATACAAATAAGTCAAGATTTACTAAATAATAGAATGATTAAATATGGTAGCATTCATTAAATAGTTTAAATTTGTTTTTCCAAAGCCCATACAAAGAATCTTAAGAAATCCTAAAAGGAGTGAAATCTGATGGAAAATTTAGTTTTCACCACCAATCTTGGGTGTGCTAAAGGATCGCCCTTTCCAGAGCAGTCCTGAGGAGCAGCCTAGAAACAAAGGAAAAACTATCCCAACTGAAGTCAATAGAATCCACACTTGTAAATTCAACTTGGAATATTCCAAAGACATGAGATGAAATTTTATACCTAATTTTTATCACATTGGATTACTAAAAGGTCAGATAATATAGATTACATACTGATCAGAGAGTTATGCAAACCTACAGAAAACAACTTGAAACAAGAATTAAGACTGGGAACTAACTCGGAATCATAAATAGGGAAATGTAATGTCAGAGTTAAATTGATAGTTCTAACTCTGTCATGGTGGCTAAGTTGATTTGCATTTGGTGGAAAAGTCAGAGGAAGAAGGATGTAACACAAACACCATCAGAGTTTATAAACTTTGTGATCCCTAACTGCCTGGTTTTACACCACTGGAAACCAGTTAGTCTTCACTGAGGTCTCTAAATGCTCAGAGATATACAAACCTGTTTTTTATTTGGAAAAATCTTGAGTTTCAGGTATTTCAATAAATGATTAAATGGCATTTAGCTATGTGGCTCAAGCAGAACACACTCCCATTAAACAGGCTTATCGCTAATATTTTTCTGAATAAGCTTTAGTCATTATCAACCAGTGAAAATAAATTCCCAGTTCAGCTTATATCAGTTAGAGTATTCTGTAAGAGCAACTAATATCTGTGTAGACACTTTAATTCCTGAGTGCATTTCTGACTCTAAATACAGATGGATAACAGTGAAATGGAAGTCAAATTCTACAAAATCAACAACTTTATTGATAATACATTAATAAAATTACTTATTTTATTCCACTTATTTTATTCACAGCACAGGACAGGAAGAACTTTGTTCAAGGATGTCATGACATAACTTTCTTCTACACCTTCCAAACCGACATCCTGTGAATGTTTTTTCTGTATCTAAGGGCCAAATTATAAAAGCTCAGTAAGCACCTAACACTTGTCAAGATTATTAGGCCTTTAAATTTCCTTTAAATTCTATCTGCATATCTCAGGTACCTAAAAGCCAAATAACTGAAGTACATTTAGATGCTTAATCAACATAAATAATCCATATAAAATATTAATCACAGTCTATATAGAGTCTATATACGGTCTATATTTAGACTGGATATTAGGAAGTATTTCTTTACAGAACGGGTTGTTAGGCATTGAAATGGGCTGCCCAGGGAAGTGGTGGAGTCCCCATCCCTGGATGTGTTTAAGTCGCATTGACATAGTGCTTGGGGATATGGTGTAGTTAGGAACTACAGTCTTAGGTTAATGGTTGGACTGGATGATCTTCAAGGTCTTTGCCAACCTTGATGATTCTGTGATTCTGTGATATGAATACTTGGTTCCACTTAGACTTACAAAGAAAGCTAAGGGTCCAGAAGAGTGTGTTTTTCATGCACTTCTTTATGTTTTTCTATCCTGACGAGAAGTAGTGGTGTAAAGTATGGTCTTACACTGTTACCTAATAGGTTTCTGCCTCATATCAGAAGCTTTGCTGAGAATGGCACTTTCTTTACAGCACCACAAAAGATGCAAAACATGCAAATGGCCCACACAACCCTATTCCAATATTTATTAATCTATTATTTTATTTACCATGGCCCTATGTTCTGATAAAGTAAGTATTGCTACTGATCTTGGTAACTATCTGAAGGTTTGAGATCAATTATTTAAAAAATATACAACTACAATGAGTGAGATGAACTGCTACAAATTTTAAATTGAAAAAGGTAAAGATCAAAGACTGAAAATATTAATGCAAACAAGAAAGTGTAAAACAATGACTTACAAAAACAAGCAGCAGCTACAAGTAAACCAGATACATACTTCACACACTTCCAAAATTTGTAAGGAGTTCATCTGCTTATTTGGAATTATTTAGAGAACTGAACAATGTAACTTTTCAAGTACTATATGATGGGATCTATGAAGTGCAACACAAAAGAACTAGTAAATAAACTAATTTTCAAATGTTTCAAATTATCGTGTTCAAGACACTACACACAAGTAAATTGAAAAAAAGGTATTTTTCTCTAAAAATGTAATTTCCTAAAAATAAGGCAAAAAGGAAATTAACTTTTAAAAATATTGATTGTCACTTAGTATCTAATGTTTGTAAAATCTTTAAACCTTATCAGCAGAAAAAAAATCATTCAAAATATTAGCTATGTTATATGGCTCAATTAACATAATCTAGATAACTGAAACAGAATTTGGTATTTTTCAAATTAACACATTGCTTAAAAAAAAATACAAAAACCAACCAACCAAACAAAAAAAACAGTGGAACTCTGTCAGCAAAGATGTTACAAATCACTCCGGGCCAAAGTGGAAAGCTATATCTTTCAAAAAATTTGAACACTAAAGAGGTCCTAATGTACAATACGTTTTAAAATAAACCCCACAATCCCCTCCTGACATTGTATTTCTAGATTTAATTCCAACTAATGAGCAGAAACTCAATAAAACTTATTAATGAAAGTTTATTTGTGTGAATGTAATTGTGATTTTCATGAACTGAAGTGAGGCTAGAGAATAGTGGCAATGGAAGGAAAAAAGAAACAACCAACAGGACTAATTAGCTATGTGAAGGCATAGAAACTGGTAAAGATAGTAAGAAAGGTTGGGGTTTTTTTTTATGATATTCATAAAATATATTTTAAAAAAATGTAGAAATGAAACAGTGCACATTATTAATGAATGAATCTTAAATGAATAAGAATCAAAACAGAGAGAGAGGGAATTGTGGTTTTGTTTTTGTTTTGTCAGGATTTGACATGATCCCATATAATATTAGCACCAACAGGGAAATACGGAGTACATGATTTAGACATTTATGATGTGGCATTATCATTTGGAAAAAATGTAGTATGTGTAATTTTGAAAGAAAGTTAATATGGCCATGTATTCAGTCTACAGAATATTAAGAGAAACACCACTGTTACTCTCTGACTCGTGTTTACAATAATATTTGGTCTCATATCTCCACACAATTTTAGTAACAGAAATAAAAGTTAAAAGGTTTTATTATCTTCACAAACATATACAAAAAGTAACAAAATATTGATATTCATACCGTCATAAATCCATCCAGCAAACCTGAATCAGGCTTAGGAGGTGCTTGCAATCTCTCCATAGACCACTTTTCAATGATAGATGACACCTGGGTATTTTCTGTGTTTAGAATTCTGAATCCAGTCATGTTAACACCACTATACCGATAAGGTTCCACATCCAAGGCAAAGAGATCCTGAAAAAAAAATTACCGTCATATACATCTTTTAATATACTGCAATTCATATTTCAATTGTTAGACCATCTCCTCAGATAAGAGTACTGAAATTTGCAAAAGTAACAGTGTTATATATGCTAGGAAGTATGCTCTGTTTATCTGGGGGCCTGTGTCTGAGCAAGCAACTCAGCTGACCCTATAGTGGAAATAATCTGATTCACAGGGGAAAAAACAGCTTCAACTGTCTTTTTTTTTTTTTTAAAAAAAAAAAAAAAAAGCCTTTTAGGAAACACTAAGTCCAGTTGTAGAACTGTATCCACTACTAGAGTAGGCTTAAATATTATTAATTGCTAAAAATATTATTATTAATCACTATTCCTTTGGCTTACCAGAACAGACTTCAAATCATAAAATAAACAGAAGAGTTTCCTTGCACCTTCCCTCTCTGTGAAACCTGAACATGTTGATCTTCAGATGATAAATTGGGGAGGAGAGGGAAAATGTACATGGCTTTAAATTTGACCAAAAACAATTTTCACAGCTATCAATCATAGTTCCAAACATGGACATATCTTTGACTAGGAAATTATCTTTACAAGAATAACCTTTGCCAATTAATGTATTTTCATTACATATGTTTGTGTGTATTTAACCCCCCAACACACACAGAGGTAATTAATAAAAAGAAAATTAAATTTTAGGTCAAGAAAATAAACTCAAGATTATCCCAATTTTTTGGCAGAATCCTTAGAAACAATGTAGAACCAGTACTTGACTTCAGAAAACTCAGTTCTAAGATCAAGTTTTGAACACGGGGGGAAAAAAAAAATAAGTTGATGAAGAAAACAGTCATGACTCACTAGGCCTAGCTATGTGCATTATAAATGAAATAATGAAATTTCTTTTGGTTTACTTTCTGTTTCCTTCTAAATATTTTTTTTAAGTGACATCATCAAGGTTATACATAAGACATTACTGTCCTATAATGTAATTTTAGTTATATTGAACATAGAAATTCTCCACATAATTCATACTTTTTTGTTCATCTCACTTCAAATTTATTTTTTGCTGGCAGTTTAATATATTACAAATTTCCATGAAATGGTAATGTTAGGTGTAACACTTGCCTGAATCCATTTTGTTTACTGGCTAGAACTGAAGCAGATTAAATAATGTACTATGGAAAACCAGAATACAATTTATTATTCATTGTTAACATCAACAAACCCACAAATATATCAACCAGTTATCAATCACTACCCATTTTTAATTATAACTAGTAATTATGATACCATTTTCCATATATAATACCTAAGCTATGCATGTGTCAAAATGTTTTTAAGTTATTCATTTACAAATAACTTAACTCATGTCCTCTTTCTAAAGAAATAAAACTTTTTATTGTAAAGGAAAGGTTGAACATAGCTACAACTATGTTACATCTTTCCCTTTCAAAATTCTCTCAGTTTTTAGTGTGAAAGAAGTCAGAACCTCAGCTGTAATTATTTAATCCAAACACATTCATGTTTACACTGGAATATAATAAATATACACAACAATTTCGTGCACAGGTTGGTGTATTAATGAACTACTACATTAGACCCCGGATCAATCAAAAGGAGAATACACAGAAGACTGCTGTAAACACTCTGACTGGAAAATTTATCTAACAGGACTTTCACCATGTAAGTTAAGAAGTAATTAATATATCAAAACAACTAAATTCTGATGCAAGTTCCAAAGCTACATTGCAAAATCAAAATCTATCTTCTGTTTGTGCACACTAAATTATCCTTTGATAGCTCCAAGTCAATATAATACTTCTCTCTCCTAAAAAAAGCTAATGTTCTAATAAGGAAATAAGAATGACCGAAAATCCTGATTTTAAATATAGCTTTAAGAGTAAAAATTAAATACCAGTGGACAGCCCATATCACTCAAGGAAACAATTTTCACCAACAGCAAAATGAAAATTTTAGAAAAAAAAAATCCCTGGAAACATCTAGAATCCATTTTGACAGACTACTGAAGGAAATTCTATTGCATATAACCCTAAATCTGTAAATGACAGGACAATTTACCCTTCTAAAATAAGGCAGGTACTTGTGCAAGGTACTTTGCCTTTACAGTTCTAATGAACTTCACAAGTTATTTTGCTCTCTACTCAACAAGTTATTTCCATGGTAATACTTTCCATGAACTTCTGTTTTATGTTTTGGAGGTGAACTTTCCATTCTCCCACAGATTCATTTTCTTAAGGACATAAACATGTACGTGACTTTAAACATAGGTCATTTCAAGCATGGTTTTACCAAGGCACATCTGTCTTATGCTTGAAATGACGTGTATTTTAAGAACCTTGGTGAACTGCACAAATTTGAACACAATGGAAAACAGAGAAATGGGCACAACTGTAGTTTCTAGAGTACTATTTTACCAACTCTTAAACTGTTTCTTAGTTAGGCTATGCTGAGAGAAAGTCTTCACATACATGTTTGTTATGTTTTGTAAGAACATTCACATTTTAAATGTTCATTTATTGCAAATGTTAAATCAGATGGTTCCAAGAATGATCAAATTTCTTCTTAGTTACTTTTACAATGGGCACCAAAGAATAGCGCATCATTCACGTGTCTAAAAAGCTCACATGGACTGTTAAATAAAACATTACTAATATTCACGCCAAATTATTCAGGAATCATAGGACAATGAAAAATTACCTTGTAAAATGTTGGGTTAAAAATGTGGAATATATGAGTAAGTCTAAAATGTCATAATCTTCACATACAAATAGCAAAAAGAGAAAAAGGACAAAATTCATACTATAAATAATCAATTATTAATTATATATTTAACCCTGCTTGAAAGTTAAAAACTGCCGTGCAGTTTCCAGGGCACACTGCTGAACAGTAATTAAACCATCCTGGTGAGTTTTCACTAAAAGTAAGAAAACTCAAGAGAAAACATCTTGTACTCACATCCCATTCCAAGGAGTCCTTTTTCACTTTGTCAGGTAATATAATTAAGGAAAGTAACATCTTTGTTAGATGTCATCACTATGTTTTTATAAGCCACTTACCAGTGTGGTAAAGATATAGTGATAGTATTCTGTCATCATTCCCATAGCTAAAGCCTTGAAAAAATAAACAAAAGATTAATGTTTCTGAGGTCACATAATGCATTTTTATCACACTTACATGGCAAATGAAAAGCTGCAAAAGAACTCTACTGGGATAAGACTATAGGGTTGGAATGATACTAAAATTAGGTCAAGCAAGTCGTTTCCTAGCAGTTAGAGCAGATTACTGACTATTAAAGGAATTTATGAACCAGATCTTCTGATAGAAAGAATATTATTAGACTGTTTAGTGCAGTAAATGTGAAAGAGGCTTATAGTTTTACATACTAATGGATGCATTAAGTTACCACACAAAATTTGAGTCAACAATATTTTCATTCATTATTGAACCCTTCCCTTAAAAAGAGTAACCTAATAGAAATATTTTTTCTCTCTATTTTGATGAACAACTCTATGCATTTAAAAGAAGGACCCAAGCTTATGTTATACATGTGTACATTTTTCAACCATGGAAGAAAATACTCTTGACTCAAGTTTTGAACCAGATACTATGAATACTTCTTTGAAGTAGTATGTATTAGTCTATCAACTCAGATATCTACCAAGTACCGTAATTTGTCTTGCTAGCTATGTAATACTAAATAGGTTTTGATCAACTGTGAGTTTTTACTTTTCTCTTAATGTCATAAGAACAAATATTTGTAGATATAATTTTAAAGGAATAAACTATGGATGTCTCATCACTCTTATTCATTAAGAGCATTTTCACCTTAAAAGCATGTATCTTCATGCTCTGCACAGAAGTTACCTTAGACTAGTATGATTTATTCAATCATTTTAGTATCTACAGTGATTTTTACCTAATTTTACCACTGTAAAAAAGCCACACAAGTAAACAGTATTTTCTTCCTTTCCAGGAATTATCAATGGAATTCTTTGCCAAGTCTCTACCAGATACACCTCCTTAAACACATTGAAGACAACAATTATAAATTGCCACAATACCTGAATTTGTATACAAAAGAATTATCAGAGTTCCAAAGGCTGTGAGAGCCTTTTCACTTGTGGCATCGTCTGAAAAATTATGAAATTACTAGTTTATCTGTTCTTTTCCAAAGAAAAGTTAAAATATCAGCTGCAGACCAGATTTTATATTTTAGAGAAGACTTTGACAAAAACTGCAACAACACTTTTTCAAAGGATACGTATACCTGTGTACTTAGAATTCCACAATAATAATTAGTATACAGTATGGTGTGCCAATAGCAATTTAAATTCTCTTAAACACAGGGAAACCATTATCCCATGAGAAATATCACGACTTCATTAGAAACTGTACAACTAAAAACATTGGTAGCTTTTTAAGAACTCTTTTGTTGTCATTTTCAAATAAAGCCAAGGTATCTTCCTCTGTATAAGTAACACATTTGCAGTCACCTATATCTTAACTGCTTATAATCAGGTCTTTCATACTCCACAGAATCTCTACACAAGAACATGCTATGCATTTCCTGGTTCTGCTATGTGCCAGTGTTATCTCTTTTCCAGCTCTTCTTTCTCTCATTTTGAGATGTGAGGAAAAAATCTCACTCTTTTTTGTCATGTCTCTGCTCTCATTATTCCAGTACTTCCCTATCCTTTTAAATTGTGTCTGCTTTCCCAGGTTGTCTTGTGATATAGTTACTACCAATATTTGCCTTAATTTAATTATGCTGTTCTGAATGATGGGGTTTTTTTCCTTTTCATGATGTATTTTTGGCCAGAAAATGGTAGTTGCCATTTCATTGGCCAGAAAATGGTAGTTGCTACTTCACTTTATTTTCTTTATTTCTAACTTGTTTTCTCTTCCACCAACTTCACTGTTAATCTTTCTAATCATCCTCTCAAGAAGAAACTCCTTGTCATGACTCCCCAAGTTCACCCCTTTATTACCAGAAAAGATTGGTTAATTAATGGTTCACAAATTAATATATAAATATTTTTTAAATTATTTTTCAGCAAACACTTGCAAACACTGTATTTGGAATAATATCACTAAATAATAAGTACAGTCTTAATATCTTTTGTGTCAATTTTGACAGCAAGAGCTCATATCCAGCTGCAGACATATCAATTTTAGACATATTTAAAGCATTGTAATATTGGAGTTGAATGGAAAACTAAAGGTCTGCAGAAACTCTATAAAGATCTAAACATTCATGAAAGAATTGTTCCTGTATCTTTCTTCTATAACCTTTAGGATGAGCAGAGTAGTTTTATCAAACAGTTTAAAGTTTGATTTAGAGAGGCTAAACACTCACTCTTGGGTCCTGCGACATGATTAAAGATACAATGCTTTTAATGTTGTTCACATTTCCCTCTAGTCATATGTTTTTCACAATGTTGTATACTGAAAGAAAAGTTTCCTTTCATCTAAAAACTACTAGGTACATTATAATGTACCTTGATGGACTTATTGTTAGTACTGCAACTTTGTATTGCCATCAACACATTTTCCATCTGTATTTTTAAGATGTTAAAATAAATGTACATATAATGATTTGGGCTAAACAATTAGACTAACCAGACTCACCTATGCTTAGCAAAGAGCAAAAATCACCAGTAGAGGTTTATAATTACTAGAAATTCATAAAAGCCTTTTAATCAATGAACACTAAAGCAAAGAAATGATAGTATACATATATGTTTACTAGCAGTTTTAATTGTACCTGCAACAATACCCCTAAGCACCTTTAATGAGAGACATATTTTCAAATCTTAAATACATTTTGTTTTCAATTTAAACCATACAGTCTGCTAACAAACTAATAAAAGTATGAATTAAAGTCACTAAAAGCTGTGCATTAGAAATTTAGAACATTGTTTTTGTTTAGATAATCTTCCTATCCTCCTTATTGCAAGTCATAGTTCAATTAAAGAACTATGGACAAAACGGCCTCCGAGCATAAGAAATTCCCAGTATTTGGAGCTAGGTCATTAAACTAAAGAAGACTCACAAGAAGCTTGTCTTCTATGCACACTTCAGGGTTGCAGTAAGCTTTTTTTATTGAGCCGCATCCTTTGTATACTGCTACATTGCCACCTTCTCTTGGAAAACATCAGTGGAATCTGCTTCTGTAATATTTATGATTCTGCTGTATCTCCCTTACTCATCTTACTTGTACATAACAAAATAAACACTTTCAAAGCACCTACCCAAATGTATTCAGGTGTTTTGCAGTCCTGTTAGTAGTGTGAGGAGAATATGGCTCTAAAAGATACCTATTAGTTCTGTCCTCTCAGTGGAAAACATTAATTTGGTCTGTTGGTAACATACTATTCAAATATCACTACACAATTTAGAGGCTTCAATTTTAAATGAAAAAACATTTGTTATGTCAAATAACACTAAGCAAGCATTTAAAGCCCTGGTTAACGCATCAATTCTCTAAAGTATCAATTCTTCATAGCTGAAAGACTGATATACCTTTACCCCTGTCCATGAACTGATTAATCTGTTTCTTAAAAAAAACATAATGAAAACAGCTACCATTAGAGTCACCAATAAAATTATCTCTGAAATCCTTGTCTGATTTTCAGTTAGGCCTCAGTAAAAGTGAAATACAATTTCCCTGCTTGTTAAATTCTATTTAGTCTGGATATTACTTTTATTTATTAGGGATGAAAAAGATTAGGCCATCTAAAGCAAAATGAGGATTACCTGTTTCAAGATGCCTGCTGCCATTTCATGGCTGCAGTCAAAGATTACATGGAATTCTTTGCCTCTTTTCATCTCCTTTAGCAATGGCTTTGCATCTTTTGTGTCAGCTGGTAACTGACGGATTTTTAGTCTCAGGTTGTATCGTGATGGAGCCTTGATGAGCTCTTGTAATCGAATAAGGCCTTAAAGAAAACAGAGGAGTCAAAAGAGAATAAAATTATCAAAACAAGAACCTGAACTGCTAGTAGGACAACTTGCTATATACATTCAAATTTTCCTGATTTTTTCTCCCTTCTCAGTATGTTACAACTGATACACAAAAACTTTATTAAAAAGAAAAATAAAGAAAAAAGAACTATCTGCATTCCCAATACCTTCTTATCACAAGTCTTTCTTCTTCCTTAATATTAACAGACAGTAAGCAGCTACACTTAGGATTACCTTAAGACAGACAAATCTTCCTTTAGTATTATCATACAACTAGGATATTCCTCTTCAAGGAATGTATCTAATTATTCTAATCCAATTAAAGCGATATCCCAGACTAATAGTTTGCAACCAGACTAGCCAGTCTCTTAACTAATCTATCAGGTTTATATACAAAGTTGTGAATCATTTCAACACTGTAGAACAGTCTCACATAATTCACCAGAGTATTACTTTTTTTTCCTTGATTATTCAGGTAACAAAACATATATATGCAGCAGCAAAGAGACTGAATAAATGACTCATGCCATTGCATTCATCTTCAACAGTCTACAACTCCATTTTGAATTACTTTTACTACGGAATTAGATGCAGTTACATTTTTCCAAAAATCTTATTGTTCATATCAGCATAACAATGTGTGGTGTGGTTTACAGGTCACTGATTGGTCTGTGACCAATATTAAATATTAGGTTGTTTAACTTTATTAATGACAGGGTAAAAACATATCTCCTATAAAGTAGCAATTTATTTCTGTGTTAGCAAAGAAAAAGATGTATACATTTTATACTGTGCTAACTTCCTTCTTGAATTGGAGCATGTTCCATTTAGTGGCAGTAACAAGGTTTACTGTTCATCATTTTGTTTGCAGTACACTTATATAATACACCCAGCTGCCAAAAAATGGAAACTCTTCTTAGGATTTCAGTTATGGCAGGATCCAGGCATAAATGAAGTGAATTGCTTCTAAGATCTGAAATAGTTCACTATATCAAAAAAATTAATGGAAGTGACTAATTCTT
Organism: Strix uralensis; assembly: GCF_047716275.1. NCBI lineage: Eukaryota > Metazoa > Chordata > Aves > Strigiformes > Strigidae > Strix > Strix uralensis. Next base: position 47,784,294 of record NC_133974.1, on the reverse strand, counting down.
ATCTAGTTATCTTCCAGGCAACACTATCTAGTATTAAAAATACTAGTATTTTATTTTATCTCTGTATATTCTTCCTGGTTACAACTGGATGTCAAAGCTGTCTTGATTTCAGGAAATGTCGTAATGCAACATGGAGCCACACTACAGCATCAGTAAGAAATTGTGATAACCTCTGACAGAGGATTTAATACAGTCTTTTTCCAACATACATTGGCCTTTTAGTAACACAATGCTAAGAGATTTTAGTAACACAATATTTCTATGATTTTTTTACTATGAAGCTTTTAGATTGTAAAAAACTTAGTGTTAATAACTTCCAGAAAAAGAAGACCAGCAGAGAATATAACTGAAATATAAAATCTGTCTCCTTTGTTTCATCATTCCCCTGTTTTGACCCTGAAAAGAATCAACATTATTTTCTTAATATTTTCTGGAACAGGAATTGTAGTTTAGTATATAAAACCTTCTTAAATTAAGACTGAATGTGCAGAGGATCCTAGTAGACATTTTAGGCCCAAAAGCAGAGTGGGAAGGGCAAACTTGCTAGACAATTCAGGAATTTTTTCTTCACTCACAAGTCTATGTCACAGATACAATATCTCAAATTTCATCACAATTCTGAGTAATACCCCATCACATACAAACATTCTTAACAATGTGTATATATTGTTCAAACTGAGACAATTGTTACCTATAGCTAAATAATCTCTCAAATTACGTCTTTTAAAAACATTTCTATAGGAACTTCATTAACAGCTAAAATATAGTGAAGAACTAAATCCAGTAATTCAGATTGGGCTGACATTTTCCATACAAATGATAAAGTGAAAAATGTTAATGGTCTTTAATCCATGACATAACAGCATATCAAAATCTAAGGTCAGAGTAAAGTGTTTTAACTCAAGAGGGGTTAAAAACAATTCCAAGTGTTCCAGATTATTTGTCATTGTTTGTTAAAAAAAGATAATTGGGAACTTTTGTCCTGCATGAATAACTTGTAAATCATTTTGACTCCTACTACATTATATTTAGCAAGTCTAATTTTAGACTTGTCCTGCTTTCTTTGCTTCATTTTGTTTTGCTTGTCCTGCTTGGAAAAGGAAATAAAAGCCACCATTAAAGAATTACAGAAACATCACTATATTTACTGGCAATCTTTAGTAGAGATGCTGAGGACATAACAGATATGGAAACTGAAGTACTTTCTCATGACTAAACATGGTCCCTGTTTACTAAAACAGAAAAGTGATACCTAGGGTATACTTGACTGCTGAGCAAACGGCAGATGTTAAGTCTACATGGTTGTGAAAATAGTACTTTTAGAAACTAATTCAAAATTTTAAAACTGCCATATTTACCTCAAAGGCTATAACAACATAACACAAATTACTGTACTTAACAGAAGCTTAAGTTGATTTAATAATTGATTTCTAGATAATCTTGAATTAATATACTTAAAAGCTATACAGCAGAGGTGTCTTTTCTAACTTAAAAGTTTATACAGCTACTGCATATTAATATAATTTTCAGATGACCTGGGACAATTACATGAAAATAAAGCTTTGAAATAAGCAACATAGCATGCCCCATAACCATTAACCACATTACCAAAAATTACTGACAATACCATGTAACAAAAACCCTTAGGATTGTCCCCAAATCTTTCCCATTTCCTTAAGACTAAGAAAAATAAAAAAAACTAGAATATATGCCCTTGTGGTCAACAAATTTAGATTATTTCAGATTGAGGGAAGGACCACATTTCAAAGCAAAGTCTTTCTCAAAGGCAAAGTCCTGCCAGTTGCTCTCTTGCTCTATTATTCATGCACTTCCACCTACGAACTACAAATCACAGGAGTGACAATATGGGACAGGTAGTATGACACACTCTGACAGAAAAAAGAAATCCTAGCTTTTGGTGCTCAGTAGTCAAATATGACTGAGAAGACAGACAGAAAGACTGTCTTTCTAAACAGCCACATTATTTCAAATCAGATAGTGTTGCAAAATGTGTTGCCATAGAACAGACAACAGTATTCAAAGCTGATATATGAGCTGTCAGCATGTGAACTAGAGACATGCATCTATCTGAACTACTGACATCACACTTAAGAGCAAGAAGACAGAAGAAAAATTACAGATTTGGGGCAGGAGTGAGAGAATCTGAACGTACAGACATCTTCGGGACCTTGTATCCCTGAAGTATTCAGATATTAATAGGCATCTGGGAAGAGATGTATTTTAACCTTCAAGTAATACTTAGTGGAAAAAGTTCTATGTCACACTGAACATTTGCCATGAACCTTCAATCATTTCTTTCAGCAAACCATCACAACTAGAAACCACCATGAGTGAAGGAGATTAAGACAACATGAAACTCTTAAACACACCTTTATGTCACAGATATGTGGTAGGAATGAGATTATAATCAGTTTCACAAAACAAGTATTGATGTCCCCATGGGAAAGCATTAAGTAAACTACCAAAGATGAGAAGTTCACAATTTGCTCAAAAAATCACACCCATGAGATGTACAGAAAAATAGAAATTTATTTAAAAAAAAAAAAAAAACATTACTGGTGAAAATATGCTAAAAGAGATTGAGATTCAAAACTGCACTGCTGTTTGATTCTCAAATGGAGGCAATGATTGCAAAATATGCATCTATTCAAAATGAGAAAAATCTGAACTGTGTCTCACCCACACAGTTGTTTTTGGATAGTAGCATGATGACTTCTCCCACAGGATTTTTGTAAACTCAAATATATTTCTTTGGCCTTTTTGTTTTTCCAGAGGCATCAAATTTTATTCAGGAAGTGAGGAATTAATAAAGTATTATAGACTATTATTAAGTGCACTGTTATCCAAATCTGCAGCTGGATTTGCTCAGTAGGAGACAAATAGATACTTGTCAGTATGGTGTTAGTATGACAGTCATCTGAGAGAGGAAACACCTGGGCTTTAGTTCCTGTTCTCATATTTCTATACTTAACCACTTTTCAAGAACAGTGAGACAAAAGCAGCTTTATTCTAATGTGCAAGTTTTGGAATCAGAACTACTCCAGAACAAAACATTATGTTTGTGGAAGCAACTGTGAACCTAATTTGATTGTATAAGATATTGAAGTGATTCATGAAGTTTGAGTTTTCTGTACAAGTACCGTACTGAGTATTTTTAAAACAGCAAGGGTTAAAAGGAAATCTGATTGTTCTTTCTTGACTGCAAACTGTTTGTTCTTTCAAAGAGTTGTTCACTTAGAAGGGTAAAGTTCCCAATTATTATGTTTCACTCGTATTCTCAGGTGTTATACCAATCACATTTGTTACACTTCTGGAGACAGGATGGACAATTAAGATTGTCAAGGAACATTAAGGTGGGATGGAAGGAAAGGAAAAAGGGAGGGTGCTTTGTAGCAAGTCTGCAAGTTCCAAAATTTTAGTAAACAAATGTAGGACATGAAAAATTGACAGGTCCCTTGATCTAACCCCATTTCTTGCACCAATGTAATACAGTTTCGGTCTTTTACTGTAGGTCCAAGGTTTGTTACAAAATGGCAAGAAGTGTTTTGTGGCCTATAGGAGCTTGTGAAGGAAATCTCTTACAATACTCCTACGAATTAAGCATCTACTGTATGGCTGACAAAAAACAATTCAAAAACTTTCTTCCAAGCTTTCTTATGTTTCAGAGCATTACCCAAGAAAGCAAGCAAAGTGCACATCACTTCATGCTCTCCTCAAGAGCCTAACTGGGCTGTTCAAGAATTAAAAAAATAAAGTCCTCCTCTTCATAAATCTTATCATGATTGGACTATCCCAGAGAAAGGAAAAAAAACCAAAATTTGAAACAGAAGATTTACAGATGCAGAAACTAATACCAGAGCAATTAAAAACTGTCAAGGAGAACACTATGTTAAGTATAGTGTCTGCTTGCTAGGTTACCTATATATCTGAGAGAGAAGCATTGAGCAATAAACAGAGTATCACACTGTGAAGGCAGTACAAAAGCTGTAGAAGCTACTGGAGAAACCTGAACATGAGAAGCAGAGGAAGAAAACCTGTGAATGCACACCTCTGTAATGCACTGACTGGACCTCAGTGCTGGGGCAGTACAGATGTGCATGCAAGCAAATGAAGAAATATTTATGCCTTCAATAACTGCCAGGACACAGAAATAGTAATCAATGAGCTTTCTCAAAACATGTCTTAAGACAAAACTAATCCGAGACACAAAAAAATTCCAGGTGTTTCAAAGCTAGTTTTTCTCCTGTCCTCATCAATGTGAAATAACAGCAACCTTAAGCTTTTAATGTGTAGTATTGTTGCTCATACCTTCTAGATGTAGCAGATATTTAATTTTAGTAATAGTCACAGTTAACACATATTTCTATTTTTAAGATTTTAACATACATTTTTCATTGTGTTTCCAACCAACAGCATTTATTAAGTTCAGATGAACTATGCAGGGAACAAAACATGTTCCAGTCTACTAAATGACTCACTTCAGTAGCTCACCAGGCCATTCGCTACACAGAATATTGGTTCATCATCATCTATACTTAAAATATAAATCCTTGCTGGCACTAGTTCAACAGTTTCCAGCTTGCTAGGCTCTCACGGGAATGATTTTGGAAAACAAAACCCCCTCACTCGCCAGGGCTGCCACCTTCTGCTCAGAGCCCTCTAGAGTGCATGGTGTGGACAGCTACCAAGAAGCTGTGTCACAGGTGGCAAGTACCACTACCACAGTCACCCTACAGCTCCTCTCTGCAGAGAAACACCTCACAGAACAAAAAAATCAGATAGTGCTGAGTATACCTCTCTCTCGTACTTTTTATTTCTATGTCACAGAGCTGATGGATAAAGTATTGGGAAGCATCATTTCCTCATTCAGGTATTAGTGGGAACTGAGACTGAGTAAAGGCATTCCAGGCCTGGATCACACTTCAAAAACAGGCTCTTTCAGATATAAATCAAAGGCTGAAAGTTTTGTTCCACACTGTACCTAGCATTTGTGACGCAGTATTTGTGTTATATAAAGTGTTTGAAGTGCAGTCTAGTTTTCCTAGAAAATAAAATCCATGAAATAAATTCCCTGAGCAAAAGTGGCATAATTAATCTGAGAACAACCCCAAAAAAAAACCCAAAAAAACCCAAACAAAAAAACAAGCACCTTCCCCCAAAAACTATAAACCAGCATTCTCTTTACCTTTTCTTCTCCATTATGCCTGGATGAAGGCACTGGAGTTGAAATATGTTGGAGATTATTGCCTGTATGAGGCATAGGGTACAAGGAGGTGCATCGTGACCTGCCTGGCATCAGTCACAGCTAGTTCCTAAAAACCAGTGAAAAAACCCACCAGGTGCCAAAGGGAGGCAGCTCTGCTCAAAAGTATTGAAGAAAGGCACCGGCCACCACTCAGGGCTAGAGACACCCTCTTAGAGGGAGGGACATCCTTGCCACAACACAGCCCAGCTGAGAGGGAGGCAGGCTGCGACTATGGACACCTCACGTTGGGGCAAGGACACTCTGAGGGGCTGCAGTCTAGAACAACAGGTAAAACCATTACACACAAAGCAGCAGAGACCATTACACAAAATGGCCTGAACCTGCTGCTCCCCCCATCAGCTCCCAGGGCAGACATTGATGGACTGCATGTGACCTGCAGTGAAAATATGCAGTATTTTCTTTCTTCCTAAGGAGGGGAAAGGTATGTATTTATGTAATTGTGTCCTTTTTCTCACTAACAAAATGAGTGATCAGAAGCTTGTGTTTAAAAATAGTTAAATAAAAACCCCAACTCTAGATTGTTTTGCCTGAAATGTTTTACAACAATTTTGAGCAGTTTAATTTTTCCCCACATCTTTTCTATGTTAAACATTGAACAGTGGGTTATTATTTGTAACCAAAGGAAAAATACAAGCACTGGAAAGATATAACTTAAAAGAACAAGCTCCCACATGTATATTTCAGCACCTGGGTCTGACTGTGGACGGTAGCTGCTTCCCACTCCTGATTGTCACTGATCTTCTCTCCCCACCACACCCTAACATCCTGGTTTCCACAGGAAGAGTAGGTGCAGTGGCCAGGAGATCAAAACATCACATGGTTGAGAAGTAACCAGGCAATCCATGTATGATCTAAACAAATTCTACCACTATCCTTATGGTAACAATCTGTGTTTGGAGTTCAATTTTTCACAGCTATAAGACATCACATGTTTAAGACTTTTTGCAGTAAAACTAGTGCCTTCCAGTAACTAAAAATGAGCTCTACCTTATTTAGTCTCTAACATATAGTCCTGAATACATAAGGTGAAGTTGGACAAATTCATTGTTTGCTTTCATTTTCAGATGCTGCCAAAATTTGTTCTGTCTGTATTTTCACTTTTTCCTAATACTGTTATGGCCCATTTGGATGAGTGAGATTCCCAAGACTCAAGAAAGTTTGCTTCTTCCTACTGTGTCTAGTTTGTCTGTGGGACTCCATTTCTACCCTTATACCTTCTTGCATATGGCTAAGGGACAAGGTAGTTTTAGGTCAAACAAGTATGAAGTATTTATACATTAACTCTAAGTTTCTGAGCTACTATTAATCCCAAAGTAACTTTCGTTGCTGTTGTCAGACATTAGAGGAAATGGACAAGCTAGTTATTCAGGATCAAAGTAAAGAGCTGTCACACACTGAGAAATAAAGTCTCTGGATCAGCAAGAGACGGTTTCAGAAGGGCACATATGTAGTTCATGTGTAGCTATTCAGAAAAAGAAGTACCAGGACCTCCAATGAAGGGAGGAACATAATATGAGAACTACAAGAACAATGAAACTAAGGACAAAATGAGTCCTTTCTTCACCATAATTTTGAGGAGATATCTGTCAATGCAAAAGCACAGATTTCAGCCTAGAATATTTTTAAAACAACTGATTTACAATATGAAATGAAGTACAGCCCTCAGATGAAATGCTGACCTCTTATTTTATTAGCATTACAGGATCTGAGTGTAAAACTCAACCATTTGTGTGGACAAGCTCCTAAAAAAAAAAAAAAAAAACAACTATTTTACAACAGTATAGAAATAATAGCTGCATTTTAGGAATGTACTTCCTGCAGTTTCTTTCACCAGGGACACCTTTTTCCTGTCCCTTTAAACTCTCAATTCCTTCTTTTAGCAGCCACTGTGATAGTGTCTTACCTCTGAATGGCTGGGAAGAATGCGGTGTGAGTAGCTCTTTTCAGAAGCTGCCATCAATTCATCTTTAAGGAGAATCCTGAAGGAGCAGTTTGTGAGCTCTCCAGCTGGCATCTTCCTCCAAAGAGATCAATCACATTACCTCCTCGACATGTTCAACTTCAACCAGTCCAGGAAGCAAGAGCCCCAAGTTTGTTTTAAAACCTGTGTCTCCAGTTCAACAGTCTTGCAAGCCATTGCTATGCCACCTGGCCTGCTCATCAAACTATTTATCATTTCCGTTAATGCTGCCTTTGTGCTGCACAGGAAGAATGCAAGCAAATGCGCTTTGCAATAGGCTGAACACATTAACCTTTTTCTGTACAAAAGAACACTAATGTTCTTTTAAAGGCTACTCCTATCTTCAGAATCTCAAAAACTTCAAAAATAATAATATATTGCTTTGTAGATCTACCAGAATAGTTTCTCTCTTTTCAGCAACATGTTTCCTCTCACACCTCTCTGTTCTCTTCTCCTTTCCTGACAGCCCCCTGCCCAGTTTTTCTGGTTATGTCTCAGAAAAACATCGTTGTGTATTGGGCTTTGAAAAGGGTACGGGTAGAAGGGAGGAGAATGTCGGTTTATTGGGCATTGATAGAATGCTTCACATCAACCGGAGCAGTTCATTGCTATAAAATGATTCACAGATATTGAACATTCTGAACAGATTATTCATGAACTCTCAAGATTAGTTTTATCATCCTCATCCTCTACTTAAAAAACACCTCCAGTGAAAGGATTAGAAAGATTTTTAAAAAAAAATAAAATTGCACTTGCTAACACGGCTACTTGAACAGTGGGCTGTTCTGTGTTCTTTGGATATAACAGCACAATATAGAAACACCATTAAGAAAAATATAGAGAAAATAGAAATGAAGGGAAAATACAGTTTGATGGATCTCTCTCATTTATTCATATTTAACCTTTTTACTACATTAAGATCATTTCACCCAATTTTGGCACTGTAAAGTATCCTTATAATTGTCATCCGTTATATTTAAACCCATTTAAATACACTACCAATGGTCTTTAGTGTCTTTAATAGAGGAAGAGCTTTAAGATACGTAATCCAGAAAAATGTATCTTCTTACAGCAAACATAATTAATACACCTCTTATTACCAACTTTAGAGTCCAACATTTTAGCAGGATTTTTCAGTCTTGAAGTTGAAGCATTGGAGAGTAACCAGGACAGTACCTGTGTATGCATGTACATGCATATATATTACAGATATTACTGCATTAGAGCTTTATGCACTTGCAATCTGCAATAAAAATGCACTACAATTAGTGGAGGTGACAAGAAGAAGAGTTCAAAAATATCTACTATTACGTTGACTTATATTATTTTTCTATTGTTAATCTTGATTCCTACCAGGAAAATTATAGCATTATGTGAGTAAAAAGAAGGAGAAGTACCTGGTAACTGACTTCAGCAGCAGTTTTGCCAAAACAAATTCTATTTAACAAACCCTTTGTCAAGAGATATAGCTGCTCGCTTTGGAATAGCTTCAGCTGAAAACTTAAAAATTAGATTCATTAGGGCAAGCCAAGATACACTAATCACCCATGATAATAATAGTATTTACCAGAATGAACTCTGGAAGTCTATTTGAATGACAAAATTTCCTTCGGGGGAAAAAAGTGTAGATGTATAGAGGCTGCCTAATGTCAAGCTATCCATAACTATGTACTTATGTCCTTATCAAAGCATACTGTAGTGACCTACTACCCCCAACTCTTCTTCAGAGATACAGAACTTCTGTTTATAAATCAGAACACCCTTAGACCATGTTGACATATTCTACCACATCTTGATGAATTCATTCCAAGCTTCACTCTCCCCATATGTGGCCTTTCAGCCTATACGAATACACTTAAGGTATGGTGTTTCAAAACCAGCTGTTTATGACGTTAGAAAAAATGATTTGATCATGAAGTTGGGGATTTTGTTGGGGGAAGAGGGTTGTTGTTATGAGAATATTTCTTTTGAGCATATCACTAAAAAAAATTTTTATTCACACTGAAAAGCCAGTTCTGGGTCACCAAGCATGAGAGGACAAATTATTTCCAACCGAAAATATTTTTCAAAAACTATGTTGGATGGTAGCCATGCCAGTAATCAGAGAAACATTTCAGTTCAGGTAGCTAGTTCTCTCCTGGCATTTCTTTCCCAAATCATCATCTTTTCATAGTGTTTATGGTCTGGACTGGACTGAAACTAAATCTGCTCCAGATGCAAAACTTCAATGTAGAATAATGGTACTGATGCCAGCAATTTATTTACTGACTTCATTGTCTGCCAAAACAAGATTTCTCTCTCTAAAACTTTACGTAATCATGGGTATGATGCAGTCTCCCAACTTTCATCTTGCTCTCATTTGACATATTGAGGTGTGTGCTATTCTGTGTCATATGTTCATTTTCACTTTAAAGGCTTTACAGTTTCCTGTATTAAGAATAAACTAATTCAAAGATTAAATCTGTATGGTAAGGAGGGAAATACTTGAATGTCTTTGGTTCCAAAATTTGACCTGAGCTTTAAAGGTTCAGTGTTAGAGAGCTGATACCTGATTTGCCTTCAGATCCAGACTTTCATATTCAGCTGCATGCCCAAGTATAGTAATTAGTACCCTCTGGGCACATTAGGAGAGAAAGTCCCGTCCCCAAACCTCAGGTGATCCTTAATTTGTATGTGGAAGGATGGACCTGACTCAAGACCTTTAACCTTTATCTCCAGCAGTCTTACCCATTTTTGATCAATTTCAGCTCAACAAACAGAGGCTACTTTGTTGGAGAACCTAGAACAATAGTGATCATACAAATGGTATGAGTATGTGTCACCAGACTGAGGAGACTTTTCTTTCACTCCTTGACCTGCACTTCCACAAAATGATGCTGATATAACCAGTGGTGTACTTCAAGAGCACAGTAATACTAATATCTGAGAAAAATGTTCCTTTGGTAAACAAACAAAATAAGGCAGAACTATGTTTTTAACTAGACATGTGTGTGCATGTATGTATATGTATTTGAAATATAAACCTCATTATTATGAAAGATCTAAAAGTATCTATACTAAAGACAGAAAAAACCTTTCTTTCAGACTAAAAAAAAAACTGTTTTGAAACATTTATTACAGAAAAACAGAAGTGGTTTTTAATTATATTCATAATTAATACTGAAGTTGAGATTACTAAAATGTAATATATAGGGGAGACTAGCCTTAGGGTTAAAAATCGCTGAACAAGAAAACCAGGGATCCAAGTTTAACTCCACAGACAGTCAGATTTCCATTCCGATACTGTGCAAATCACTTAATTTTTCTGTCTCTTGGGTCTTAGCATGTGAATATTAAATCCATTTTACTGATGTTTCAGCATAACCAGCTGTAATTGAAGTGCAAGGCAATAATCAGCTTTATTGTTTTCCTTAAATATGCTAAGTGAGAACGTCAGAGCACGGGTGCAAATGTCTTTTATAGTTAGTTTCAAACAGCCAATCCCGATTCAACCTATTTCCAGTAACAATTCTTTTCTAATAATGGCTTTTCAGCACTGCAGTGAAAAAAAACCTCTACCCCATCCCACACAATTCCACAAGAGGGAATCAATGTGCTGCCTAAGTTCAAAAAGGTCTTCAGTTCATGGAAAGGTTTTGATCTTGAAGATCACCATTACAAGATGAAGAAAATAAGTTTTTTCATATCACCTGAGTACTTATCAGCTGCAGCATACAGCAGATAGGAGAAAAAAAAAAAAAAGTACTGTCCATTCCTTCCCTCACCTCTGCACCTAGTGTGTGAAAATATAAGAAAAAAAAAATTTAGTATCATTGAAGAAAATGTTGAAAATTAAGAAAACATTACACCTTTTATATTAGATTTCCATGTTTTTCTAGTCTCCAGCAACACGTGACATTTCTTTACATATGTGGCTCTATTGGCGAATGCATGATTTGAAATACTATTATTATTCAGTTTTCTGAACATGTTTTTTGAACATTTTCAGAAAGCCTTATCTTTATTTCAATGTGATGATGGTGACAGAAAAGACAATTAACAGTACTGGACATTTCAAAAGAATACTTGTAATAGTGTAAAGTATGATCTCTCAAATGGCTGACATCCATGAGCAGTGCAGTTTAATGAGGGTGAAGAGGAAAAAGGAGATCTACCACAGTCAAAGGACAAAACAGTTTTTGTCAAAGCTGTCAGAAGCAATGATAAAAGAAGCGGTAGAAAAAGTTAGCAATTTCTAGTCATACCATAAGTATCACTATTGTATCAAACTATACAAAACTGAATAAAAAATAATATCTATAAGCAATCAAAATGGATTTTGTTGGAAAAGAAATATAAATGAACTGAAATTTACTCTAGGTAAGCACATTTATTCTTGGAAACAACAGCAGTTCTATTTTTGCTAAAAAAGTTGGTAAGAGTGCAAGAGAGAAGAAAAATCTGGAATTGAAACTAAAACATATTAAGATGGAAATATTTGAGCTGAGACTGATGTAAAGCAATTCACAAAGGGGTTGACATCTCAAATGCATTTGACAGCGTTCCTCCAACCAGAGAACAAAGTATGTAATACTAAAGTTGGAGTATAACAGGTAGTTAATTTTGGATAAATCTGAATTTAAATTTATGCCCCATGCAAGATGTGATAGTGATTATGTCTCCATTTTCTTCTTTTCACTTAAAGAGTTTTCTTGTCACATTTTTCTGTACTTGAAAATAGTGAATAAAATTTTCCCATCTTCATGAAAGAAAGAATTATTTTGATCATAATTTCCCTAGTCAATTTTCTGTAGGATTTAAATTCATAAATTTATTCAATCCCACAAAAGCAAAACAATTTAAAATACCATTTAGAATATGTTCATTATTAATGCAATAATTTCTGGAAATATTACCTCTATTTCTGTTCCTTAGGCTTATAGAAAAATACTATAAAGTACCTTATGGATTTATTTTATTTTTATTTTAAACTTATAGTTTTCTTCTTATAATACTGTGTCTTGTTGCAGTAAGTCCAAATTCAATTCTTGGCCAAATTGGGGCAGGGGAGGCTGGTCTGTTGTACACGTTTTCCTGAAAGATGGGCTGGAATTGTGCATTGTTTAATTTGATGACATATATTTTTCTTTTCAAAAAATTAATTAAAATCAGTATAGAAATATTCTCAAAGAATAGCTACAGGTCCATTTACAAAAAGAATAACTGAATTTAACTTCTTTCTCTTCAGACAGCTAGATAAAGTAATTCTTAAACTTCCAAACTGCAAAAAGACTAAAAGTTTGAAACTGAAATTTTAACTTCACAACATCCTCCTTAACACTGGTATTTTTATAGAGCACTGGAAAAAATATTTCTGAACTTTACTGAACAAATGATACAATAGCTTTCTAAGAAAAGGAATACACCAAACTAAATAACCAGCTACATCCAAATACCACAATTAGGTTTAGCACATAACTACTACTGGTATTTTCACTTGAAACTACTGTGCACAGCGCTTGAAACACTGTACTGAGATACTATACAATCAGTCTGGAAAATATTTCTTCATTCTCCAAAACCAGATAAAAATTATTAGTGCTATTATTACCATTCTACCAAATCTGAGTTTATTAAGAAAGGCTTAAAAATCTATTGTCTTTAATAAGAAGATTCAATAAAAATGTGGATGTTTTCACAAATGCTGCAACCTCTGTTTGACTCAATGACTGAACAGATGTGGAACAGAACTGCATACCATTCCAGCTGATATGCATGGGAAGCCTCAAGTCTGCTTTGTTCCCCATGGTAAATATAGCTCTCCTTTAGATATTCATCCCATTCATTCCATTAAATAATGCACAAATTTGAAATGCACAAGAATATTGTCATTTAACACGCTGTGCTAAGCTATCCCATTCCACTCTGTATGTTTGGTAAGATTTGTATACAAGTTCATTTATTTGCAGAGAGAATACCCACCCAGCCCTTCAAGAACAACCAGTACTGTGAATTCTGCATCTGCTTCTTAGAACCAGAATAAATGCTAGTTAAAATTGCACAAGCCAAAATAGTATAAATATACACAGGTATAGTTTTCATGTAGCTAACATCTAATATAAATCCAATTTGAGGAATCACTATCAGTGGAGTAACTTAATAGTAGTTTATAATTTGGTATTTCTGCACATTCAATAGAAACATTAGTCAGCATCGGTGGTAGGGAACAGTCCTGATATTTTAAGGTCTTTTAAGGTCTTTTCTGTTCTGTCTGGTAAAAGCAGTATGAAAACATTGTTGATCAGAGAAATAAATCACCCAAATAAACCACAACCCAGAAAAACAAAACCAAAAAAACCCCAACAGACCACCAAATCTCATGAGATGGACTTTCCACAGCTTTTCAAGAATACCTGTTATTTCATTCTAACTTAAATATTCCTAGCTAAATAATTTCTGCTACAATTTTAAACATGTCCCTAACTATGCTGTTTAATATAGAGGATAGTTTATTTGTTTCCTTTTGCAAGACCTTTTGTCCACTTTCCCTAGACTAAATGAACACTCTTTTAGTGTCTCCTCCCAGGTCATATTTTCCTAAGCCTCTGATCCGAAGAACCCTCATCTTTCTTGAGACCTTCTGCAAAAAACAATGTAATATGGTGTGATGCCTTTCTTATGGAGATTAAATTGGAGTTACCTGGGAATTTCTTACACATGAAATTCCAGGTCATACATCTGAGTACAACATTATGCTTTGTTTCTCATAATGCCATTGTTGGGTTATCCACAATGACCACGTCTTACGTTCAATAGATAGCTATTAATCTACTTTAACACAAATTATATTTCCTAGAGTATTGTAACTCCTGAGTTTATCACCTGCATATGTAATTTGTATACTCTTCATACCAGAAAATGAACCTTGTAAGTATATCTTTTCAGTTTTGCAGTAAGCCGAAAACCAATCTATTTACGCCTTGTTGCTTTTGCATCAATTTGACAGCAGTTGCATAAGGAACCTATTTCTCTAATTTGCATATGAGAATGTCACCTTGAACAGTATGACTTTGACTTAATATTTATCACATCTACTGCATTTTCCTTACCCACAAGGTATGTTGACTTGTCAAAGCACTTTCCCAGGAATAGAAATTCAGCTGTCTGGTCCATATCAAAACAAACAAACAAACAAACAAACAAAAAAATCCCACCTACTACAACCTCACTTTATTCTACCCAATTCTAAGCAGGTTCCAAGTTAGAAAAGTAATTGGGAATGGGTGGGTGATTTAGATGTTAAGTGAACATAAGGAAACAGGATAAATGTACTTCAAAACCTGGACAAATAAATATTTGGGATAAATCCAAGATTGCTTACCTTTTCCATACTTCTAGAATGTCATCTATCATACATAAGTTCTCAAAAGGTAATTATTAACAGATCTAAGATTACTTCATTTTAAAGTTTTCAATCACTTACTCAAGTGATATGAAAACTTAGGTCCCTTGACAGCCATTGTTTTATTATATTCAATTTCAGTATTATTTAAGAAATCATCAACTGATCTGAATCTTCTTTGGTTTAGACTCCAACTAATTCTGTTGGCAGAATTTTATGTTTTAATGACATTCACTTTCTTGAGTCTATGCAATATATTTTGCTGTTTTGCACTTCCTTAATAATAAACCATTATTTTTCATTCCCAAGCATTGATTCACTGTCAGAAATATCACAATAGCATCTAATATGTGGGCATTTAGTATTTTCAGTATTAAAAAAGTGAACATACTTTATAATGTCTTTCTAAGAATATTGTAAGAACTGTGTCCTTCTATATTCCTTTTTGCAGTAAACACCTAGTTTGAGATATTTGTTGATATTAAAACCTTGCCTTTGTTAGTTTTGTTAGATGATTCTAAAAAGGATGGGAAGAAAAAACATTGTCCACTTAAATTTCTTGGTTTAGTGCTTTGTTTTGAATCTTGATCCACAGTAATGCAAATCACAATAACAATCATAGAACATAGAATGGTTCGGGTTGGAAGGGACCTTAAAGATCATCTAGTTCCAATCCCTGCCATGGGCAGAGACACCTTCCACTAGATCAGGTTGCTCAAAGCCCCGTCCAACCTGGCTTTGAACACTTCCATGGAGGGGGCATCCACAGCTTCTCTGGGCAACTTGTTCCAGTGTCTCACCACCCTCACAGTAAAGAATTTCTTCCTTATATCTAATCTAGAGCTACCCTCTTTCAGTTTAAAACTGTTACCCCTTGTCCTATCACTACACTCCCTGATAAAAAGTCCTTCCCCATCTTTCCTGTAGGCCCCCATTAAATACTGGAAGGCTGCTATAACATCTCCCCAGAGCCTTCTTTTTTCCAGGCTGAACAACGCCACTCTCTCGGCCTGTCCTCATAAGGGATGTGCTCCAGCCCCCTGATCATCTTTGTGGCCCTCCCCTGGACTTGCTCAAGCAGGTCTATGTCTATTGTCTATAACAATACTCCTTTGTGCTTTTTTTAATTACACTGTTTCTCCCAAAAGATGTGTCCTAATGTATTGTGGACCAAGGACCCCAGATTATCTTTAAGAAATCTCTCCCTATTTCTGCCTGTCATCTATTCTTGAACAAATTTTACCCTTCTATATCAAAATGTCAAACCTGACATATATTCTATTGCATGCCAGCCATGTCAGTTTGTGAGTTTCTGTTCTAGATAACCCAGATTGAAGTCTTGTCTTCTAGATTCAGGTGAGATGCACTGTTATTGTATCAGTTGTCAAACGCTCAAATACAGCATTTTATTCCTTCTCTCTCGTTCTGCTAAGAATAGACCTTAGTTATACAGGTGTGTTTATAAAGAAAAACTTTTCACATAAATTAAGTTGCTCAATTCATTTTCAGAAAAACAGAGATGAGCAGGCCTTTTCAGACCATCTCATCTTCCATCCTCCTTCTCAGCTGCCTGTTCTCTAAAGTTTCTTGAGCTCCTTTTCTCATCTTTATAGTGCATTATGTATATTCTCCTTAAAGAGATATTTTCTCCCTATCCAAGATTTATTTTGAATCACAAGATTTTTTTTCTTTAATCCTTTAGCAATGTTTCCCACTTGCCATCACCCCACATCCATTTTACCCCAAGATATTTAATTTCTCTTAGTGTAAAGTTATATGAACTGCAAAGGTGAGTATTCTTTTTTATTAGGGAAAAAAGAAGGAAAAAAAACCACACAAAACAAACCACAAGTTGTAAGATATCTGGAAATAAGATATGTGAAATATATGTGAAGTTGGAAGGGACCTACAATGACCATCTAGTCCAACTGTCTGACCACTTCAGGGCTGACCAAAAGTTAAAGCATGTTGTTAAGGGCATTGTCCAAATGCCTCTTAAACACTGACAGGCTTGGGGCATTGACTGCTTCTCTAGGAAGCCTGTTCCAGTGTTTGACAACCTTCTCTAAAGAAATGCTTCCTAATGTCAAGTCAGAACCTCTCCCTGGCACAGCTTTGAACCATTCCCATGCATTCTGTCACTGGATACCAGGGAGAAGACCTCAGCACCTTCCTCTCCACTTCCCCTCCTCAGAAAGCTGTAGAGAGCAAGATCACCCCTCAGCCTTCTGTTCTCCAAACTTGACAAACTCAGTGTCCTCAGCCACTTCTCACAGGGCATCATGCCTTCCAGCCCTTTCACCAGCTTTGTTGCCCTCCTCCAGACAAATTCAAATTCCTTAACATTCGTTTTAAATTGTGGGGGCCAGAACTGCACACAATACTCAAGGTGAAGCCACAACAACATTAAATACAGCAGGAATAATATAATGTGAATTTTAATACTGGTCCCAAGAAATAAATTGTAGGTCTTTTTACAAATCAATGTTTCCTGTATACTATAGTAAAAATAACAAAATGACCTCTTTCTTTTTCGTTCATTTTGAATTAAAGCACAGGATTCAATATTGAAGACCAATGCAAAATATTTTTATTTCTGAAGTAATTTTTTCCAGTTTCTACTTTGGCTTCTTTTCATAGATGCAACAGATTTTTGGTGTTTATATTCATTCACCCAAGACCAAAACAAATGTTAATTAAGAAAAAAACCCAGAACCCTGTTTATATCAACTTGATCTGCATAAAGCTTTAGTTGGCAATACAAGTGTCACTATAATTTAAAGGCCCCAACACCTAACTCTTCAGGTATGCTTTGTTTTGGAATTATCTGATATTCACAAACTTATTTAGAATGTATTTAGTCTGTTTTCTTTAATACAGAGATTAGAATATGTACTTGAATTTAAGTTACTGTTTTGAGACCAATTAAAACCATTAGGACATGCAGCTGATTAAAATACTGCCATTTTTCCACTTTTCTTTGTTAAAGACAATTGACTATATAAAATCTGTAAATGTGAAAAGATTTAATTAGTGTCCAGGGACAGTTTAGTGGTATTTAATTAGCAAAGAGACCATAAATTACGTTAAGGAAAAAACCCAAAACTAACCAGACTCTCTTTACATTCTGCTAGGTTTGGGATTTTTTTACGGAAAATTCTAGTTAAAAAGAATAATACTTTGACATTTAGAATTATTACAGGAAGCAATAATCTTCAGACTAGCAAGAAGTGTTCTAGAGCCTCATTCTAATTTTTGGTCTGTACAACAGATGGACTACATTAAAAAAATAGTCTTGAGAGCTAAAATAACGGGAGAAATGAAATCATAGAAGGAAGCAGAATATAGCTATTATTTAATGTTAAAGAAAAAAAAAATGAGGTGCAGGACTACTCAAACACAGATTCACAAAAAAAGGATTCACACATTTTTTTTCTTCTCTGAAAGAAGAGAGTCCTCTACCTACTGTCACAATGCTTACTCCATAAAATATTGCTAGGGTAGAAGATTTTAGTATAATATTAAAAACTTCGCCCATTCTATGTTTATTTCTATTTCTATTACCTTATTCCCACTGTAACAGACTGCATCTCTTCTTACTGAGACAAGATAAAATTAACCTTTCTAGTTTATTCATCTATATCTTACTTGTAGTCTTGACTCTTCCTTATTATGCTGTATTCAATCTCATCTTTGCTCTCTCCAGTGTTATTGATCATATCCCTTTAGAAATATCTCTGTCCCTGTTTCAGCATGACACAACCTCCATTTTCTCCTGTGCCAAGTTATCCTGCTTTTGTCATTAGAGGCTCCTGAACAGGTGTGGCAGGTCTGATCAGTACAGAACAAACAACCCAGTATTCTGAGGTCCAGGCTGACTTGAGGAGCAATAGCCAGACTCCATAGGTTAATGTTCTCCGACATTTTCATTTATGCATCATAAAACTGGGGAGGATTGGGGGCAGGGTCTAGGTGCTACCCATAGTACATGAAAAACAATTTATTTATGTCTTTTCTTAAATTAGTAACAAGATGTAGAGATATTCCTCCACAGAGAATGCAGGGAGAATATTTCAATGAGGGAGATAACCCAGTAATGGCTGTTCTTTGTGGTAATCTTTTAGATGTGCAGATGTTCATTATTGCAAAAGGAGCCTGGGATTACAATTTCTCTCTTAATTCAAACTGGGGTCTAAACTCTGTACCACCTTTGTAACACACAATCTCAGATCAAACTGGATCCAGATCAAATACAAGTGGAGGGCTGCATCTACGCTTATGTAGAGTGCCTTGAGTAACATCAGGAAAATGCTCTGCTGTCTATTAGAGTCACATAACTGGCTTTCCTTCCTATAAGATAAGAGCATGGGGGATTGCATTCAATCGGACACAATGGTGCTGTCAAGAGGCAGGCGAAGTGTGCCCTTGAAGTATCAGTCTCCAGTGCATTCCTAGGAATGACACTAGAGTTAACATGGGCTTTTACTGACTGCAGTGTCAAATAACCGCACAGATTTTTCCATTTGTGTTTACTCAAGAAGACATATCCCATACTGAAGGAATGAAGAATATGGACACAGCTGTTATTAGAATTCTTTGAAGTGGGTGAGGTATCTTTCCTTTATTAGTGAAGTAAAAGTTTAACAATTCATTAGAGAGTTCATAAAACTGAGCTGTAACAAAAGGATATTTTAAAAAAATCATACTTTCCCTCAGAATGGACCTACAATCTTCCAGGATTTTGGCATATAGGCAACTCCCCATAATATATCTTGAGAAGACTCCAGACATAGCTTATGCACGTCTTCTACCTTTTCTTTCTGTTTATAATAGAAGTATCATGTCCCCTTGTAGCCATGTTTAAGAAATACTAATAGAAATACATAAGTAAATTTGTCCCCCAAAAAATATTAATTTTAGCAGTTAAAAAAATTATCACTGTAACTTCTATACCAACATATGATTGTTTTGACCAGGGTGTACTTCTGGGAATTGTCCATTCAGATAAAAGAAATCCATAACACTAAAGCTATCATAAAACAAGGCATGCATTATCATCCTAAACAACTTTTCAGTAAAGGAGAGTAAAATGTAGGGGATTAAAAGAGAAACCAAGGAGGGGAAAATAAGAATGATATCCATCTTATATTGAGGAATCACTGGTCAAATGAAAGAAACAGATATAAACAGTGATAAATATTTTGTCTTTGTTGCTTTCATTTTAACGGATTTGAAATTGTCTTAAATGGCACAAGGAGTCTTACAACACAGATTCTAAATATTAGCTGAAGCTATCACATTCAGCTTCAGCCCTAGGTTCACAACTGAATATTTATCTTATCCCATGGCAGGAGATAACCTCTTCAGCTGCAGTAACTACTTCCTTTCAAAAGATTCCTCTCCCCCCACCCCTTGCCTCAAAAAACACCAGTTTGCAGTTGAGCTATAACAAGATTTAAACTCTACTTCTTTAAGACTGATAGTTTCTCATAGCTAAGAGTTGTTCCCATATGTACTTCAAAGGCAAGCAATGCTGTGGACTTCACAGCAGTGTGTCCTGCTTTTGAAGTCTGAATTATCCATAGGAGATGCTACTAACAAAGAGAAACGGACAGTCTTTAAAAGGTAGAATTTAAATTTACTTACAGCAAATGTCACAAAAAAAAAGAGATAGGATTACCTTTTTAAAACTGATTCTTTTTTCTGTCTCTTCAGACAGCAATAGATTTCAAGAAAAAAAGATGTTGTAGCTGGGATTACTGTTTATCAGCAGGAACAACCAGTATCATAATATAAAAGGTCTAGCCACTCCAGAAAGAAATATAAAGTGAATATTTCCTGAAATAAGTCTTTATGCTTTTTAAATAAACTAAATACCTGAATCACCTTATTCATTGTCAGATTTATTTAAAATTTATTTTAAAAGAGCTCATGTTCTTTTTTCTCTTAAATGTTAACAGTAGTCACAGGTAGATCAAGTAGATCACAACATACACAAGAAAAACTTCTTTTCCACCTTCATTCTTATTTCTACTTATATTCTGACTTCAAAACATACTTTATGAAAAGATCAGGTCTAGCATGATTGTTAACAGCATATCTCTTTCAGAAATCATGGAGTTTAGAGAGCCCATTAAACATGAAATATTTCTTTTGGGTTTGTGGGGATTTTTTTTCTAGAAGGGGAGAAAGTTACTTGAAAATTCTCAGCAAAGCAGTTTCAAAGTGTTAAAATGTATAACTTTTCTAACTGAAAGGCCTGTTTAAAAAGGTAACCTGTTTATTATAAAAATAATCTCCAAATGATTTCAAAGTGAAATATTTCCAATTGATGTAAAATTAAGTCTATAACCATTTCACTGAATCACAAATTACTTTTTCAATCATAAATTTATTAAAATTTGAGACTTTTTTTCACTTCTTGTCCTATTTCAGAACAGTAATACAAAAAATATCAGAAAACATTAATGAACAAGCTACATATTTCTTAAGTCTGGAAAGCTAAACTTTTAGGGAGGCAGCCTCTAAACTTCACTGCCTTGGTTTTTTTTAAAAGTCATGAAGAAAAAGTCAGCTATGAATAATTATATGCACTGCCATCTCTGTTTCCTTCTCACCTTTTCATAGCTATACAAACATCTTGTTTGAACTTAAACAGCAAGCAGGCATTCTGTACTGTTGTAACTGGTTTATCTAGCAGAGTTAGTCTTCACTACATGTAGCCTCACATGTAACACACATTGTTTCTTGATCTTTATTTTTTTTATTTCAGATTTAGATAGATAGTAGCATTATGTAACAGGGTATCAACAATCTTCCAGTTCACTGAACCATGAGAAGGGTTTGAGGCTCAGCATGCTCTTTTCTTGCCAATGACAGTTCAACCAGCATGGAAGAAGTTAGCAACATTTCCAAGAAGATTAAATATATCTCATTTGGCTAAGTACCCTCTTTGTATCTTCCATTACAGTGAGATTTTCCTCTTACCAAGGTCTTAGTTCTGACCACCGCTAGATAGACCTCAAATCAAACTTAATTTTTTAAAGTATTTTGCAAAGATGTCACTGTCAAGGCAAAACAGAAGGGCAAAACAAATTTTAGGTTGAGATAAGGGAAAGGTAACAAACTGGTATATTTCTGTTGGAGACTCAAGAGTCCACTTTTAACTCAACTAATCTACAAAACAAGCCTCCAAACTTTCTTTGATTTCAATTCCTAGCAGCTAAAACCAGGGCTCCTTCTGTAAAAAAGCAGATACCGAAATTCCCCGAAAAAATGACATCTGTTTTCTAACTTAACTAATTCCAGAAGCAGTGCTAGAATTTAGGTCTTTTATTTCACTGGGCATACTAGTACATCTTTCAAGTTGTCATATTTTTCTTCAAAATTTAAGTTTTAAATAAAATCAAAAGATGTAGCTGTTAACAACTGTTAAAACACTGCAGAAAATGCAGATAGAGCATGACTGATTTGTTGAGAGCTGTGAGCTCAAACACATAGAATTCAGCAACTGAAGCATACTTATGAGAATACTTATGCTAATAAATCCACATTACTTGTTATACACTACCATGCAATTGTAATTTAGTTAAGATTTCTTAAACTAAGAAATATGAGTAGTGACACCCCTTCTCTCTTCCTTTGTACATGTGAATATAACTGCACACAGTCTAATGCTTTAGCCTTACCAGTGCTGTCATCATAAACAACAGTAACAGTTTTCCACTTGAAGAACTGCACAAGGTCAAGGATGGCACGGCTGAGTGAAGAGAAATCTGGATAGAGGCTGACATAGAAGGAGTCCTTGTTGTCTGACACCTGATGTTTCCAGCGGGTCTGGATATGTGGAACACCCAAAGCGTTGCAGATGGATTGCACAGCATTAGCTGAGGAGCTATGGGATGGTCCGAAGATGGCAGCCACCCCAAGGGACAGCTGATCGCAGGCTGAAGAGGAGACAGAAGTCTGTCAATGATGAGAGGAAAGAAGGCAGTGTGCCAGAAGGTATTGCACAATTCATATTAAACAAAAGGCACTCCATGAAATATAACTTCATTGCTGATAGATCTGCCTTCTTGTGTAACACTTTCATTTACACAGATTTCAACTTCAGAATATATTTCTAAGCTTTCACTATGAGCTGATGAATAGCAACACTTAACACTGAAATAGCACTCACCTACACTTAATAAACACTTTTATGTCAGTGGAAGTCACAAAGGCCAACAATTGTGTATCTTTTAAAAAGCACTGACAGGAGAAGAGATTTATGCTGAGCTGCATCTTACATTTGGAAAAGGGCTATATGGGACAGTATTCTAACCTAGGCTGTTTAAGCACTCTTTCCTCAATCAATCAGCACTATTTCTAATGAGATCCTAATTACTCAGAAATTGTACATGTTAATTCTAGTTAAGTATCAGTCAAATGATTAATTTCATTGAAATGGACATTTGAATTTCTGTGTCTGAAAACCAGGCATGCTGACTAGCAAAATTTAAAGGTCAACATTTTCCCTAAAACAAAATTAAATTGTTATCTGCAAATGAAAAAAAAAAAATCAGTGCCCCTTCTTAAACACTGGAAATATTCAGTATTGTTACACCTATATTAGTAGATAAAACTGGCCCTGAGAGTCACTGACACTCTGCATTCAGGTGGCTTAGCTCTCCTCTTTCAAATATAGAGTGGCCATAACTATTCTGTGCATTAGCCATCTCTGGTCTGTGTTATCGCCCAGAGTATACTCCAGTATTACCTTGTAGAATATTACTTGGGACATGCCAGAAAGAAGACAGGAAAATTAGTCAGTACTGCAGACCAGTGTTTCAGCCCATGCCCTGATCCTCTTTAGATCACTACCATATGATGATCACCACCTTTATGATTACGCAGTTCTGAAAAACAACAGATTCTGTCTTCGAAGAAAACATCCTACTTGGTAGAGAGAAGTAATGAAAAGTATCTCCCTAATCCAATCTAGATGTGAGTATTTGTATGAAGTTTGATTAATTAATACTGTTACGCCACCATCAATGTTCCTGACAGCTGAGGAGACAAGCAGTAGAAACACATCTCGCTGCATTACTTTACTCAGCCAGTCGAAAATTAATTGTTTTATTGGGCACATCCTTTTCAACATGATGAAAATATTGTAGTCTTTCAAGTGTATCCCAGGAACTATGCTAGTGCACCTTTTTATTACTGCAGAGCACCGGTGATTTAAATGAGCTTCTCATATACACACAAGATCTCTGTTGCGTCAGATCAGGGCCTAACTGACTAGCTCGATTAAAAAAAAAAAAAAAAATATGCTAATATTGCCCTTCCTAAGAGTAATCAACAAGCTTTATGCAAATGTCAGTAAATGGGATCACTAACAACAGCAATAGCTACCAGATGGCTTTTCAATGGGCTTTTTTTTGTCCTCTTTCTGAGGTTTGAATAATGCAATGCTTTTGCACGTGATTTAATATGGCACTGGTTCTATCAGATGCATACCAATTTTTCTAGTGCAACTAAGGGATACTTTGTTTGCATTTACATTATTCTTCACTGAAACAGTATCTTGGAAATATCCTCTTGTCTTCAGGTTGCTCTTTCATACAGTACCTTTAAAAATCCATTAATATTTCATCTATATTCAACTTCAAAAGTATGTGTTACTAAGAGGTCTAAGCAGGCTGCTTTTGATGCAGCGCCTGCCTGCTCACTAATGGACATAATCATGAACTACAAAATGAGTCAAATGCTTAAACCTCATTGTTAAAACTCTGCTTTGGAGCCATCATAATAAAATGAGCCATTTTATGTTAACCTTTAGCCTTTGATTCTGAACTAGAGCACCTGTCAGCACAAATGTAGTTGGCTGTACTGTGAATTGATGAAGCAAAAAGCTATTAGCACTGGAAGATTACACAGATTTTGATACAGCCTGACCAGTTACAAATAAAGAGTTACATTCTCGTCCAAGATGCCAGTGGGAACAGTGAATATATATGATCTATTCAATATATCCAATCAATGGCATGTTGCCATTATAACTTCAGCTATTAGAATCTATCAAGAATTAGTAACATAATATTAGGGCTAGACTGAACATTCAAGCAAACCCCAAGTAAGGACTAAAAGTAGTTATAAGGTCTCAGGAAAGGCTTAAAGAATTAACGATTGCAGAAAAAATTTCTCTGGTCTCTACATCCTCCCTCCGGTATGGAGAAAAACTGTTCCATTAAATTTCACAGGACAGCTTGTGCTGGAGTCAGAATGCAGTTGAATTTGGAAGATGAGGGGGAAAGGAGAAAGAAGGGGCCAGAATTAAGGATTAGCCCATTTATTCACTGTTGGCCGAGATGGAATAGAAAGAGTAATCTCTCAGAACCTGCTTTAATCCATCATCCAAAACAGCAGAATAACAACTCAAAATACTTTGTTAAAAGTGTTGTTTGCCTCTTTCTTCTTCCACACACTCTCCACTGCAAAGAAACTGTCTTGCTAGGCATAAATTTTTAGCCAATAATATTTTTTCATAAATCAAAGCATCTGACAATGATGAAACTGTGTGTATTTCTGTATAAATATGGATACTATTTTCATACCTAACAACAGTTGATATTAGAATTGTTTATTTAGCAAAAAAAAGGTTAGCAATATTAATTCTGTATGTTACAACAAAAGAGAAAATAATTTCTCATAATATCTAAACTGAAATTTTAAATCAGTATTATATGACATTTTTAGGGTGTACTTCATGTACATTCATCCTGACACAGCAACTCTTCCCTATGTAGCTTTTCTAATGTGGCATCAAATGTTTTTATTCATCTTAGCCCACTATAACACCAGAAATCCCTTATTGTGTAAAGCTTCCAGTCTTCAACACTTGGGAGTGGCAGATCACTTGGCAGATTTAGACTAGAAACCTGCCATAAGAAATACAGGTTGACCTTTGATTCTTTCACCCTTCCTATTTTGTTAACATTAACATTCATATGACGTTGGCTCTTCGGTTTATAAAAAAATGGTTGTAAAGAACATGTAATACAGTGTAAAATTCAGTCCTACTGAGTTCTGACAAGAGGCTTTGTATTTTCTCCTATAAATACGTATTGAATTTCTTGGGCTTTGTACTTTCTAGGATATGGCAATGATGCAAGAAAACTTCCATCTACTGTCATAGACTTGAATGTAAAGCAATCTGAAAACTTCAAATTTTTATGAGAATCAAAGATTTGAAAGTTTAGGAAAAATGTTCAAAATCGGTTTTAATTTTTAATTTTTCTTTAAACAAATAATTTATAGTTAGGGGAAAACTGCTGAACTCAGGCCTAGACATTCACCTGATAGCAATATTCTTAAGCACAGACAATAATTAGTCTTATTTTTATGCACAAAATTACACCTATTTGTTCCCCTTTGAAGCCCACACCTGAATAATTATGAGGCATTCATACCTTAAAGGCATTTGTGGAGATGTACTTAAAGCAATTGAATGCTGAAAATTTAATGGGAGCTCTCTTCCAGGTTCACTAGAATTTGGGGGCACTTCCAGGACAAGGTCTGGAGATAGTGTTTTCTCACTCCAAAGGAGCTGGTCTCAAAAACACCCTAGTCACAAAGGTCAGATTAATTTACTTCAGATTTTAAATATTTAAAGAAATAACTTTTCGACAGGGGCAGTGGGAGCAAAGGGGACAATGTTATTTTCAAGCAGTTACCATTACAGCCTTCAAGGGGTGGTCTTTAAAGCAGTTCTTTGATGTCACCTACAAACTTGTCTCATTTCATAAGGCTTTATTGGAGAGACATTTTTTCAGGTAGGTAAACCAAGTGAGTCTTAGTTCCTCATTGAAAACATTAAATATGCAAAAGGTTACCTTTTTTGGATGCTTCAAAACTGTCATAGAGATTTATCTTTTGGGTGTCATATGTTAATGTGGTGTTTGGCAGAAGAGTTCTGTTTCTGTTGATTGTGTTCACAGCAAATCTGAAGGCTAGTTCTTCTGCTCCCATTGGACCAGATTCCACACATTCAAAAATGCCTCCTGGTAGTGGGAGAAAGAAGAAAGAAAAAAACCAAACCACTAGTAAGCCAAAATGGCATACAAGAACACCTTTAATCATCAGTTTGGGAAAAGATTCATCAACCTGAAATTTTTAACTTAATAAACCTGACACAGTGCAAATCATGAAATTATCTCATGATTTTGGTGGGGTTTAGGTCAAACCATAAATAACACAGTCACAAATCAAACTTACCTTAAGAAAACCTGTTTGTTTTTTCCCATACAACATTTATTTTACTATTGTAAATAAAAAGAGTGTGGAAATATAAACTAACCACACTATTTAGAAGCAAAACAGGAGAGGAATGAAGAATATGTAATTATTATTTTACATAATTAAACTTGAAATTATTGCCTTTACCCCTTCCAGATCAACCACCACCTGTGTGTGTGGCAGGGGAGAGGGAGATTTATGGATTCTTGTTTTCTACTCTTCTAGACTTATGATACAGCTATAATGGCCTGGAGAGTTCGCTGGAAGTGCAACATATAAAGGAGCAAGGAACTGGGATGCCCCAAACTGCCTCCAGAAATTAAGATATATAGATATTTTATCATGACTGTGTGCCTGAACTGATAAATATGTTGACCAAAAGGTTCAAATTTTCTCTTTTGCACTGAGCCACACATACATGTTAACTTCATTCTCAGCAAATACAGGAATCTAAGCAACTACACCCTGCATAAACTGTATCATGCAATGAAAGCATCCCAAAACAAAGCATACTGCTAGAGTTGGACATGCCTCGAGTGACAGGCAATTTCTAGAACACTTCTGAGCCAGCCTTAATTTTAAATGAATCGAGTAAGTTCGTGAAACAGTGCTGCACTTCAACTGTTCTTTTCTCATGAATGAGATATAATTGCCCATGAAATGTAAATTTATACATACTTTGGGGTAACATCATTTATTCTTGGGTCTAGAAAGACCAAGGATACAGTGACAACAAAAGTAATTTGAAGATATGTCCTTCCTGTGGTGACATGGAATGCCTCAGAAAAACAATCTGTATCCATATGGTCTCTTAGGTCCTCATGCTAACAGCATATGTCAATGCTGATGGACAGCTGATGACCACCATCTGAGGATCATTGATTATAAACCAGGCATTGTACCTGTGCAAGAAACATTTTCCTTTTCTTTCTCCTAGATTATGCATATTCATTTCCAAAGTAATGTTGCTACCTGGCTTTGTATTGTTTAAAAAAATTGATTCAACTCTCCACTATTTTCTCAGCAAGAAGCTCTCAGGAACTGAATGTACAGGGACTGAGTCAGACTGAACTTTGCAAACTACAGTCAGTTTCTAAACAGTTTTGTTCACCAGTCAAGTAGATAAACCATTTCTAAATCAAAAATAATGTGTATTTAGTTATCAACTTTCCCTTTCTGATACTATTAAATATGAAAAGACTTTTTAGTTTTGCAAATCTCCTGCTTTTCCAACTTCTTTCTCACTACAGAATGGAGTTGTTAACTTTTTTCCTGCAGATGAGCCCTTAAATTCCTGATGACAGCCCTAGGGGCAGATGCTCAAATAATATTAATTTAAAAGCACAAGCACTAAACACTGAGATGAGATGTGACTGATATTTAAACATTGGTCATTTAAAACTGAGAATGAGGCACTGATGGAAGAGGCAGATGCTTAAGAAAACTTCAAATACCTAGGGAAATGATCCAAACTTATTGAGAATAGAATGTATATGTAATCAGTAACCAATATTAAAAATACTTCAGAAGCTAAAGTAAAAGAAACTTGGATAACAATCAGGTAAATATAGACCTAGCATATTTTAAATCTGAGAAAAAGACAATGTTTATTTGCACAATGTAATATTAACATGAAAGGCAACGTACTGCTTTTGAGAATAATGAAGTGCTCTGTTCAGGAAAACATAGTCTGATAGACAAGGTTTTGTGCTGGTTACGACTGACAGCATCTAAACATTATAAATCAAACTGTGACACATAGGAGGATCCTATCTGAATTTGGGGAAAATATTTTAAAATTGATGAAGAAAGCTAAAAATTAGTGAATAAATTATAAGTACAGATATCAAGAGACAAGAAAAATAAAAAGAAGTTTCCATGTACGTAATGAAAATTTAGATTTTATAGGCATCTGGAAAGCAGGTATTTAAATGAAGTTGAATAAACCAGTATCACAAAAAAAAGTTATTAAAAAAAGGTCATATCCTAAGTTGGATTCATAAAGATAAGCAAGCATTACGACATATCTTTCCTCTCCCTGAAATTTTTACATTGGAAGATTTCTTCTTTAATTTCAATATGTCTGAAGCTCAGTACAATCTTCCTTCTTTATTCCTGTACGTATCATTCTCATTTCTAAATTCTTGATGTCAAAGATATAGTCACTACTCTCAGTATAAGATAAAATAAAATTAAAAATGGATTTTGACCTCTCATATCTGGGCAATTCCTAATGGTAGTGACATTTCATCACATACACAATTTTATGAAGATGACAAAGTCTCTATCTCCTGTGAATGGTAACAATGTGTAATTTCCCACATGTGCCATTCAGTGGTTTATTCCCTCACTCACACATTCTCTGTCCCTGTGATAAATGTATCCCCTGCAAAGCTGGCAGCATATGACCTGTCTGCCTCAGGGTAAATTTCCATTCCTAAGGAAAACAGAGGTAGAATAACCTGTTTCTGTTGTCTTACGATTAAGATATTTTGCTAGGAGGAAGGAAAACATAGGTTCTGATTCCTGCTCTAGAATATTTTCACATTGTACTCTAGATAGACACTGAAATAAAAATAAGAACCCCAGAGGAATATAGATTAGACCATATATTTGCAGTTTCCTAGCCGTTTTCTAACCTGTAGGATTTCAAACTTCAACTAGCTTCCTTTCATTTCAGTTTTATGCTACTTCTCTATCTGTCTGCTCAAGCAGCATGGGAAGAGCATCCCACAATTAAATATTTTGGATGCTGGTAGGTGTAGGTTCATCTTAATCTTCACGCTGAGAAGAGACTCAAATCAACAGGTTCTCAAAGCACACCATGTTCTACTAATATCCATAATGGCTGAAAATGCCAGGCTCCTCCTGTTGCTAGCTAGCAACAGCTGCTAGCTTTGGCCATCCTAATACTGCACACAGGGCACCACCATTTTTTAATTGAACATCTAAGCAGTTTAAATTGAACTCACACACTAAGAAGAGCAGGAGCTTAGGCAGACACGTGTCTGCATTCTGACTGTCAGCATGTAGTCACAAAACAGCTCCTCATTCTCCAGATGACAGCCCTTTTAAGCATGTGTGGAAGTCTACACTTCAGATATTTTCAGGATACTCAACAAAGACACATAAATGAGTTCATAACTGGCAGGAATGTGAAGTTTTAAAAGGTGCTTTCTCTATTGCTGCATAAGATGCAAGTAGAAACTTATTTGGTAACTTTAAACTGCCTTGGTCTTACTGTTATGTTCCTGTATTTATTACTGAATATGCAAATAATAGTAAAAAATATTGAGTATTTTTAAAGAAAAATATGTAAAACCACTGGCTTAATAATGGGAGATAAGCCACAGATTGCACTGCATTTTTTTATAAAAAGAAAAGGAAATTCATAAAAAAGGATGGATTTCCACTTCAGGTATACTCAATTATAAAGGGATAGTAGTTTCCAGAAGCTCTTATAGAATATTGAGTCATGCTGTTCTCGTCCAAGTAGGCTGTGCTTTACTGCTCTTGTACCTTGTATTCAGGATAGCCCTATTAACAATAAAATTGAGGAATACACTGCATGGTCTCAGATAAGCAGACAGAAGAGTTATAAATCTTGCCATTGATATGTGGACAAGCAACCAAGCCAATGCCTATCTCTGTCTAACAGCTTGAAAAATGCAGGTGTTGGAGTTTGTCTTATTTTTAACACAGCTTATAGACCCATAATAGACAGAAGCATCAGTTCTTACGTACAACTGGCAGCACATCGTAGAGGAAATGGCTGAATTTTCACTGCTAGCTCAAAACAGAGACAGAAAACTTAATAGTAATAAAATGTGCATTTAATGCTTAGCTTGCTTTAATGGTCTCCTATATGACTTCTTCATTTACAATGTTAATGATATGTCAGTTCATCTCTGCCCTATGATAGTAACACTGGGGAATATGGCATCACATAGCTACAGCTCAATCTGTAGCTCATGAAGTTTTATTGTGTACAGTAGGTGACTGCAGTATAGCTGAACACTTCTTCAAGTTTTTACTGTCATGATAAGCACTTAGCAAAAGCACACTAGATTTTAATAGCGATCAGCACCTGAAGAATCACAGTGATGAGGAATGCTTAAGACAGACCAGTCCAAGCCAGATATACAAAAGCGATTGTAAAACAATTTAAATACTGTATCTTTTGCAGTGACATCCAGGATAATTTAGATCTCTTACTAATCCTGATATACTAGAACTGCTTTTACTGAACCTGAAATTCACTTTTTAGGATTTTTCATCACAGTTGTCACTATTGAAAAAATATTTATATGACCGAGTTCTTTTACCATAACCAATAGGGAAAATCCAGTCATTCAGTGTAATACTGATGCAGTAACAGTTTCTTCAGAAACAGAAACCGCTGGAAAAAAATTATAATAATATTTTATCAAAAAGGATGTAATGCCTAAAAGAGTATGAGTAATGTAGTTTTCATTCTTTTCCAAGGAAAAAGAAAATCTGAAATAGCTTTAAAAACAATTATACAAGTCCAAAACAATTTGTTCTGAAATTGTTGAAATTAAAAAGTCTGCATTTTCCACCAAAAATTTGAAGAATTACCATTTTTAGTTTTCAAGCTATCTTGGTTTTCTTTAATTTTCAATCATTTTCTCAAACATAAAATCCAGAGGAAAAAATATCAGTTTGCTACACATCCTGTCAAAAAATTTCAAAAAAAATTGGTCCTGCTCTTAACTACCTAATTTCACAAAGAACAGGATAACCATTTGAATCATTCAACTTTCCATTTCTATTCCACAAAAGGCTTATAGGTATTTTTCTCCCCATAATCATTCCACTTTGGGGATCACTATCTTGTGTATTTTGCATTATCATCTCCATGTAATATCTGATAAAACCCAGCAGAAAGTACAAAAGTGCTTAACGACACAAAATCACTGGATGAATACAAGTGCCAGAAGAAGTTATTTGTAAATCTCGCCTCCTCTTACATATGGAGAACTTTTGAAACAGATGCATGTCATAAAACTTGAGTTACTGTTACCTACTTGAAATAATGCACATTCAAACCAGCTTCAGAAGTGTCCAAGTAGAACTACAAAAAAGAAAAATAGCAAACCTGGCTGATACTAAATCAAAGAATTTCTCCTTCATTTCTAGTACAGTCCCAAGTTTGTTTCAGTAGAAATAAATGCTATTTAATTACAGTAGCTACAGGCTATTTTACAGTCTGTGTCCTCTGAAAAATTAAACCTTTAAATGTATAACAGAAGGCCACATTACCTCAGATCATAATCTGACAAATCAGTTGAAATGAAGCTTACAGACTACTGTAAATTACTGAATCTAAAATAATTCTTTTTCAATATTATTGCAAGTATATCAACAAATACACAGAATTAGAACTTCTATGGTTTGGCAGCATCAGGAATTTACCAGGCTAATTTTCAAATGTGAAATCAGGAGAGAAAAAATTAAACACAAACTCATTGTAATATAACATTGTTGACAGCAGCAAAGTTATAGAAAAAAGAACATTAATCATTATTTCAATTTTAACTGTGTTTCTTTCTATGAAGATGTAAAATGAGGTTTCGTTTTTTTCTAATATCAAAACAACTTGATAAAGATCTCACACACATTAGTTATTAATATCTATAATTTTTTAACATTATAGCCATATTATCATTAGCATGCACCAATCTGCTTTGGAGAAGGTCTTTATTAATACATTATAAAAAGTAATGTCAGTCACACTGTGGCATTAGCACCATTTCTTTAACGATACAGCAACTTTTAAAATATAGTAATGTAAACCCACATCTTAAGTAATATTAAAAGGTGACAGAGAGCCTGAAGAAAAATTGTTTTTAAAAACAGTTTGTCTTGCCCAGTAACACTTCTTCCCATCATTTTACTTTAAGAACATACAGATATGTTTAAATTATACCAATAAATTTATATGAAGTTATATAAGAATGAAATTATTTTATTTCTTCTCCCTCACCTCAATTCAATACCTTGAATATAAGATAACTATGGTGCCCAGATCTCATCCTGATGTGACAAATAGAAATCTCTTATTCTGATTTATTATTTCCCATTCAGAAAACATGAAGTCTCAGTCTTTAATTAACCTGGAAAGGTGGGAGAAAGGAGTAACAAGGTACCTGTGATAAAGAACTTTTCTAAAAAGTGTTTCAAGAGACAATTAAGCAAGTCTATCAGGTATTATACCATTAAAATATATGTTTATATCTGCTGTGTTCCAATTTTGAAATAGGCCATTTCATAATCAGACCCAATGATTATGTAAAGTGATACTACATGTAGAGGGATAAAAAGTCAAAAGCATATTATCAAGAGATCAATGGATGCTAGTATACTGTCTACATTTCCAGAGATGGAAGTGATGGCTTTTTAGAAGCATGAAGGGACTACAATCTTCCAGATACAGGCATAGCAAGAAGACAGTGAAGAGGCTCATCTGAAAAACCCAATATCACTGACATGACATGGATGATACTGGGAGCAGGAGGCATGGTAGGTGCTGTGCTACAGTGACTGATCAGAGGTACTGGCTGAAGACATTTTAGCCCTAATTAAGCATGCTATGGGCTGTACTGATAAACTCATTATGGACTGGAAGGCTACAGAGGTGGTTCATAGACCTCCATAAAGGTTTCCAGCTTAGACACGTGCTTCCTATAAATACGGAACAAAACTATATCTTAACCACTTATTTCTGTCTGGAACAGGATTTGAGAAAATGAATCACTTTCATCCAAGATATTAAAAACAAATGAAAAATTTCCTTCTTTGCAACCTTTTCCATTAAAAAATTTAGTTTATTTTTTTATATTGATTTAGAATACAGCAGTGTGAATCTGGACTATACCATGTTTTTATTATTCCTTTTCAAAATTATATTTAAAGCTTTCTGAATCTCACAACAGGAAAAAGTTTAAAAGGATCACTTGACATAGAAAACTCTGCTTATTCGACTTTGAAGTCATTTTTATGGGGATAATACACTGTAGGAAAAGACAGTACCCTCTAGCAGTATCCTTTATCCATACTGAGTGTGCGTAGGATATGGAGGAGGGAAGCAAGACCTGAAGTTTCTGGGGTTTATTTTCATTGTCACTGATTTCCTGTGTGACCTTGGACAAGAAGCTTTTCTGGAAAATAAATAACTCACCCCAGATGTAACAAACACCTCAATATTGCAATAGAGGCACAATTACTGGAAAATCAGTTACATGTTTTGAAATGAGACATAATTTATGTTAAAGGATTCATGGAATCAATGTATGAAGGTATAATGACAGAATCCTGCAAATCTTGCACTATGAAATGCATAGAAATATTACCTTCAGCATCCAAGCTATCTTTTGATTGATATTTTAGTGTAGTTGCATGAAACTGGCAACTTTAAGACATGTTTCTCCTAAAAGGATTTGAATTATCTACAGATTTAAGACAAATAAAACTATATATTTTCTGACTGTACAATATATAAGGGGCTAAATATCCAGTCAATGTTAGGTTTATCCTGTTAATTTAATGTTAAATTTTATATCAAAACAGAAAGAGTTTGCTTTGTTTTGTTCTGTTTTCTTAAATATGAGGAAATAATAAGCATGGATCTCACTTGAACAAAAGTTTCTTTATCTTATAAAAATGGGGAAAAAAAATTTAAAGGTAAGTACATACAAATGATAAGCATCTTTAAATTGTTTTTTAAAAATAATTTGATACATTTTAACATCTTCTTTAAGTCAGATGTGACAAACACTGTGTCAGAATCTTACCTTTCATCAGCACAGTTCCAAATATGCTTTGAAAAGTCATAAAATATTACTAAAAAATATTATTAGACTGAAGTATGCAGCATACTTATAAAACACTGCTTCTGATAGCATCTCTGTTTACAAATATTACTCCTTTCAGTCAGAATATCAACAGAATATGACTAAAGATAACAGGCAATATAAGAACACCTGAACACATTCATCTAGTGTTAGAATGTACTATCTGTAAGAATTCCCATTTTAAGGACATACATTAGCTTCCTATGACATGCTAAGCAATTTATTACAGAATACACTTGATAATTTCAATGTAATTATGACATTCATGTAATATTTAGTCTGTCATGACTAACAGTAACAAAAGGAAACAAAACACTAAATGAAATGTGACTACAAAAATGGCCTTGGGAGATTTTGCTAAAATGTGCTTTTCATTACTCTGGTTAACAAAATGTTTTAAACAGTCTTAAAACAGCACACCTTCATTTCCTTCTCTTTTTTCTAAAGAGGCAGCCAACACCCAGATAAAGAGATTTTCATTCTCCACAAAGAAAATGTTTTCCTCCAAAACATCTTTAAAGAAGATAATATGCAAACTTAAATGCTTAGGTTTTACATAAATACTTTCACAAGGACTAATACAGAAGTCTTACTTCTGTTTATAGGCCACTTACTGGGCAGTTAACGATCTTCAAACTTTCCTGCTTATAAGTTTGAAGATATCACAAACCATAGACCATTTCATTTTGCTCTAGAAAGACTCATAAAATATAGCAGAACACTGATAAAAACAGTTCCTTTATCTCCTCACACTGACCATAGATAAATGCTAACAATATTGCATCAGGCCAGGATTTTCTCTTTCCATCACACTGAATGCTATTGATCCATCTTCTAAAACATTTGTCTGAGTTTTGAATTACATTTGAGAAGCCAAACTGTACACAAAGGAAACTTCCAGGTTTTCACTTGTTTTTAAAAGAAAATATAAGCGATTCACTCATGAAAAATAAGTAGACATTAAAAAAGTAAATATATTTTGAACTTGCCTCCTGCAATATTGTCCTATTTAATACTAATATGTCCACATTCAAAAGCTAGAGCAAAAGATTTTTTTTTTTTCCTTTTTTTTTTTTTTTTTGCTTCAGTTCTGTTTTAATAAGGTAAACAAGAATGTAGGACTCAGAGTCATATCTTATGATTTTAATTTTCAAGCAGGGCTTAGAAAAGTTATGCACTTAATTTCTTCAAAGAAATTCAGAGGCTGTGGTTCACCAGTTACCAGGAATCACTTGACAATTCTATGGAAAGCTGAAAAGTTTCCCAGGAACTGTAGGCATCCAAGCATGTAGAGTAATACTGCAAAATAAGAAACTCATGCTAGGACCTCTCGACATATAAAGATGAAACAGAAGCATGCCTAAACTTCACAAAAGTCAGGAGGATCTTAACTGGTAGAAGTTCAAATCACAGCTTACATTGAAAGACACCTTCAATGAAATATACTGCTTGTGATTATACCGTTACTAATTTTTTTCAAATAAACAACATGTTAAAGCACTTGCCTATAAAGCAGAAAACAGATTTTATCATATACTGAACTCTAAGCCCATGTCTTTCACTGTTCAGAACAATGCTCTCACCAGCAGGCAATATAGTCACATATAACCTAATGTTCAAATTTGATTTGAGATAAGTTACCATATAGACGGGAATTTTCAGTCTATAAGGTCCAGAAAACAAAAGAAAACCTAAAGTTATCATATCCTTCTATATACCTCTGCTAGGTATGAAATAGGAACCAGCCCATGATTTCCAGATCATTTGCTTCTTATCCAATCAATTTCTTGTAGAAAATCACGGAATCATCTAGGTTGGAAAAGACCTTGAAGATCATCTAGTCCAACCATTAACCTAACATTCATTGACAGTTCTCAACTATACCATATCTCTAAGCACTATGTCAACCCTACTCTTAAATACCTCCAGGGATGGGGACTCCACCACTGCCCTGGGCAGCCCATTCCAACGCCTAACAACTCCTTCTGTAAAGAAATATTTCCTAATATCCAGTCTAAACCTTCCCTGGTGAAACTTGAGGCCATTCCCTCTTGTCCTATTGCTTGTTACTTCGTTAGAGAGACTCATCCCCAACTCTCTGCAACCTCCTTTCAAGAAGTTGTAGAGGGCGATGAGGTCTCCCCTCAGCCTCCTCTTCTCCAGACTAAACAACCTCAATTCCCTCAGCTGCTCCTCATAAGACCTGTCCTCCAGACCCTTCACCAGCTTCGTTGCCCTTCTTTGGACACGCTCGAGTAATTCAATGTCCTTTTTGTAGTGAGGGGCCCAAAACTGAACACAGTAATCGAGGTACAGCCTCACCAGTGTCGATGACAGGGGTAAGATCACTTCCCTGTCCCTGCTGGCCACACTATTTCTGATACAAGCCAGGATGCCATTGGCCTTCTTGGCCACCTGGGCACACTGCTGGCTCATGTTCAGCCGGCTGTCAATCA
The DNA here is from genome assembly GCF_047716275.1 of Strix uralensis. NCBI lineage: Eukaryota > Metazoa > Chordata > Aves > Strigiformes > Strigidae > Strix > Strix uralensis. The sequence continues at coordinate 47,747,057 of NC_133974.1, read as the reverse complement.
ACACCCCCAGGTCCCTCTCTCACTGGCAGCTCTCCAGCCACTCCTCCCCAAGCCTGTAGCGCTGCTGGGGGTTGTTGTGGCCCAAGTGCAGCACCTGGCATTTGGCCTTATTGAAACTCATACAGCTGGCCTTAGCCCATCGCTCCAGCCTGTCCAGATCTCTCTGCAGAGCCTCCCTACCCTCGAGCAGATCAACACTCCCACCCAACTTGGTGTCATCTGAAAACTTACTGAGGGTGCACTCGATCCCCTCGTCTAGATCATCAATAAAGATGTTAAACAGGAGTGGCCCCAAAACCGAGCCCTGGGGGACACCACTCGTGACCGGCCTCCAACTGGATTTAACTCCGTTCACCACCACTCTTTGGGCCCGGCCATCCAGCCAGTTTTTTACCCAGCAAAGCATGTGCCCGTCCAAGCCACAAGCAGCCAGTTTCACCAGGAGAATGCTGTGGGAAACAGTGCCAAAGGCCTTACTAAAGTCAAGGTAGACAACATCCACAGCCTTTCCCTTATCCAATAAGCAGGTCACTCTGTCATAGAAGGAGATCAGGTTTGTCAAGCAGGACCTGCCTTTCATAAACCCATGCTGACTGTGCCTGATCATCTGGTTGTCCGGCATGTGTTGTGTGATGGTACTCTGGATGAGCTGCTCCATCAGCTTCCCGGGCACCAAAGTCAAACTGACAGGGCTGTAATTTCCCGGATCATCCTTCCGATCCTTCTTATATATGGGTGTCACATTGGCCAATTTCCAATCTATGCCAACGATAAATAAATGCAGACAGAATGTAGAAAATAGAAGACAAAGTCAGGGTCAGGGCTCAGGTTATCTTCCTGAGTAATCTACAGTCCCAGCCTGTAGCTTCCAACATGCTTTCTTCTTTAATTCTATGCTTCCTTCCACAATACTAGTCCACCTTAACGGACTGGTATTATACAGTCAGATCACCTTCTGCTTGGTTTTTCTGGTCAAGTAATTCGTAATGTATCTTCAGCATCAAATATCGGCATGTGCTAGCCAGAAGTACCTTCAGAGTCAGCTTCCAGTTATCCAGTTGACTCACCCTGTTAAGACCCAGCAGCTAATTTAAAAGCAACAAATTAAGCACTGCAGGATCTAGCAAATGAGAATCAGATAATATGCATTATAATTTTCTTTCTAAAGAAAAAAAAAAAAGATTCTCACATTTAAGACCTATGTAAAACTTCAAAATAAATAACTTTCGTTTCCTCTTTCCAAAATTATCAAGAAACAAGCACTTTATTGAAATTACTCACAAATGCTTAAAAATACAACATATTATAAAAGATCTGAATAATCAGAGACAAGAACTTGTAAAACCACTCATTTAGCAGAGTCTAGAAGCAGTGTGGTTTTGTTTTCTAAGGACTGTATATATGAGATACAAAATAAAGATTTCTTGTCCTGCATATGGCACTGTAAAGTGAGAAAAATTTTTTTCAGTTATTTTTATAATTCACTAAAATATTTTCAAATTTTAGTTTGCTACAGCATGTTTTACATTACATCATAATAATGCATTACTGCTTCCTAACACTGCCATGCTACAGTGCATTAACCAGAAAAGTTTGTTACCATTTTGTCCTTAAAGCTATTAAAAGATAAATTTTCTTCAGTACTGCTTGGAGCATTTAATCACCTTTTTAAAGTGTTTCCCATCTGTATTACAATTAAACAGCTTGAAATCACTGCTATAGAAATGCTGTGATATAACAGGCAAAGTTACAATAGTCATAAAAGAATTAAAATACAAACTTCAAAATCAGCCTGACAGAGAAGTTTTAAATGTGACAAACTTTTTGTTGTTACATTTAATGATGCACTTCAGTACCCAAATGTTCAGTTCCAAAAATGTTTGAATTAGAGAGTTGTTTAGAAATTAAGTCATTATCTTTTCATCTTAGTAAAAATCTCACCAAAATAAAGTTTGTCAAAAGTATTGCTACCCTGGTTAAAATATGGTACGTGCTGCTACAGAATTATGGTTTAAATACTTAGAAGCAATTTTCAGAAGACTAAGGTGTGTTATAGAATATTATATGGAAAAATCTTCACTATTCCTGTTCCTAATGTACCAGTTGCTTGGACTCCATAGAAATGGTATTTCTATATTTCTCTCAGTGATTCCCATTTTGAGTCTTCAGCCATGGGAGAAAAAAAAAGAAAAAAAGTGATGTACCATGAGTAGAGAAACAAGCAAATAGTATGAACAAACAACTAAGTATTAGGTGCTGATGACAAAAATTCCAAGAAGCAAGAAAAAGATGGATCCGCAAAGATCGAGATTGTTAAGTGTTAACATGGACAAAAGAAGAAGCTAAACAAAACCAAAAAAGCTTCTTATCTTCAAAAGCAGAGATATTAAGTTCATCTGCTTCTACACTCTGCAAATCTATCTTCAAACTTTTAAATACACTGGTTCAGATTCTTTGAGCTCACCTATTTCATAAGTTACATTAATAGCGAAATACTACATTTTGTAATGTGACCTAAGATAAATTATGCATCTCCATATGACTTATATAAACAAAACATTAGCAGAAAAAATTAAGACAATTATCTCTAAACAAATGAATGAAATTTACTATATCAACTCCATAAATAACCAGATATATAATTGTAAATGTAAAGCTTCTTGAAAGCTTTTGCATGCTATTTCTCTTCTAAATATTACAAAAAAGATGCAGAAATTTTGCCACAGATTTCTATTTCTAAAGTCAGTCAATTAATATGATAAATATCAATAAAAATCACGTTAATGCATAGGAAAGTTGAGTGCTTCAGAAACTGATAATTTATGGCAGATTCATGTAGGGAACAGATTCTAGTGGGATCTTGAAATAAACACACAAAAATGTTTAATGAGGCATGAGAGGGTCTGTTTTAGTATGATGCATATCAGAGATACTGATTCACTTCTCCAATGATAAACCAGCAGTGTTTAATTCACAGCCTACAGAAATATTATTGGAAGGGCTGGGGGAAAGTGTCATACACAAGCAGAAGATAAAAACATTTGATCTGAAGCCCAGAGATACTGAATACTTTACACTCCCCTCTCATTTGCAGTACATCTGACTGTCATTTGGTTTTCTTAATAATTACCTAATTATCTTTTCCATGAGAGGAAAGGTGTTTATATTCCTAATGACTGAACTGTGATCTAGATGTGCAAATGATACTTCCACAGTATATCCTTTCATTCTGTTTCCAACTATATCCCAGAATTCAGCACTAGATGTATCCAAAGTTGGTTTAGATTGATCATCAATTATGTGCAGATATTTTGTTTTATCAAGATTTTAAATGCTAAAAATTTACCAGCTAGAATGACAATTATGCTCTAAAAGTTGTTCACTAATTTGATAATTAAGTTTTACTTACTGAATTAGAAGCCTCTTTGGAAAAATTAAAAAGTTGTTTTGGCAGGAAAGCAGGAGTTATGCATCCTACCTTATCTGTACCCTATATATGGATTAAATATTACCTGTTATTTTATCTAAAGCAACTCTTCCATTTAATTCTTTCTTCTATATATTTTTCTAGTACATGGCCAAACTCTTCCAGACAGATAAATCTTTAACCAGAATACTGTCTTATCTAGTATGACCACAGTATTAACATCTTTTTTTTTATTGACAAGGATATACTTTAAAAAGTCTAAAATGCTTTACACTTTGTCCACAGTGAAAACTCGCTTTTGTAACAACAGAAGACTAGACAGTAAAAATACTTCATGTTTTTCTTCTAATTTACATGGTTTAATAAGAAATTATTTTTTCATCCAGTATGATCAGTTTGTCCCCACGTTGAGGCTTTTATTTTTTTTAAAGAACCTCCACGGAGGAGACTATTTTTTTGGAAGAAAAAACATATTTCATGAATCATAGGTATCATATAAAATGTTTTCTCAAGTAATCTGTATCTTGCAACTGGATTTGTCATTGTCTAACAATAATAGTTTTAGGCAGATGGACAGGCTATCTAGCCACTCTTTTCACAAAACATCTCTACAACCTCTCTTTTCAGGTATTCAAGCAAGGAAGCATACTTAGCAAGGAGGTGGGATACTGACAGAATCATTCCGACTCTTTCCATTAGAAAAACGGTCTAAATATCAGCAACAAAACAGGGGAAAGAACAATTTAAAACCACAATCTGGAAGATAAATTCTAAAATAGTGTATAATGTGGAAGCTCTACTTTCATGCTGATATCTTGCACATTGCACACAGTTTTAATGCCCTCCAGGAAGGGGTGGGGGTCACAGGGAATGACTGAAGCTGAAGATTAAGACACCTATGTTTAAAAGCCCATAAGTGTGCTAGGAGTGCAAGTTCCCACTGTATTTGATAGATCTTGGAGAACAGTTCAGTTCACCTGAGCACAGTCATCTAGGACTCAATGCATATGTCCACACACGGGCTACCTGACAACGCTGAAGTTACCCCTCCTGGCTTCTGCTACAGAAAAGTAATGTGTCTTTCCCAGATCTCATGTCTTATCTACACAGATGGCTCTGAAACACAATAGATCTCAAATTTTATCAGTTCTTTTGTAGCTTATCAGTACGGCTTGCCCATTTCATCTGCTAATTTCCATTGACTGAAAGGGAAGTTTGAGTACATGGCACATACATGTATCTGAACCTTGAACCAAATCCCACTCATTTCAAATATTATATATTTGTAAAAGGTAAAGAGAAAGGCAACAAATTATATAATGAATTTCACATAAGGAGTGCATGATGAAGGATAATTCAGCCTGGAAAAGAGATAGCTTGGAGTAAAATAGAGTTCTGCAAAACCATGTGTTGTGCAAATGGTGGGTACAGTTTTCTTATTCACTGTTTCTTCACATACAAGAGGTAGAGGGCCTTACTTGATGCTAGTTATAAAGCATTCAGTACTGATTTTTCACTTTTTGCAGATGACTTAGGGAAACTAAAGACATTACACTGTAGCAGACAATGGATATAGCCTGCCATCTCCTAAGGTGGCTTGAAATCCAGTAACATTACAAGACAAAATAGGTCTTCCTTCTGGAGCCGGGGAATTTTGCTTCTTTCTGATGATGTGAATTTGTGATATTTGCAGTAGAAAACTTTATGTAATAGAGGTTTATCTAATAGGTGGTTTGTGTTCTGAGAGAGAACATCACCGAAACTGTTATCTGAATTCTCTCCATTTTATGTTTATTGTGGAGAGATGTATTTGTTCACCAATAAATAAATAAATTTTATCTAAAAAATCTAGTATTTCTCAACCACAACTGACAAATAAAAGTCCTAATTAATTTTCCTTTAATGACACACAATAGAACTGAAATATGTTATTAAAATTTATCAAACAGAAAGGTCAGACAAATATATTTAATATTTTGGTGATGTCAAAACACAGCTACATTTTTAGCAGTTTCTAGACCCCAACACATTTCTTCTATATCAAAGACGAATGTGACTGACCTTCAACATTTTTTCATTTAGACCTTTATATTAGTATGAGTTTTACTGTGTTGAAGCACTATCATTTTAAAATATGGAAAAACTTGAAATCATTTTTATATTCAAACAAAGCAACAGATTATTTGAGGTTATACTATTTGATTTCAGTTTAGGAACAGAAGTGATCAAAGCATCATTACCAAACAAATTTTATAGTGTACGTTTTGGGTAGTATTTAAGACCAAACGCTTTTTGGATACTTAAATCTTGTACAACAGTTGGTCATCTGACTGTCATCATTCAGAAATTACACTAATCTCAGAAAACAAGACTTTGTTACCTTCACACTTTTGTGTGGCAAGGAGTAGCTTAAATTTAGTGCAGATACTGAATATAAAATCGTAGAATGGTTTGGGCTGAAAAGGACCTGAAAGATCGTCTAGTTCCAACCACCCTGCCATGTGCACGGACACCTTCCACTAGATCATGTTGCTCAAAGCCCCGTCCAACCTGGCCTTGAACACTTCCAGGGAGGGGGCATACACCACTTCTCTGGGCAACATCTTCCAGTGCCCCACCATCCTCACAGTAAAGAGCTTCTTCCTTATATCTAATCTAAATCTACCCTCTTTCAGGTTAAAACTGCTACCTCTCATCCTATCACTACACCACTTGACAAAGAGTCCCTCCCCATCTTTCCTGTAGGCCCCCTTTAAGTACTGGAAGGCTGCTATCAGGTCTCCCAGAGCCTTCTCTTCTCTAGGCAGAACAACCCCAACTCTTTCAGCCTGTCCTCATAAGGGAGGTGCTCCAGCCTCCCGATCATCTTCATGGCCCTCCTCTGGACTTGCTCCATGACATGACAGGTCCATGTCCTTCTTACGTTGGGGGCCCCAGAGCTGAACAGAGTACTCCAGGTGGGGTGTCATGAGAGCAGAGTAGAGGGTGAGAATCACCTCCCTCGACCTGTTGGTCACACTTCTTCTGATGCAGCCCAGGATATGGTTGGCTTTCTGAGCTGCAAACACACATTATTGGGTCATGTTGAGCTTCTCATCAACCAACACACCCAAGTCCTCCTCCGCGGGGCTGCTCTCAATCCACTCATTGCCCAGCCCGTATTTGTGCTTGGGGTTGCCTCAAACCATGTGCAGGACCTTGCACTTGGCCTTGTTGAATTTCATGAGGTTTGTATAGGCCCACTTCTCAAGCCTGCCAAGGTCCCGCCTGGATGGCATCCCTTCCCTCCAGAGTGTTGACTGCACCACACAGCTTGGTGTCACCAGCAAACTTGGGGGTGCACTCAAATTCACTGTCCATGTCACTGACAAAGATGTTAAACAATTCTGGTCCCAATACCAACCCCTGCGGTATGCCACTCATTACTGGTCTCCACCTGGACTTCAAGCCATTGACCACAACTCTTTGAGTGCAACCATCCAGGCAATTCCTTATCCACTGACTGGTCCATCCATCAAATCCATGTCTCTCCAATTTAGAGATAAGGATATCTTTTAAAATGTTCATTTGGCTTTTTCTAGTCTTTAAAGATTCACATCTTCCACTAGCAAAGCCTGAATGACAATTCTGAGACAGAGGGTTAGTTATGTTGTGCTGGTTTTAGTGGTTTCTTGTTGTTGTTAGTTGTTTGGGTTTTTTTATCTTGTGCTCATCAGCCCAGCAATTTAAGGTTATTTACAGTCACAGTTAATACTTTAACACTGAGTTATAAAGAGGAATTTTGGGGAGACACAAAGCAAGATTCATTTGCCTGAAAACAGACATCTACAGCCCTTTCAGACTACCTGAGACTCTCTCAGGGTACAAGCTATAGAGGCTGGCAAAGGACTCATTGGAGTTTGAAGCACTTTTATAACTGTGGCTGAAGGCAATACGTCTTGCAGCACCTACGTTATGACAGCTGAATCCCATTCACAGGATTGGATCCAATTTCACCTACACTTTTTCTATAAAGTGGATGTCCCTTCTAAGTTCATTATTGTAATCAGCCTTTATAGCCTTCCATAAGATGTGATTTAAAAAAAAAGAAAGAAGTAAATTTTGCCTGGATTTGCTACCTTTCACGTATTTCACACAACTAAGACACTGATACTTGACAATAGCTGCTCAAATAACTAACAAAAACCAAGTTACATAGAAGTGGTCACTTTCTGATCCAGCTAAACAGAATTTACTCCCTGAACTAGAAATTCATTTTCCTTAAGCCAGTATATACCCATTGATAAAAATAAAATTAGAGTTGTTTATATAAAAATAATTTTCTGGTCTTTTACAGGTATGTTGAAAAGCTCTATAAAGATAGAACTTACCCACTAAAAATCATACAGGTGATACAGAATTCACTTACATGTACAAAATTCTTCTTACTAGAAGACTGTTGAACTTAGAATGATAGTTTTCACTATAGTAAAAAAGAAAGGCACATGTGGAGCCTTTTACTTCCTGCTTGTTATAGAGTTTAGGTAAGATGAATTAAAGCTTGTCCTTTGATCTTCTTTCCTGCTGGTTCTCCTCTGTGCATATATATCTGCATACGAGTATGGGAGATCTATGCACATGAGCTGGCAACAATCTAAAGGTCCTACAGTAAGAGCTTTCTGACACAGTACACTTGTATATTAATAATTAATTTCATATTTACACTCCAGTGTGTATATTTTGTGTTCTTTACCAGTTGCCCTTTGTTATCACTTTGCTATTTAACAAAGTTATAAATATTTATTCTGATATTACAGAATACTGTTTTAGTTGTTATTGTGGTTTAATTACTTACTATTAACTGCATTTTGAAAGAGACAGTTGTCATATAAAAATCTTTTGTCTTTTATGAGGGTCCTTCCTGATAGCTGTTTTCCTCCAATAGTCAAAAATGAAGGATTCCATGCAGTGATTTTCCCATGAATAGTATGTTGTAAAATGTGTTCACAAATTATGGCTTTCCATACCCAGTAAGTAGCAGGGATTTCTTTAGAACTGACACAGGTAGAAGCATATCACTCTACAGCAAAAAAAAAAAAAAAAAAAAGCAGGGTTCAGTTGTCACACATATAAAGATATCATGTAAATTAGATTTAAATAACATTGTCTTAAATTATTAGCCTATTATTGTTAGTGACCACTTTTGAGAAAAACATGTTTTCTAGTCTTTCATATTGATTTATATAAACCACTAGCCTCAGTGTCTTTATAATTCAATTCAAATCTGTAATGAGTCAGACCTGTGGAAAGACCTGTTCAGAATGAACAGTGGCAATTTAGTTGAAATGCTGCTCATGCCATGAAAACAATGAAGTGTGACACTGTGTCTTTTACATCTGGCAACAAGTTTACCTACCAAAAGTCAGTCATTTATGCTGTTTTAAGGAAGGTGGCAATACAGATAGGAGAATTAAACATTTACTTTGGAGGAGTGCAAACTAATTCTTTGCCTTTTTCAAAGGTGTATTAAGCCATTTTATAAATTTATTTGATATCTTATTATTCATTTATTTTTAGCTTTTCCTGCATTGAAGTCTATATATAGTCTTCTCTGAAAACTTTCTGTGACATTTAAGACACTTCTTTAAAACATTTTTTCCTTCAGTTGAAGCCTAATCCCCAAAATGTGCCTTTCATTTTGCCTGTGTTGAGGTATTTACCCACAAATAAAAGAAACTAGAAGCATGTGTACAAAACAAGGCAACTGTTTCAAAATCTTCAGCAATTTCAGATTAATTTATGACAGACAAAACCTAAGTAAATCATTGTGAATAATTAAAAAAAAATTTTAAATGGGGCTTAGTACTAACATGAAATTGCATATACTTTTTTCTCACGCTAAGTCGTTAACAAAATTATATCCTTAGACCAAATATTTATGCATCCACTTTCCAGAAGATTTTAATCTCACTGAGATTTTCCCAAGTCCTATTAATATATTTTTTTATTTGGTGCTGTTTTCTACAACATAATGCAGAGTTATGGAAGATTTATCATTAATAAAGGGTAATTTTAAGGATTAGCTGTGATCTTGCATTCTGAAATTTTATAGCTTAGATTAAAAGTCTATTTTCAAAACTTTCAAGGTCTTAAATTCAAATTCTATCTTTCCTCAGCTCCATGATAAAACTTTTCATTAGACATGGGGCAACATATGTACAAGTCTGCTCTACTCAGGTCTGCCTTCAGGTCTGTTCTTTCAAACAAGCAGGCTAATGAGGTGCAATAATTTAAGACTATATGTGGAATGCAGTATTGCTCATGCTAGAGAGCAGATATGCAGGCAGTGTACTGCAAAAAATAATGCAGAAATACATAACCAAACCACTGATCCAAAACAAGCAAGGAATATGAATGTATCAGCTGATCACCCAAGCTAAAATAAAAGAGACCTGCTCCAATCCTCATTTCTGCAAGTCGTTTCTGGATCCTTCAAAAAAAATGTAACTGGATAGTTTTAAATTTATGGATCTTCAGAAACAACAAAAGATTTAAATAAATGCATTCTAAACATATTTGAACTTGGTTCTCCATTCTGAATGGTTCAGCTCAAAGATCTTATGCTCCAGGCTATAAATAGCTTGTTGATTGTGCCTTGTACGGCTTTAGCAAATGACAGACAACTGTAATCAGAGAGAACTCTAATCGGCAGGAGAGTTTCCCATGTGTTATCCCTTATGCATGCTATTGTAGGTAATCACTGCTGCTGAAATTAGACAATCCTTCAAATAAATTATCTTTTACAGTCTTGGTCAGCTATTCAATTACATATATAAAAAATAGGAGGAGTGATTCAGACTTCAGGTAATGTTTTATTGTGTACTTTTTTATTTATGCAAAATACAGATTTGACATCAGTAAAATTTGCTAATTTGAGCAAATTATGCTTAATTCTTTATTATGGAAAAAGATGGATTTCATTTTTAAATTACATTTCACACTTTTACATTTCATTTTTTGCTCAAGTTCTTTTATATTTAATGTTTTTGTTATTTTAAATTGTTCCTAAACAAAAAGTGAAAAATAAAACTTTGAAATTGAAATTTCAAAACATTACTTTTTCATGTGTTCTTAGATTTGGTATGTTGGTAGTCCTAGATTAAACTGCTGTTTTCCACTGTTCAATGTTGCCAATGAAACCTGGGAAACCCACCGATTTTTTCAGTTTTTCTAACTGGGAAGAAAAGCACTCAGAATCATAGAAGTGTAACAACTGAACATGCTTGTTTTGGCCACATACTGGGTTTGGCTGGGATGGAGTTTATTTTCTTCATAGCAGCCCATGGGGCACTGTGTTTAAGTTTGTGGCTAAAACAGTGTTGATAATACATCGGCGTTTTGGCTATTGCTGAACAATGTTTCCACTTCTTTGTTTCTCATTCTGCCACTCCAGCAAGTAGGCTGGTGTTGGGCAAGAGATTAGGAGGGGACACAGCTAGGACATCTCACCTGAACTGACAAAAGTGGTGTTCTATATCATCTAACGTCATGCTCAGCAATAAAACTGGGGATGGAGTTTTTGCAAAGTAGCCATTGATCGGGGATTGGCTGGGCATTGGTCTACTGATGGTGGGTGATTGCTTTTTAATCACTTGTTCCTTACTTTTTTTCCTCAACTTATTGGAGCTGTCTTTATCCCAACCCATGAGTTGTTTTTTCTTACTTTTGCGTTTGCAATTCTCTCCTCCATCCCTGCAGGGGTATAGGGTCAATCCACCACAATTCATGACTTTTCTCCATCCTACTGGTGACTGCTGTGAAGAATCTTTGAAGGGCTCTGTTTGGACATGCATGTATTTGTCCTTAAATTTATCCACATGGGGTTTGATTGCAACCCTGTGCTTCAAGGTGATAGTTGCACATTATGAATACTTCGTTACAAGTGTATAACATCTAGAACTGCTATATTCGACTGATTCACAGATGAGAATGTGCTGTATATTCCCTGTAGTTTTGTGTTATTTATTAAATAATCTTTTCTATTTAAACAATTGTATTTTACATTGTTATTATTGTTGAGAAATAAATTGCCCTAATAAATATAGTGAATTGAAAAATTAAAATGTTTCATAGTCTGAATACTAATAAAACAAATAAATTGAAGGTTAGATTTACCTGACAAAAAGTATCTCCAAGTATCATTGATGATATTTCCTCCCTCATTTCCAACTTAATTGTTTCATGGTATTCCATTTGCTTTCTCTTAGCAGCTTATTAACTTCTCTGTTCCACATACATTGACATTACTTTCTTCAGTACATTGCCAATATTCATCAATATCTTTGTCAGCGTATCTGAAAAATTGTTTTAAGAACTGTTCATTCAGTCCTAAATCCTGGAAGATATTTGATCAATCTTTTTGGAAGTGAACAGTTTCCTTGGATAGCACTGATTAATTATTTTACAGTTCTGAAACCTCAAATGACTGAAAAATTTAGAAATTTAGAAGGAAAAAGACGACAGAACTAGTCACAATTTGTATGAACTGTTCTTACTTCACTACTATAATTGTGTTTGCAGGAGAGTATAAGCCTGCATAGTCAAGGCCAAATCAATTTCTGCTCAGCCAAACCGGTGATTTTAATCAGAAGAAAGATGAGATGTGGAAAAGAGACTTTCTGGAAACCATTGTTGCAGCAATATGATCTGAGCATTGCTTTTGCCTTCATTCAATAACTGATACACATCACAGTTGCCTCAACACTTCTCCTACGATTTCTACCTTGCCATCTGCAGTTAGATCCCCTGATAGTACAGGAACACCATATTCCATTCCAGTAACATTGTTTGCTCACAACATCAAGTTATAGATACAGTTTGTTATCAGGAGTTGTTCCAGACACAAGGTTAGAGCATTAATTAATGCCCACCACGTGTGTACTGCTGAAAATGTGCATTTGACAAAGCATTTCACAAATATGCATTTAAAAATTAATTCAATTTGTCTAGGACATGAGCACTCTTGCCAGCAGAAGGGCCATTAACAAAGGGCAGTAAAAGGCAAACGTAATACCTGTCCTGAGAATTGCTGTAAGGTTCAACTCTATTAATTACTTGAGAGTGAGGGTAAAAGCACATTAACACAGCACCTGAACTGGAAGGTTCTGCAGCTACTACTGAAAGCAGGAATAACATGCAAACAAAACAGATTCCATTAAACAAAAGTGTGTGAGCTGGAGTGAAAGTAAGGCAAAGTGTTATTATCAAAGATACTTCATTTAAATCATTAAAAAAACAACCGAAAAAAATATTAAAAGCTAGGTGTCATGTTTCAAAAACCTGCAATGCAATATATGAGAGTTGAAGCATCATGTCAAAGCCCATGGAGGTTATGACTGTAAGAAAAATCTACCTGAAGCAGTGTGCAAAACTAAATGCTTAAGAGGAGAGCAGAGGGTAGGGAGGAGAAAATTAAGCCCAGGAAGACTTGATGAAGAGCATCAAAATAGCAAACAGCTAGGAAAGTCAAAATGATCTGCAAAATTCATGATTCTGCCAACATAGTGTGGTATTTTCAAAAACTCTTAGAACTCATTCTTTTCCCTCAAGTGCATGGTATTTGCCTGTCACCTATGGATGAGGAAGGTACTACGAGGGTTTGTTTGTTTAAAAAATACTCTCTGGTAATAGCCAATAGAATGGTGTGGAGAGACCAAATACCTGAGCTCAGAGTCACAAACAGAGGGATTTCCTTCACACACATACATACTACTTCATTCCTCTATGTCTCATTCAACTATTGCACTTCCAAATTACAGCCCTCTATTTTTCATCTCAATGAAATTAAGATGCAGCCTTTTACTAAACCCATCTGAATGCTTACCTCTAAAAGACAGTTCATACTTGCCAAATGAATCTGTTATCTGCCTTCCCCTGTTGGTGTCTGCTTAGCTCCCTCACTGCAGTAAACCCCTGCCCCTCTGTCCCAAAACTCCCACTCCATTTCATCTGCATCCCAAGCTTTCTCACTCTCTCCTCTGCACTTACAGAACCCAGCAATGCATTTTCTAGAGCCAGAGGTGATAGTTGCAAGCTGTCCCACAGCTGTGGAGCCAATTCACATCAAAGGATGGCTGGGAGTAAAAAACATCTCCACTCAAGGTCATGTATGTGTTTGGCAACCTACCTATCTTGTACTAGGTAAGAAGAGTACAGCAAGACCATCTATAGCCCGTACATCATGCAGGCTGTTCAACAATACCATTCACAATATCATGTCATTTAGGAATAATTTTATCATAAGCAGAAATGAAAATTAATATTAAGTTGGCAAGCAAGATTTCTCAGCCTTTAGGAGCCCAAGACAGGCAAAGACAGAGTCACTAATGAGATGAAGAGAGAAAAACTGAAATAGACAATTCAAAAGAAACTAAGCAGACATCATTAAAACTCTTACTCACCTGAACAGCCTGAGTCAATAACATCTATACAAGTATAGATATACCTTGGCATTCCAAGTGACTTTCTGTGATACCTCTTTTATATATTTACTTCATTACTCCAAGCTCCTAAAACATGCATCAGGCATTGAAGAATGAGTTATTACTGGGAAGAGTAAAATACATACTGTGACAGCAGACTACAGTCCAAAAAGCAGAAATTTACCCCCTCTCCCCAGATTTGTTCATATTTTCCAGAAAAGGAGACAAATATTTGTTTGAGACAATAGCAAACTACCTTTCAGAAATGCTACAAGTTCAGATCTCACTTTTGCAGAGGAGTCAGCATCTCATGCTCTCATTGACTTTCTTTTTTGTAGTGGGATAGCCATTACCTTGAACGTTCTCCAGTTTTTCTTAACAATCAGATACATACTTTATTATCTCTTAAAAGAAAAATCCCAGAGTGCAATTCTATATTGATTTGGTCTAAAAACTTTGATTTTTTTCTTTTTAAAAAAAGGATGAAATTAACAAAACTTGGCATTCTACTGACTTAAAAAGCAGTTAGAAATCAACTTTGTTTTTTCGTTCTGTGGGTGCTTTGAATTTATCTACAATGATAATCTATGACTACTGACCTTCCTGCTCTGCTTACTTCAGCTTAACCCCTATAAAATCTCACTTTCTTTGAAAGGTACAGAAATTTTCTCACAGAAAACAGATGTTTCTATAAATGCAGACCTGTGGCTCCATAACTAGACTCACAAAATACCTTCCAATCAATGTTTGGACTGAAAGGAGACCATCAAGAAATTAACAAGGAGGTGATAACAGGTAGGAAAATTGTCATTTATGAATGCTCCCTCTATCAAGTTTTCAAGCTCAAAACCAGATCTCATGTCCCAAAACAAAGAAATATAATAGCCTGCCTAGCTCGGTTAGCACTGATTACAAAAATAAATATAAAATGGCACTGATATTGGCTCTTTACAAAGACAGCCATTGATAGTATGGTAGAAATTACTCTGGTAAAAGTAATTTAAAATATATGTTACCAACCTAGATAAATGCCAAAAATGATTTTATAAGAGGACACATGTTCTATGAAGTTTTTGAATACTTGCATTGTGTACAGAACCACTGACTTTTAGTCCTCTAGTTGCTTAAATAAGTGATTAAGAAATTATATTTTCCTCGTTTCTATGTTAACAAATTAAATTAATAGCTTGCATATTGCACATTTTTCCAGCTTTCTCAACTATTTTAAAGTTATTCTCATTATGTTTCATTCTATGTTTATTTTCAGTATCGATAAGAGATGAACATTCAAGCAGATATCAAGTTCCACTGAAGTGCGAAAGTAGTTCTATATGCAGATATTACAATATTTGTTTTATGAATCTTATTTGGATCAAGGGAAAATTTACCAAGAGAAAAAAAAAAATAATTTCTTCATAACACTCAGTTCATCAGAGTGCAGCATATCTTCCTCATCTAGGAAGATAGATTGGTTAATGCCTTTGCAAACAATGGCTATATGCCATAAAAAAAACCTGCATTCCAGTTTCATAACCCAACAAGAGACTCCCTCAATAGTTCATTACTTCCTTTATATTCTGGACATTTTTTACACAATGGGTATTGTTAACAATCTCTTTTTTAAATTCACTTACATAACATCTAGGAATGAGAATGTGGTTTAGTGAGGGAATATTTACAGTACAAAACAAGCTCTTTATGCAAGATGATTGTGATTATTTCAATTACTTTTGCCCATCGTCACTTCATTAATAATGCATCTTTAACATGTTCCTTCTTGATTATTACCAGAAGTGATACATTAAAAACCGCATCCTAAGGCAAGTGTCTGATAAGGCTTTTTAATAAATGGTAAACATATTTCTCTGAACATATCATAACAGAGTGCTCAGTATATAACATTATTTAATTCCTCATTATAACAGCAGTTTGATATTCTAGAGTCAGACAGCATAGAATCACAGATTCATAGAATAGTTTGGGTTAGAAGGGGCCTTTAAACGTCACAGAATCACAGAATCATTCAGGTTGGAAAAGACCTTTGGGATCATCGAGTCCAACCATCTGCCCTACTCTACAAAGTTCTCCCCTACAACATATCCCCCAGCATCTCATCTAAACAACCCTTAAACACATCCAGGGATGGTGACTCCACCACCTCCCTGGGCAGCCTATTCCACTGTCTGACCACTCTTTCTGTGAAAAACTTTTTTCCTCATGTCCAGTCTAAACCTCCCCTGTTGCAGTTTAAAGCCATTCCCTCTTGTTCTATCGCTAATTACCTGTGAGAAGAGACCAGCACCAACCTCTCTACAATGTCCTTTCAGGTAGCTGTAGAGAGTGATGAGGTCTTCCCTCAGCCTTCTACTTCTCAAACTAAACAGTCCCAGCTCCTTCAATCACTCCTCATAAGATTTATTCTCCAGGTCCTTCACCAGCTTCGTTGCCTTCCTCTGCACTAGCTCCAGCACCTCGATATCCCTCTCGTATTGAGGTGCCCAAAACTGGACACAATACTCAAGGTGTGCCCTCACCAGTGCAGAGTACAGGGGGACTATCACCTCCCTACTTCTGCTGGTCACACTATTTCTAATACAAGCCAGGATGCCATTGGCTTTCTTGGCCATCTGGACACATTGCTGGCTCATGTTCAGCTGCTTGTCAATTAGAACACTCAGATCCTTTGCTTCCACACAGCTCTCCAGCCACACCTCCCCAAGCCTGTAGCGATGCATGGGGTTGCCGTGGCCCAACTGCAGGACCTGGCACTTGGCCTTGTTGAAGCTCAGCCCATTAACGTTGGCCCGCTGATCCAATCTATCCAAGTCCCTCTGCAGAGCCTCCCTATCTTCATGCAGATCGACACTCCCACTTAACTTGGTGTCATCTGCAAACTTACTGATGATACACTCTATGTCCTTATCAAGATCATCAATAAAGATGTTGAACAGAAATGGTCCCAACACCGAGCCCTGAGGAACACCACTTGTAACATGTCACCAGCTGGATTTAACTCCATTGACCACCACTCTTTGGGACCATCCAGCCAGCCAGTGCTTGACCCAGCAGACCGTTCACTCATCCAGGCCATGGGTAGCCAGTTCTTCTATGAGAATTCTATGGGAAACTGTATCAAATGCTTTTCAAAAAGTCCAGATAGACAATATCCACAGCCTTTCCCTCATCCAATAGTCAGGTCATCTTGTCGTAGAAGGAGATCATCTAGTTGGACATTATCTATTCCAACCCCTCTGCAATGAGCAGGGGTATCGTCAGCTGGATCAGATTGCTCCGAGCCCCATCCAACCTTGAATGTTTCCAGGGATTGGACACCTACCACCTCTCTGGGCAACCTGTTCCAGTGTTTCACCACCCTGAGGATGTTTCAGCTGCAGCAGTTAGAAGTTAGATGTAAACACATTGCAATACAAATATTGTCATTATTAGTATCAACATAAGTTATGAACTACAGTGGGGAATCTCTGCATAGGCAGGAGATTTTTTTTGTTGAAGTCTACATGGTCATTAAATATAGTGGTTTTCAAGTACTAGAGGAAAATACACAGCCTCAACCTAATCACAAGTCCTACTATAGTTCAACAAGGTTAAGAAGAATGAAAGAGAGCAGGTAGTCTTATTTGATTCAAACCTTGGTGAAAAAGTTGATGGAAGACCTTTCTTCTCAATATAGTAGCTAAAGGAAATAATAACTTCCTAATGGCTGATGAGGAGAATTGAATTTTCATTATTTTCTTTCTGATCAGTGCTATGAAACAGCTTCTGCTCAAGGAAGCTTCCCTTCCTAAGGGTGCTATTTTCTTTCTCAGCTAAATGACAAATATTCCCTGGGAAAAGTAGCCATCAGTGTAAGGTGTAAGTCTGGTCTATATACAAGTGTCTTTCATCTTAGTCTTGTTGGAGCCTGCACAGTAGTGGGCAGGAGCTCCTAAATCAGAAAAGTTTTTCTACCAAGATCCAAAGATCTCATGACCACCCAACTTTCAGACTGTTTTCCTTTTTAGTGTGTATAGACACTTGCCATGCACTGTCCTCCCACAGAGGGCTGAAAGCACTTGTTCTGCTGCAGAGTGTCCCAGTGCCTTCTGTCTCCTCATGAGGGACAGAACATCACACTATCACCCCCTTTAGGCCATATTTTTGAAGAATTAAAAGGTGTTCCTAACTCAAAACACTTCTTAGAAATAAATATGAAAATAACTTAAAATAAACATGAATGGTTGTTACCTGGCTCTTAACATTTAAATGAATAATGCAGTTAAATAATATTTTAATCATTAAAGGCAAGCTCACCATACTTTAAGCAAAATAACAGTACAGCATGTCTCTCCACTAATGCTTTTGTTGCAGCTGGGATGATCCTAAAATACAAAGGATCAGTGTCATTCAGTTGTATGTTACAGGTTCTAGGAAAGAAGAAAAAAAAAATCTCTAAGGACACTGTAACTTCCTACAAACCTCTTTAACTGCTAGAGTACATAAACTGACAGACAATAACAACAAAAACGTCACTCAACTAGGGATTCAGATAACAATCATATAAAAAACTATTCTGTGTCAGATTAAAGGTCTGTCTAAGCCCAATATACTGTCTCCACAAATGGCCAGTCGTGATCATCCAGGAAGAAAGTATGCAAGGGAATACATGTAGGGATAATTTTATCATTCTTATAGGGTTTAGTAAATCCTTGACATGAACCAGAGTTTCAGTTTGCTGGACAAGAGGTTTCTTTGGGCAAATCCATGGAATAAAGACCCATTAGATGCAGTCACTGTTTGAATACACATGAACTTCTAGTACCTACAATGTTTTGTGGCAGGAATTTCCACTGAACCTGTTGCCTGTTAGAGCCATTTGATGTTTCATGGTTCTTGTGCTGGAAGAAAGAGTGAACAGACATTCTATATTCACCTTGATATTCACCTTCTCCACACTACTCATTATTTTACAGTCCTCACTTATAAGCCCATTCAGCTGTCTCTTTTTTTGTACGTTAAAGAGAAGTGTCCTACTGAATTATTTCTTACATGGAAGCCATTGAGTATCTTTGATCATTCTTTTCTGAAGCTTTTCAGAACTAATATACTTCAACTGGGTATTAAAACTATCAAAACTGTATCTTTTAACTATAGAACTATAAAGACAGTTCAATCAGTCTTTTTGAGAAATGCATGCAACAGAAAAAAATACCGTCACACTTTAGACTTATACAAAGGCATAAAGATAAACATGCAGGTACCCATGGTGTGATGTCTGTTTCTTATCCTGCTTGTACATTTTCCAAACACCATCTTAAAGGTGCATTTACAGTACCATCAATGCTCCTGCTATTTTAACACCTTTCACCTTTACATTTCTTTTGTAATGAATAGAAATATTTTTCTGCCGCTGCTGCTAAACCCACCATTCCAATACCTACCAGTCGCAGTGCATCAAAAGGACATATCTGGCTTCAAGCCCCTCATGATATGTTCTAAGAAAACAAGTACTGGAAAATTTAATAATAGATGTTAACAACAACAATAGAAGATTTACTAGCTGTACATAATACATAAAAATTCCACATATTTGTGTACTGAAGATCAACCAGATTGCTAAGAAGATTGTTCACCAGTTACCTCCCTTCTAAGATCAGAAAATCCCAGAGAATTCTGCAGACACCAATTACATGGCTGTATAGTTTTAGGGCTTGCACCTTGTGATCATATGTTAATTAATTCTCCTGACTGACTGGTAACTCCAACTCCTGT
This sequence comes from Strix uralensis, assembly GCF_047716275.1. NCBI lineage: Eukaryota > Metazoa > Chordata > Aves > Strigiformes > Strigidae > Strix > Strix uralensis. The sequence continues at coordinate 47,727,401 of NC_133974.1, read as the reverse complement.
TATCAGCTTGTGCTGGGTTTGTGTGACAGGGTTTTTGGTAGCGGGGGATGAAGCTACAGTGGTGGCCCTCTGTGAGAAGCTTCTCAAAAACTCCCCTGGCTCCAAGTCAGACCCGCCTCTGGCCAAGGCCAAGCCAATTAGTGATGGTGGTCATGCATCTGTGATAACATATTTAGGAAAGGAAACCTGAGAGGGGGTTGGGACTTTGAGGACAAGTTACAAGAAGGACACCTATGGGAACACCGAGGTCAGAGGAAGAAAGAAGGAGAAGGGGGCAAGATGCGCTGGAGCAGAGAGCCCCCCTGTATCCTGTAGTAAGATGGCAGGGCTGCCCTCCCTGGAGGGAAGAGGTCACCGGAGGAGCAGAGATTCGCCTGTGCCCTGTCTGGGTTCCCCAGGACTCTGTGGAAGGAAGAAGCCCCCGCTGTTGTAGTTCAGTGTTGGGAGGATTGCAACACGTGGAGGTGACCCACACTAGACCATCTCAAGAAGAACGCATCCTGTGGGAACAACTCGTGGCAAAATTTGTGGAGGACTCTCTCCTATGAGAGGGACACCACGTGGAGCAGGGTGGGGGGGGGGGAATGAAGAAGAGTGCTTCCTCTCCACCTTAGAGGAAGAAGTATCAGACTGACTGCACCTCCCATCCCCTGCCCCTGTGCTGTTGGGAGAGGAGGCAAAGATATGGGGAAACAAACTGAGCCCCGAAAGAAAGGAGGGATGGGGGGAGGTGTTTTAAGATACGGTAATGATTCTCACTGTCCCATTCTGTCTGTTAAGTGTTGGTTTTGTTAGCATTTGAATTAAAGTGATGTTCTTGTTTTCTTCCCCTAACAAGCCTGTCTTGCCTATGACCTTTAAATAGGTGAGCGACCCCTCCCTGTCCTATCTCAATTCCTGAGTCTTTCCATTTGTTTTTCTCCTTCCCAGCACGGGGTGTGAACTGTTTTTTCTTTTTTTTTTTAAATAGTGACAGCAGATGATCCCTTATCCCTGACAACCTATAGATTCTTCTTTCAAAGGAAAATAAATGTTACAAAGCATCTCACTCATCCTTTGTGCACTTGTGATCATCAACGATAATGTACTGTTTTATTACTAATTAAACATTACCATTCTTAATATCCTCCTCTACTTAAATTCCTTTTATAATATCCAGCACTGCAGACTCAAGGCACCGTACTTTTGACCAGTTTTTATCACACATCCCTGTCACCAGGGGTAGTAGGGAAAGTGTTTATACACCCAAGCAGAGACCATGGTTCAAGAAAAGAAATTGCTGCTTATAAAAACTTCTGTAGAAACAACTCTCTTGCTATGACAGACATGCATGTAGGTTTGCTTTTTATTGATCTGGAAGTATTTATATAGGTCATTTTCCTATGCAAATTATCTAGTGGCCTCAGACTCAGCAGTGTGTATTGAGAAAGACAGACATTAAATTATAAGGCTTGTAGCCTTATTCTTTATGTAAGAGTCAGACACTGACTTTCAGGCACTTGCTCTGCATCTTTAAATAGAAGCAGTCTCTGCTTTTTGTAGTCCTGACATATAGTGGAACTTAAGCAGTATTTAAATGCTAATAAACAATACAGCACTGAAGAAAAGACACAAAACTAATTGCAAGAAAGAATGGTCCTGAAAGCTTTATTTTTAATTATATTTGCATTATGCTAACCTTTTAGGATGAGAGGAGGGGAAATCTGCTTGTCTGTTTTTCCCTCTCCTCTTTCAGAGGATTATAACCCCTAAACAGCCTAGAAGAGTATACAATCTCCTCAGGATGTATTGAGATAGAACAACAGTGTCTGCTACAAATTTGTTTCATTGATCTTTGAGTAACAGAGGGTAGACATCTGCATGAAAGGAAGATGTAGGTGGTTGAATATGGCATAAAATTAACAAGAGCATCTGAGAGAGAAGCTGGCAATCATCATCTCTCATTTTGCATTGTTGAAAACATGTTCTTTATAGTAGAAATAGTATCCTACATAAAATGACCTCCATTCCTAAGAGAACACTAAACATAGAAAAAGAAAACATATAAAAAAGACATTCAATATACAAAACACAGAATGCAATCTATTCTGTACATTCAGGGCTCAAGGTATCTATACATGGTGTTGGTTTAACATTGGGTCAAACATAAGTTTTATATTAAGATTTTTTTTTAAATCTTAGTATTAACATCCAAATATTTTGTTCTAAATTCAGAAAAACATTACTAGAATAATTGAATCATTTTTTTAAATCATACTGATATAGGACTGATACTGTGATACTAAATAATGTTTATTCAAAAATTGCTCACATGCTTAGAGTTAAGCAGATGGTTAAGTCTCCTGCTGAATCACTAACACTAGTTCTTAGGCATATCTTGAAAAGCCTCTGTAGAATTCTTTAAATGTTATCGTCCCTTAAATTTTAGCGCAGGATATTACTGACTCATCTAGAAACTACTAACAGTAAAATTACTGAAGAAATATATAATTAAACATAAACATCACCTAACAGATATTTTACCTGCAAGAAGGTTCTTTTCATTTTGCATCTCACTAATGTAAGAGTGAAAATGGATTTCCAGCTTTAAAGATGCAGTGCAGTAACTGTTGAATACGCATGGCTTACACTGCTCAGGAAGTCACTCAGTGAACTTAAATGAAACATTTTTCTTCTATAGCCTGAAGCATTTGAATAAAAAAAATACTGGATCAGTCATCCTGATCTTTAGACAAATATTAAAAAATGCTGAAAAATCATAAAATACAGTCTATGGCTTTTTTCTAACCCATAGAATATCTTCAAACATTTGTTCTTGTAATAATATTAAGATCCATCTACACAGTAACAGAAATTAGATATATCTACTAGCATTTAAACTACAGCTGTTGAATATAGATTTAAACTTTAGGGAATACTCTATTATTATTTATTTATACAGTTGAGAAACCCCAGCAAAATTATAATTATCCCAAAGGTTACACATAGTCAAGATGAGTTAATTGTCCCTTAAATTTAATTTTATTGCTCAAGTACTTTTCATGTCTTTAGGATTTCCTGCATAAAATGACTGAAGTCTTTATTACGAATTCATGAGTTGCTTTGCAGACCTTAATAGCTGGCTCACAGTGATCTGTATGAAGAGTTGTTTAATACTATTTTTTTTTCATGCCCTGGAAAGAGAAATTATTTTTCATGAGACAGAATAAAGCCCAACTATCCCAGAAATAGCATTCCTTATATAAATGTATAACAGCTACAACCAACACAAATAAAGACAAATAAGATGTGCCCCCATCTAGATTTAGCATTATACCAAGATTAAAATTTTTAACACATTTTCTGATCTGTTTAAATTCTCCTTCAAAGCATAACTTGAATTGTCACTGTCAGCAAGAATTTGACTAGTCCTCTGGCAGAGTTGCAAAGTGGAATAATGCTAGATCCTGATTTAGCAGATAGTCAGAATTACCATCAGCAGTACTGGGCTCTGTACAAAACAGTCATTTTCTATGAAAATAAATGGGGGTTTTTTTGGTCTGACAACTGAAGATCAAATTGCCTGGGATGCAGATTCCAAGTCTTGTTTTATGCAAGACGGTTCAGGTCCATATTTCTTGCCTTGCACAAGAACATTATATCCTGGAAGATGATCTAGGCTAGGAATATGCACAAACAGTGTCCTCCTCCTTGTTGTGACACAGTTTCTATAGGAGAATGGAATAAACATGGACAAAGAGGAGTAGGAGAAAGTACACGTTTCTTAACTTATTCACTAGCTCATTCATCTGAGAAGAGTGAAGGGAATCTGACTTTTGGTCCCTGTTCCTAGAAGAAATCAGGCAAACTTGTCTCACTTCCTAAAGGAATTACTTTGAACTGAATTTTCGAGTTTCAGACTGTTGGATCTGATCTGACATAAGCCCCTCAAGCCAATCTGTTAGAGGTGGCCAAATTCAAAAAACACCTCTGTGAAAGCCGATTTTTACAGGTTTCATGATTTTTGCTTAACATGACACCTTTTGTAAATATTAATTGTAGCACTTAATACTTCTGATTATTGTTCACTGGATAAGGAAAGGTTATATAATCCTTGATACTGGCCTATGAACTATCTTAACGTCAGGTCTCCCTTCCCTTTTCTCTTTCTTTTTCTTCACCTTCATCCTACATAACCCAAACATCTACCCAAAAGAGCAATGGAGGTGTGCATTCATTAATGTGAAAACAATAACTTTGTTTGCCTGTCTGTCACTACACTGATGAGAGTCAGGCCTATGATCATGGCAACAACCCACCCATGGCTTGTAAATCAAACCTGGTGAGCTGTGTGAGCAAGCCCAGCATGAACAAAATATTGAGTCAGCACTAGCTTGGGGAAGTTGCCAACTGTTGTGCTTTATTTCACAATAGAGATCTCCACATGTCCCATGACTAAACCCTTGTGATTCCAGTTTTCAGTATATAATAAAGCCTTTGGTGAGCTTTAAGAAAAGAATAGAGCTTGAGCATGGGCAGGTTGTTGCAGAGGTCCTGAAGGTATAAACACCAGATAATAGAAGAGACTCCCAAAGGTATAAGCAAAAACCACAAGTGGTGAGTTTGCACACACTAAGGAGTTCAACTGTGAGAGCTGTGAAAGCTGATTTTAGAGTTTAAGAAAAGATAACAAAGACCACATATGCAACATATGGAAAACATCTTATGTATCATAAATACCCAAAGGAGATAAATAAAAAAATTAGTGCCATATGAAGAGGAAAGAAAGGAAAAATAAGCAGAGATTGCCAAAGCATTTTGTTCTCTTAAAGATGCTGCACCATAACAACACTACTCTTAAAACAATGAATTTAGTAATGAAAAGGTGCTGCTTTTTGATTTACCTTGTACCCCAGGGTAACTGGAGCCTCAGTGACATATTACAGAATGAGTTAAGTAAATCAGAATAGTGCTGTGAGTCTGTGTGTTTTCTGCTACAACCTTCCCACGCAACAAGGTGATTGATACTGTAGTACTGAGTCTAAGTCAGCTTGGGTGCAACAGAATTCTCTCCACCCCCTCAAACAGCAGGTCAATGTTGTATGGAACAGATTTTGCTACACTTCATATTTTTACTGAAGCTGAACCCATCCAAGTCCACTAGATATCCTTTACTCCAAAGACAAAATATCAGAATTTATTCTCAACTTAGTAAAGGCAGGAAGAAAAATATAACATTTTGGGGTTTTTTTTCTTTTTTTTTTTTAACAAGCATGAAAACTAACAGATAAAATGTGTAATAATGCCTGGTTGTAACCTTTGTACATATGAAAAACCCTGGGCTTAACCATCTACATATGTTTGGTGGCTTGTCTGAAACTGAAATTCAGGCAAGAGTTAAAGCACAAGGCAACCTGACTATGCAGAAAACATAGCAAACAGACAAACAAGATACCCAAATTCATCTTATTCATTGCAGATTTAAGGATGTAATCTATGTTCTTTCTATTAGATTTTGCAGTGCAAAACAGCAGGAACTTATTTCAGCTGCTTGGTTATCTTATAAACTTAAGACAATGTTCAGGATCACACAGAATATCTATGGCAAAGTGGAAAAATGCACTGGGAAAACACTGCCATTAGTCACTGCCCCTGTGATTTCATCACTGTAGTGCTGTGATGAAGCAGCAAGGAGACCAAACAGCATGTCAGAGCCCCTACAGACAGTGAATTATAGTGTATTTTTCACAAAGCTAGTTTCTCACAGCTGATTAAGTAATCACACAATTTTTGTTTGCTTGATCATCTGTGAAAATAGGAGGTTCCAAGAAAATACCAGAACGTTGTTTCTGATGGGCTGCTGTAAATCTCTGCTGCTAGTCTGGTCAAATACAAGCCACTGTTCCTGAAAACATATTCTTATGTTTGCCTGCAGCAGCCCCAAAATGCAAGTCTGCCCAGGAAGTAAGTCACTTCAAACATTTCAGAAGATGTATTTATTAAGAAAAGGTCAACAATCATTTTCTTGTTAGCATATATATTTATGCACCTGCAGGTTTCAAACTTAGTACTATGCCCCCAACTTGTAAACTCCAAAGACATTAAATCAACGTAGACATACCAGTATGTTTTACAGATGCTGAAGCTTCTTAGAAACTAGAAAACAAATGGACCTGCTTGAGTAGGTCCAGACAAGGACCACAAAGATGATCAGAGGGCTGGAGCATGTCCCCTATGAGGACAGGCTGAAAGAGTTGGGGTTGTTCAGCCTGAGGAAGAGAAGGCTCCGGGGAGACCTTATAGTGGCCTTCCAGTATTTCAAGGGGGCCTACAGGAAAGATGGGAAGGGACTCTATCAGGGAGTGGAGTGATAGGACAAGGTGTAACGGTTTTAACCTGAACAATAATAGATTTAGATTAGATATAAGGAAGAAAATCTTTAATGTGAGGGTGATGAGACACTGGAACAGGCTGTCCAGAGAAGTGGTGGATGCTCCCTCCCTGGAAGTGTTCAAGGCGAGGTTGGACAGGGCTTTGAGCAACCTGGTCTAGTGGAAGGTGTCCCTGTCCACAGCAGGGGGGTTGGAACTAGATGATCTTTAAGGTCCCTTCCAACCCAAACCGTTCTATGATTCTATGAGTTAGGAAAAATTGTTATTTCTTGGCTAAAGGGATATTCAGGGAGCTCATTGCTTTGGTTCATACCAGCAATAATTTTATCTGTAGAGAATTAGTATTTTCAAAAGTGAGAAACTACCCCGTTGCAGGGAGGGGAAACATCACTCAAATATTTCTCTATCTAGTCTTTCAGTAAAGATTAATGAGCAACAGGAATCCTAAATTCCATGGAAAAAGTACAGAATTATTAAAAATTAAAGTATAATTACTTCATATTTTGACTTGCAGTGCTGAAGTAAAATTATTTTTGTTTGGGTAAGACTAGTTCTTAATGGCAAAACATGTCAACTAAGGTTATGTTTGTTTCTTATTCTGTACAGCATATACTGTGTAAACAGTGAAAAACCCTTTGTCTCCCTGGCAACAAGCAATTCATCTACATATATCGTAGGAAATAAGTAACTGCTGATGAAGTCATTGAGATGTGTAAAGATTATACTCTACATGAAACGGTGATAGAGAAATCAATATTTTATCAATATATTTACACTACAATTGTACTGTCTGTGCCTAGATGCTGGCAGCAGTGGGGGTGCAGGGGTGACCTCTGTGAGGAGGGGGAAAAAAAAAGAACAAAAAAACCCAACTGAGACAAACAACCCTGTTAACACCAAGGTGAGAGCAGGAAGGGAGGAGGTGCTCCAGGTGTCAGAGAAGAGATTGCCTTGCAGCCCATGGAGGACCATGGTGGAGCAGATATCCACACTGCCCCCCAGAGACAACCATGTGCCAAAGTAGGTGTATATTCCCTGAAATAACTGCAGCTTGTGGATGACTCAGAAGCAGTTTGTGAAGGGCCCACACTGGAGCAAGGGAAAAGTGTGAGGAAGAAGGAGCAGCAGAGAGAAACTGCTATGGACTGGCCACAACCCCCTTCCCTCAATGGAAAGAGTTTAAGTTCTTGTCATTGATTTTTCTCAAGTCTGCCTTCAACAGTTTTGATAAAGACTCCACTTCCACATTTACAAATTTAAAGCAAAGTTTATCTATCTGACTATAAGAAACTGAATAATTAGTCTGCCTTGGAAAGAATCACAAATGCATATTGTTGTTTGGATCTTGCATTTTTAAATTGCACACCTAGTTGGTCAGTGCAAGAATTTATGTATGTGGAACATGTGATTGAAAAGCTATTAATCAACCAAGATGACATACTGTCCACCTTTAATCACAATAAATAATCTCTTAACTGTTAATTGTAATCTTAATTTTTGACAACTAGGCCTGATACAGCTGAAGTTACAATTTAAGGTAGAGAAGGATGGCAGCATATGATCCATAATGTGTTACAGAAACAAAAAACCTGTTGTCTGGCAAAACATACGGAGTCAAAGATATGAAGAAGAGTAACCAAGATGAAGAAGAGTAACCAAGATGAAGAAGAGTAACCAAGAAGGCAGAGATAAATACATAAGAACAAGGGAATTGTCTAAGATCATTGGTAATACTAAGGATGAATCCTGAACAGGTTGTATCAGGGTGACAGAAAATTTAAAAGCAGTTTCCTAGTTCCACCTCTCTTTCTCAGCAGGAGGTAAAGTAAAACTTTCAAAGTGACTGCTTGATTTACAAATAAATCTACAGTTGTAGATCTTAAAACATTATAAAAAACCCCTCACTGATACTTGCCTGTCAACTTGATAAAAATCTGCCTAGGATTTCAGCACTCCTGGACACCCACAGCTAATTTGTGATCCTGCTAGCTGGTTTGATTTTCAGCAAAAATAATCACATATGTGCAAGAATGGGATTATGCCTATAACTTGAAATTAATTTTCATTTTCATGTGATGCAAGCAGGAAGCTATATGCCTCTAATTGAGGAGTCCTACATTGTTACAATGCTGATACAGTCTGGCTTTAAGCCTACTTCATGAATGTTGCTCATTTCTATGCAAGATTTATAGATATCAAGAGTAAACACATCATCTATGGGATTTTCTTCCTTCATTTTTAACAAAGACTTTAGTGTTGTATTTTGTTATTTCAATGCAATTTCTATTTTACCATGCTGGAACACTAATTATTTTCTCTCAGCAAAGTCTACATCATTTCTTTAACAGAGAAAATGCAGGTTATTACACTACAAAAGTGAAAGCATTTCAGATTCAGTCATGAGCAATATGTTAATGATGTACTACAGAACTCAGCGAAATAATGTCAACATTATCTGCAATCTGCACAGCAAAAATGAAATGTCAGCCAATTCCACCAAATGGCAAATGGTTCTACTGTTCAAGGAGCTGGTTTATAAATCTTTTAGCTCAGACAAGATGGCATAAAATAGGAAATCAGAGACTTGGGAAGGGGAGAAAAGAAAAGAAAAATCAATAGAGCTACTACTTTAATATTTCCTCTGTGGTAAACTGTAGGATTTTGTAGGTGCTATTTTTTCAGTAGTAAACTTGGTCAACCTAATGGGTAAAGGTAGAAGAATCAATACAATTTTAATGTTTAGAGAAAACTATTCTAAGAAGAAGTTGTTTACTCTGCATAAATGCAACCTACTTATATGCAAAATAAGCCCTCCAAGCATTTTTTGAGGTCATGAGTCTTTTCCATAAAATCCATCTTCCATATTTAATAGCAATAGGAAGTAAAAGCCAGACAAGCTTGTGTCTTGTCCAGTCTACTTAGTGTAGGAGTTGCATAGGATTTGCCTCCTATAGCACAACAGTAAATTTGGCTGAGTTTTTTAGATAGAGAGCAGCATTTACATATACAAGTGAATTCTCTCAAACAGACATTGCCCTAAAAATTACATAGACTAGCATCTGGTATAATGACTCTAACCAGTTACTGTAACATCAGTCACATTAGTTGCAACTAGGAAGTAGGGACAATTTCCTTCATAATCCCTAATGGAGTTCAAAAACATCAGATTAAATCTTTCCAGCTAGGTCACAGACCCTCTTTAACAGTTTAGGTAAGAGGGCAAAAATGATCAATTGTTGCACAAAACAGAATAGATGTCATTAGATAACATTCTTAATATTAATTTGAAGTAATGCACATTGGTTAGCTAAACTGGCAAAAGTAGCTCAGGCTATAAATTCCAATAAGCAGCAGAACTATTTTTCACTGCACTACACACATTCTGTGACTGATACAGTTCTGAAATTCTCACCTAAAAATGCCACAGTTAATGAAAAAAAAAATTTTTTTTTTTAAATAAATTGAGCCATTTTGTGGAATGGACAGAAAATATTTTCTGAAAACATTCAATAGCATTTTCCTTATTCAGTCAAGTCTCTTAATGCAAAAAAAACCAATTTGTAATGCTAGGTATTTGTTATTTGAGACTGTTTTGGTTTAACGTTATTGCATCCTGAGAGAATGAATAAGCATAAACTCTATGTGTTATGACCTTGCCAGTTTACCTCTTAGCAAAACTGAAGTGACTTGTCTTTGCAGTTTTCACAGTGCTGTTGAATGGCTCACACACTTTTCTATCTGAAGGTGAAAAAAGTGTCCCTATTCAGCAGTTGAAATAAGGTCTCAGTCAGAAGAGTCTCTTCTTTAGAATTGACTTAAGGTCAAAATACAGCATTTATAAAAAAGAGTGAAAGAATGCCATGAAATAAAATACAAGGCGGGGGGGAGGGATCCTTACCCTAAAGCACAACTGTCCTAGTACAGCTGCAGCAAAACCACAACCTTCCTTAGCACATTTTCTGTCACTCAGCTGCTACACCAGCTGCTGTGAATTAACTCAGAGCCATACTCATTTATACCAGTTGAGAAACTGACTCCACTTTCTCCAGTGAGAGGTTGTCCATCTTCCACCAGACATTCCTTCAAAAAGATGTGAATCTGTATCACGTTATGCATTACTTGCACAAGCCTAAAGTGTAGATTACCAAGAATTCTAATTTCTCTGCTAATTCTGCAGTGACTTGCTTTCAAGGATAAAGTATTTTTTAACCCCCGAGTACTCCTTGAGCTTGCTAGCTTGCCTCACACCTCTGGATAGTAAGGTATCATGCAAAATGTTACATAGAAGGACACGAGTCGCCATTCTCAAAGAACACCTTAAACGATCGGCCAAAGGAGGTGGATTAATACTTGAATTTTTAACCAGTAGTTTAATATGGTGTAAGAGATGTAGACTTCAGTCCCTCTTCCATCACTGAAGACTGGCCCTCCCATTTCCCTAATGTCAGCAGAATGTCTTTATTACTGAGGGACAGATTTTATTAAAATGAGGTTTCTGGTACTTGGGTGCAGGAAATAGTCAAGTATTTTAGTTACTATCATCACTGTCCTTCTGCCTCTTTCTGTGATATAAATAATGCTTGTCCTTCCATACATACTAGATTTTCCACACCATACACTTGTTATAAAATTCTTCCCCGACATTGAAGCTAATGTACTTATTTCAGAACTGTGAATTCTTGATACTGGCAGGTATCTGAAAATTAGGTACTATAATATTCAGTACTGTGATGTTTCAGTACTATTATACTTGAGTCCTTTTATAGATCTATCCCTGAATCCATTACTAGATACCGCACAGAGCTCTGAATTCATAGGGTTAAAGCTTAGGAAAGGATAAAACCTGACCAAACCCCCCCATTTTCCCAAGAATCCCAAAATACTCAGTTGGGAAGAAAACAACAGAAAAACCACAATAGATGCAAATGAACTGAAGTACTGTCAAAAGTTAGAAGACAAGTACAGCACTCACCAGCTATTCAGAAAACAATGATTAATGATCTATTTTAAAGTGAGCAGGGGTTTTGCTTAATGCTAATGTATTTCTCAAGATCACCATCCAGACCTCACAGTCATTGAGTAAATAGCAGCAGATGTTGAGGTGTAAGACCATGTCATTCAGCTAAGATTAGATATTTAATAAAAATAGACATGCCTGACAGAATCTTGCCCTTAGTTTACTAAAGCTATACTGAAAGGGTAGGAGGAAGCTGTTCTCAGAGACACACTTTACATTGTCTCTTCTAACCTAAAAACAGTGTTCCCTTCTGTGACTACTATTGCAACTAGTATGTGTCAGATAAGCTTCACAACTCATCTACAAAAAAGAGATTTTATCCAATAATGGCTAACAAATTTGTCAGATAGAGTAAATCCTTGAGAGTCACCTTCTGTTAGTTTGTACAGACATTATTTAAAAAAAAAAAAATTAAAAGAGTAAATATTTTTAAAGGGTGGTCAAAGTACATTTGCTTATAAATGGTTGCTCATCATACCTTTTTCATTATTTCCTTGCATGTAATAACTGTAAAAACATTGTTAGTCCTTGACTTTTTATGAGTTGTGAGTCTGCAGCAAAACAAAGTGTGGAAGTTGAATGACTGTTTGTCTTGGACTAACATAGATCATTTAGGTTGGAAAAGACCTTTAAGATCATTGAGTCTAACCGTAAGCCTAAGACTGCCAAGTCCACCACAAAACCATGGCCCTAAGTGCCATATCTACATGTCTTTTAAATACCTCCAAGGACAGTGACTCCACCACATCAGCGGGCAGCCTTTCCAGTGATTGACAATTCTTTTGGTGAAGAAATTTTTCCTAATATCCAATCTAAACCTCCCCTGGCACAACTTGAGGTTGTTTCCTGTTGTCCTATCACTTCTTACATGGGAGAAGAGATGGGCACTCACCTTACTACAACCTCCTTTCAGGTAGTTGTAGAGAGTGATAAGGTCTTCCCTCAGCCTCCTTTTCTCCAGACTAAATAAGCCCAATTCTCTCAGCCGCTCCTCATAAGACTTGTGCTCTAGACTCTTCACCAGCTTTGTTGCCCTTCTCTGGACACACTGTAGCACCCCAGTGTCTTTCCTGTAGTGAGGAGCCCAAAACTGAACACAATATTTGAGGTGCAGCCTCACAAGTGCCAAATACAGGGGGATGATCTCTTCCCTGTCCCTGCTGGCCACACTATTTCTGATAAAAGACAGGATGCTATTGGCCTTCTTGGCCATCTGGGCACACTGCTGGCTCATATCAGCCATCTGTTCACCAACAATCCCAGGTCCTTTTCTATCAGGCAGCTTTCCAGACACTCTTCCCCAAGCCTGTAGCATTGTTGCATGGGGTTGTTGCAACCCAAGTGCAGGACCCAATACTGAGCCTCACTGAACCTCATACAGTTGGTCTTGGCCCACCGATCCAGCCTGTCCAGATTCCTCTGTAGAGCCTTCCTACCCTCAAGTAGATCAACACTCCCACCCAGCTTGATGTTTTCTGCAAATTTACTTAGGGTGCACTCAATTCCCTCATCCAGATCATTGATAAAGATATTAAACAGAACTGGCCCCAATACTGAGCCCTCAGATGTGGACATGGAGTAACACAAAATGCATTTATCAGTCCCACTTGTAGAAAAACAAACAGAAAATCTGTTTAATTCGTCATCAGTAAAACTGTATTTCTCCTTTTTGATTCGTATTCTGAGATCTTTAATGCAGGAAATACTTTTCAGAATGTAAAATTCTGAAGAATATTACAAAGGGGTCCCAGTCCAGCTTGGGTCAAAGCAACTCAATAGTGTAAATAAGCATGCTTAACTAGATAGAGAAATGAATTAAAAGTAAATCAGGAAAAAAAACAGGACAGAATAAATTTATTTCTATGTGTGTCCTCAAGAAATTTGAATTAGAGGTATAGACCTATTCCTCTGGGATTCTAGTTTAAAGTGTTCCATAGTCATGAGTTCCAAGAAAATACAAAATCCATGACCTCAACGTGCACTTTAATTCAGGAGCATATGCAGTACTGGTAGATGGGCAAAACGAAACTGCACAGCTGCCAGAATAACAAACACATGAAATGGAGGCAAACAAATGCTGTTGTCTTTTATAGCTCCAACTAGACAGAGGAACCAAGCACTTTTTCTTAATGAATTGTGAGAGACGAAAAAACAGGCCTGAGAGAAACATGGACTGAGAAAAATAGCCTGAGAAACAGATAAAAGTTGAGGCCCTCTGAGCTAAGGAATGCCTCAAACACTCGCAAGATGAAACTATAGTCACGGGGTGGATGGGGTGGAGGTCAAAGCTGATAAGGCTGCTCGAATAACACAGGATGCAGCGGGAGGAGGAGCCCTGTGGAGACAGGACGGCTCTGCTCTGGGGCACCTGGTCAGATTTCAAGGTCCGTCTGTCCAGTGAATGACCTTTGCTTCATTATCCACAAAATGCATATTAAAGTTAACACCCCTCAATATGTTAACGAAGACTAACATGATCATGCTAATTACATCATCCCATGAAGCACCTTACCCCTCCCCATACATGGGATATGTAGGCATGTGGATTGACCTAGGGGACAGGCCCAAGGAAAGTGTGTATAAATCGAGGCGGGGCAAAATGGGGGGAAGCCTAGAGAGTGAAGTGAAGCAAAGAAGACGAATGCCTCCTGGAACCCTCACTGGTAGGATCGACGCAGAAACCCAAACCGGTAATCTGTATTCCTCTATTCCCTCTATCCCCCTCCTTTCCTTTTTCCCCTTTTCCTTCACTACCATTAAGAAATGCAAGGCATACTGTATTGCTTGCCACAACTCGTTATATACTTAGCCAGTTATCATGTGTCCAATTAGTACATTGTGGGTAGTTAATAAATGTTTGGACTTTGAGACTTGTCTCACCCTGTCCGCTCCATTGGGGATTTGCGAATTGTCTCCCTCATCTGAGCAGGACATGACATGAATAGACTTCATAGAGAGAAGGAAGCATACAAGGGAAATTAGGATAAAACTTTTGTAAAAACTCCTAAACTTAAAAAATAAGATTTCACTGCACTTCTGAAAGTTAGAGTTTAAGAGATACCTAAAGTACATCAGACTAAACTTAGTTGATAAATACGAACCAACACACATCTATTAGTCAAAGTGATCTAGAACTTTGTGTCTTTACCCCAAAACAAGAAATAAAAATTAAAAACTGGCCAATGAATAGGCTTACCCTCCAAGTTCAGACATTAATTCAAAACTGAAATTCATATTGGATTAAAAGTATATATCATAGCTTGTCTACACAAAGACATAAGTAAATAATGATCATCTGCATAAAAAGTCATGTTCCGAAGACACTGATTGTGCGAAGATAGCTTCTAGAAAACTCCTACTTCCCACTCCAGATTCTGTAGTCTATCCAATGGCTGCTTAGTACTGAATATCTAAACAGTCTTTAAAGAAGAACTGGAATTCAGATTGGTGTTATATCCAGTGTGAAATATCTCGGTTGTTTAAAATTGTGACATTCAAGAATGAAACTACTTAAGAAAATAAAAAAGATTGAAAATCCTTCCCCTTTGCTTCCCCTTAAATAAATCAAATGGCTACATGTCTATAATTTGGACAGTCTCTGGGATTTCTGAGAATTTGGCACCTCAGAAAAGCGGAGCTCAAACACGCAGTCTATTGCCAAACTATTAAATAAAATATTTAGTACAAACTGCTAAATAGAAATGACATTATGGCAAAAACTCTTTTTTCATATCAATACATTTGGTGTGATGACCAATCCTACAATTTTCCTATTGTATTGGGAACAGAAGAGCTTAACTCCCAACCAGCCCTCAGTACCAAAAATAACTCACCTTGAACTCTTAAATCCATACAGAATATAGCTATACTGACAGAAATTAAATTACCTGATCCGCTCCATAATTTAGCAGCACTTAAGAGTCCACCGTAACAGTAAAATAGATAATCCCTAACTGACTGAAGATATAAACTGATACTTATTCCAGCATTATTCAGCATGTACACAGATGCTTGCATCTGGATACAATACAGATTTTTCAGCAGAATGCAACAGTTACACTGCTATATTGTTTTCAGCTCCAAATAGCTCAAGCACCACAGCAAAACTCTTCTGGATTATTTTACAACTGGCCAAATCAAGTATCTCTACACTTTTTTTACACCTTAAATAAACTTGAATCATCCTAAATTCTCCCCTTTATGTCCTTAAGGTTTCCTTGGAAACGAAAAGATTTTGAGTAAACTAGGAAAATTATGATGTTTATATACATCAGAAAGTTCAAGATCAATTCTAAATTGTCTTAAACAATCCCTGAACTATTAATTACTGACTTCAAAGGATGTAAAATTAGATCACAGGCAAAGGAAAAATCTAGCATCATATGGTTCAAATCCATAACCAACTGAGTTATTTTTGAATAATAACTCCATTACAACTCCAATGTGTTTTGTCACAGTGTAAGACTAGGTAGGAGTTATTTAAAAGTAATTAATCAGATTCACCACTTGCACCGCTATTTGAACAGCATTTGCTAAACAATTCTGTTAGAATATTTACTGACTGTCAGATTCTCCAAACAATGAAAGATAAATCTATCAGCCAACAAATCTCCATAAAGCAATTAATGAATGTTAGACCTTATGGAATAAAACAATTTCTTTCACAGTGTGTTAGAAAGGGATTATTTATTTTTAACATTTCTCAAAATGTCATGCAAAAACCAGGCAAAATTGGTTTTGTGACTGTACCTCATCTGCGAGGTATGTTTAGGATTGTTGAAGTTGGTCTTATATTCATTGAATGGAATTACTGCATTATTGTCAAACAGTTCGACTTTTTAAGACACATATAAAACATAAGTAGTTCAAGAGGCTTCTTGACAATTTTTGTAGCTTAAGTAAAAATGTATTTATTTTGACAGAAGCACTGTTGTACCCTTTTATAACAAGAACAGCTGCCTTATAAACCTATAGCTACAGCTATGTAAACCAAAATACTTCTTTTTGTTAATGTTATTGGATGATATTTATTAATTCTTCTATCTCCAAACTATATTTCAATATTAAATAGGTCATCTACAACCTGATTTTTTAAGAGATTTTAAACTAGGTCATTTTTGTAAGAAGAGTGTGTGCAAATTATGATTTTCCCATGAAACTACCTAATTTTCTATATTAAATGGAAAGTAGAATATCTAAATGATATTTTTATTACTAGTAATTTTATAGATATTAAACAATTGACCGATACACTTTTTCTGTTTCATATCATTATTTGTTG
This sequence comes from Strix uralensis, assembly GCF_047716275.1. Lineage (NCBI taxonomy): Eukaryota > Metazoa > Chordata > Aves > Strigiformes > Strigidae > Strix > Strix uralensis. The sequence continues at coordinate 47,710,732 of NC_133974.1, read as the reverse complement.
TCACTACTTTAAAAAAGTGATTAAGTTTTTCTACCTGAAAAGTAGAAAAAAAAAAGAGAATGATAAGTAGATTTTGATAGAGCACAAGAAAATCTCAATAAAAATTTTCATAGATAAGAAAGTATAGCTCTTTGATCCTCTCAAAAATTGCATGAAGTACAATATTTTCTGTCAGAGAAACCTCAAAGTATTTGTAAAATGGTAGCAACAACTGATATTTTCCACAGACCTTGGGATACCACTTGGTTTTGTCTCTCTATGACCTTGTTTTCAAAATATGTAGTACTTTCATTCTGGAATCAGGTTAGTCTTTGAAAGTTGAGATATATAAAATGACTAGTAACTTTTCAATACTTTAGGTGTCATTTAGAATACTGCACATATATTGACTCTTTAAATTCCCATATTTTTTCCATGATCTCCACCCGTTTCCCCCCTAATGAAGGAAATTCAATAGACAAGGAAAGTATTTTGCTGAAGTATTTACTGTTATTCCAATGGTTAATTTGGTAATAAAGACTCAGGCAACTTAGCTTTCAGTTATTAATTTATCTTTTTAGAAAAGGACAATATAACATTATTTCAACAGGGAATCCAGTGAGTATACAAATCCACACAAAAATTTCACGTTGCTGCTTCTGCTTTGTTGTTTCACTGATGGGTAGCGTGTGGCATATGAGAGTTTTAGTTAGGAAATAGTTATGACGCCAAATTAATTTGTCCATGGCTCTGTAAGATTCGCTATAGAGATATTCACTATAGTGTGGACATGTAGGATTTTTTTCTTCTACTTTAAAAAAGATGTAAGACATTTCTCAAAAGAACAATTTTATTTAGACTACCACATACAAAGTATGATTATGCTATCAAGAAAGTCTATAAGAATTATTATATATTTGACTGGCCACTATGTATTAAAGAGTTAAAACCATATGGTATAAGCCTGTTCAAATCCAAGAAAAGGAAAATATATGAGTAATTGTTTTCTTTGATTTTGTGCAACAATTCTTTGCTTGGGAACAATTCTTTCATTGTTAATGTGAGAGAACATTAATAGACAGAAACCTAGCAATGTTGATGAAGGCCTCAAAAGAACAAGAGAGTCAAGTGTATAATTTAACAAATGATAATACAGTAGGACTGATGCCCCACAAGAGCATATCAAATTCTATGTTGATATAATTAGTTTTTGTTAAAAATACTCTAGATGACTGTAATTACATTTAGTATCATGTTTCACAATATACACAAAATTGGAAACAAAAATTTTAACACATACAAGCTTTAAATAGTTCTCAGATGCTAATTATGTGCCCTTGTTACCTATAACCACTTCAAAACTGTTACCTCTTACATAACAAATAGCCTGATGGGGTTTAGTGTTCCTAGGGTCTCTGCCATTACCACAGTCCAAATATTAATTCTGCCTTTTATTTTATGGTTTATCATACTAACACTAAGGCACAGATTTGCATAAACTCAGTGCTGGTAAATTTTATTTCCATTTTTACTTACCTCACTCAAAGCAAAGACCGCTTCCCCACCATCCCCAAGATGAAAGCATAAAAGTCCATCTTTGCCCTTTTCATGACATCAAAGGTAAATCTTATTTTACTTTTCTATTTCTGTCATTCTGGAATGGAATTATTCTGTCCCTAAAGAAATTATACTATACAGTCAGAGTAGGGACCTGGGGGTGTTGATTGACAGCCGGCTGAACATGAGCCAGCAGTGTGCCCAGGTGGCCAAGAAGGCCAATGGCATCCTGGCTTGTATCAGAAATAACATGGCCAGCAGGGACAGGGAAGTGATCTTGCCCTTGTACTTGGCACTGGTAAAGCCGCACCTTGATTACTGTGTTCAGTTTTGGGCCCCTCACTACAAAAAGGACATTGAATTACTCGAGTGTGTCCAGAGAAGGGCAACGAAGCTGGTGAAGGGTCTGGAGCACGTCGTATGAGGAGCGGCTGAGGGAACTGGGGTTGTTTAGTCTGGAGAAGAGGAGGCTGAGGGGAGACCACATTGCCCTCTACAACTACCTGAAAGGAGGTTGCAGAGAGCTGGGGATGAGTCTCTTTAACCAAGTAATAAGTGATAGGACAAGAGGGAATGGCCTCAAGTTGCGCCAGGGAAGTTTAGACTAGATATTAGGAAGTATTTCTTTACAGAATGGGTTGTTAGGCATTGGAATGGGCTGCCCAGGGCAGTGGTGGAGTCTCCATCCCTGGAGGTGTTCAAGAGGCGGGTTGACACAGCACTTAGGAATATGGTGTAGTTGGCATCTGTCAGTGCTGGGTTAACGGTTGGACTAGATGATCTTCAAGGTCCTTTCCAACCTAGATGATTCTGTGAAATTCTGTCTTAAAAATATTTCTACTGATGTTCTTTGATATATTTTACTATAAGCTACTCATGACATTTTGGTGATGAAGAATTACCAAAATTTTTGTCCTACATCAGCTTGCAGTTAGGCTTCAAGCCACCCTACAGGTAGAATATATATGGCTGCTTCTGTGCTTCAACATTTAAATATGAACTTAGTTCTTTATATCGAACAGCATGTTGTAGAGTTTAGCAGTGTATTTTTGTTACAAGGAGAAATAGAATGATTGGACACAAGAAAGCTGAAAGACAAAAGGGGCATGTTTCTAACACAGCACACACCACTTTTTATCAGCATTTCTATATTTACAGCAAATCAGCTTTTCAGAGTAAATTTCCAAGATACATAAATTGTGCATTATTGTTGTCAGGTGTAGGTACAGAAGGAATGCACAACAAATTTTAATCCTTTTAGTAGGCACAGAAGAGATGTTAATAGGTAAATTTTGCATCCAACCAGAGTACATTGGCTTAAAACTAACACACTTGCGGGGGGTGGAGGGCACATGTTGTGGATAGTTTTAGGTGGGGGATTTTTTGTTGCATTTTGGAAGGAGGGGTCAGTTGTTTGTTTTAAGTAGTCTCCACTGCTTTTTCAGATACACTCAGATTTCCAGGTTCTGTTCATAACCAGGATTTGATTTTTGATATGATTTTGACTACTTTCACTCAAAAAGTGTATATTCATGAGTTGCTGTAATGTGGAAATAAAATATGCTGTTTCATCAGTTCAATGTAAATGAAATGATGGAAAGTCTGGTCAGTGTTTGCTATGTTTCATTTGGAAAGTGTATCACTTTGAGCCATCGCTGAACTGTTATGGAAATCCAACACACAGGGATCTTTGCAAGATTAAATTATCTCCAAGCATAATTTCCATGTTTTCACAACCTTTAATACCACTATGAACCAGCTTTCAGTACTTAAGTCCTACTGGTTATTTAGAAATAAGAGAAGTCTTGAGAAGTGGCACAATGAATTTTGGACATACAAAGCATGGCAAATTAGAAGAAATATATTCATGCATTTTCAAGTAAAGGTTGAGGGAAAGTAAAAGATATATGAAAGAATGAGGTCAACAGACCGCAGAAGAAAAGTCTACAGAGAAGTGGGCATTACAGCTGCAGCTAAACAGGGAAAGAACGAAACTTTCTTTCTAAAGTTTCAGTGTCAAGTGTGATATGATCATTTTTATTCAAACAGTAACAAACACTATGTCATATACAAAAATTACTACAAAGTAAGAAGTATTTAGGAACTATAGATATATGGAAATGCTTAAAAATCTCCTGTAGTGGTTGGCTAATTAGAGATGTTTCTAGCAGTCACTACCTGGAGACAAAACAGTAGCTGTTTTCAAAATTTATGCCCATCTACCATAGATATAATGAAATGATGATTATCAGCCAAAATTAAAGAGACAAGTTTAACTGCAAGCTCTGGCAGAGGTATTTATGGTAGTTTTAAATTAATTTGGATTCCATTAGCACAGTAATCATGGAGCTCAGAGAACTCCCTAAAAACCTGAATAACTTAGATGACTAGTCTACACTGATATTTGCATCCAAGTTTACAAGCTTAAATTTGGTGTCACTGCTTTGACTGTGCTTACACATGACATGACAGCAATGTAGTCAGAAGAAAACCGGGCAAAATGTGATGGCATCTGTTAGATATGGAGCTCTCTTTTCGCCATACAAGAACTTAATTATAAATAAAGATACCACTGATTTCCACTAAGAAAAATAATTGTTCTTTGACCTTCTGCCTAACAAAACAACAAGCCAAGCAAGTTAACAAACATTTCCAGGGGAGAATTTTTGTATGTGATTTTTGCTCCAGTTTTCCCATCATGATCATAGAGCTTTTGGAAAACACAATCCACTTCTCTCATGTAATTCAACTGGCATCTGTTCACAACCAAGTCACATAAAATAAGTTGCACTGACACTTGCATTATACTTTGACAAACATCTGAAAAGTTTCCCCCCCAAGTTAAGTGTGCTGTATTTTAGAGCTGTATAGAAATTAACTATTTCTATATATGTTATAGAAATGAAGTAATTTTCTTCATAAAAATAACATTAACTGAATGTTGTTGTCGTAGAAAAATATAACAAAATAATTAAAAAATGGCAACATAACAATTCAATTATATTTTTAAAATATCAATAGAGAATCTCAATTATTTAATAAAAAATGTGAAGCTATGTCCATTCAGAACAAAATTTTATTTCATTTCTACATTTGGAAAAATTAAATGTAACTTTAAAATGGTATATACAGAAATTCTATTAAAATTTATGTATGTCTTTGAAAACAATAACACTATTTTAAACAGAACATTCAAATAATCATTTGAAAAAGTAAAACCAGCAAAAATTCAAAGACTAATGCATAGTAGTGACAAAGATTTTGGTATGTATCTTAATTTGCTCAGTTAAGACTAGAACATATTGCATTACTTATTTTTCCTCATAGTTAAATTTAAAAAAATAATAATAATTTTAGAATGTAATTACAGTTAAGGGGGTTTTCCCCTCATTTTTGCTTTTCTGAGCACCTTTGCCATTTGAGAAGGTAATACATTCATTTTTAAGCAATGTTTAAAAAAATAACATCTTTCCGAACATTGTCATAAAACAGACCAATTAAGAACTGCAAGCTTATCAGTTTATGACATTCATATCCATGTTAGTGACTATAAATTTTATAAGTGCAAAACCTCAAAAAGCAAGCTAACCCTATGTGGTTTTGTTCCTATCTTGATTTCATAAAAAGAGAGAAAGAGTATACACGAGAAGTGGAAAGAAACTATATTTACTATCCCAGAACTACTGTTCAGCTCTATTCAAATCATGTATAATCTCTTTTGATAGATTCATCAGAAGGTTGAAGCTGGTCTTGCCAAGATTTTAGTTCCATCAGAAACATTCTCTTTTTCTTACGTAGGAAGCCCAAAATCATGAAATTCATGTCTAATTCTAAGATCTTCAACAGTCATGTAAGATCTAATCAACAATCTTTCTTTTTCCTTACCACCCCTACATACTACCATGCAGTTTATAAAGAATGGATATCTACAGCCACATCTATGTGGAAGCAAGTGTTTCTCAGGCTACATAATCGAAAACATTTCCAGAGGTACAATATCAAGTAGCCGTTGCTCCCATCAACGTGGCACTCGGTTAATAGACTGACAATCTACTGAAAACAATCAAGGAAGACTTCAAAACCGCCCTTTGCAAAAATCACATGGTGAACAAAGGTGAATTTTACTGTCCCAACTAAGATTTTGACCTAGATCTGCCACAGATAACACTTTACATTCGTATAGCACCTGTCACCTTTCATCCCTAAGGATTTAGAGCAGTTTTCAATAGGGCAGTACTTCTGGAATAAATAATCAGGAAGACATTTTAAGAAGTATTGTCCAAGTACAACATTTGACACTAACCAGACTAATTTTATTTTTAAAACTACTGGATAAAAGATGGAAAAATCCCTCCAAGGAAAATTCTAAAAATAAAACAATTACAGAATTTCAACAAATCCATAATTACTTCTTTAAATAGTCAGTCTGTAGCCCTGTAAAATAATGCAATAAGAACTCTGTATTTAATATGAGGATATTTACTTTTAAAGGCTAATATTTTGAAATCCCATTTTACTTCTAACAAAAGGTATAAAAACATAGTTGTGACGAGTTCATCCACCTCTGAGTAAAAACTATGCTTTTCAGAGCTACATAGAATAGCATAGATCTTACCTTATAAACCATCTTTGAATTTTATAGATCAGATCACAGGCATCTCATCCACACATCAGTACATGTACATGCATCGTGTCTGTGGACACTGGAAAACTGTGTATTCCAGCTTTGGCCAGTTTGGTTCTTCCAAGGTAAAGAACATAACAGACCTTGCACTCATTTGGGAGATGAAGTCCACAGTAACCCAAGTAGAGGCTGAAAATGTTCCTGTCCTTCCACACCATCAGAAACATGCTGTGTCCACATTTCTCAACAGTCAAGGCATCTTTCAATGTCTTTTATCCCACAGGAACTTGTAGTACTCTCACCATAACTTGCCTAGCACTTGATGTTGCTCTGTCAGAGTTATGCAGAAGTCATTCCCTTTTACAGTAACTTCCTTAAGAGAGGCATATGGTGAAGTGTGAGCAAGAAGCTTGGCATCTGGGCTAGGTGCCTTCCACCTTGGTCTGCAGTGGTCAGCTGCACCAGCATCTGCTGATGTTTGGCCCTCCAAAATGCCTTCATGGAGCCAGACACCCCTGTATTTATCTCAGAGCCTAGAAATCCTAACGCTGTGTGGACTCATTTAAAATATGCTCAGGGCAAGGGTTATTTTTCTCCTTGGAGACAGATTACAGTGTAGACCTAGTGTCAACAGTGCTCACCAGTGTCCAAAGAGACAGCACAGGTCAAAGGGAAGTGGAGGGGAAAACTCCTCCATGGTATGTAGTAAAGCATCTCCTATCTTCCAAAAGTGAGTAAAAATTTGTATTAAAAATTCTCTGAAATCAGGCACATAAAGACCAAGGGCAGATGTCCTTGCCCTTCAGCGTTAACAATAACCACATGGACTTTAGCCTCATGAGCAGATTTAACTTTGTCCCTGTACCAACAGTTTACAGAATACCCTCAACTTCAGCTACTTCAGCACTCTGTCCTTTCAGTTACAAAGACCTATGGCTGTGTGGTGTTCAGGCAGCTTATTTGTAAAAAGCAATAAAAATCTTGAAAAAATAACCACTTCTCAGAACACAACCCATCCAACACTCCAGCTCTTGGACCTTAAAGGCTGGGTTTCTTCTGGGGTTGCTTCTAGAAAGGTTATTCTCAGACACAGCTATGCAGAATGCAACGGAAACCTTTCCTGGATTCATTAATAATTATATCTAATGCAGTTGATTCTAGACCTATTCTTAGGTTCAAAGCACCTGCCTCCACAAAGCATGAGTATTCCTGTTACACTTCTGTTTACATGCTTGTCATCTTCATGCAGAAGACGACAGACCCAGACTATAGACATGGCCACGTGCAAAAACTTTCTATGCTGACAGCCTTGCGTAATTTTTTTTGCAGGGCAATGAGTATATTTGAGTAACATGAGCTCAGTCCAGGAAAAGCAGGGCAGGCTTTCTGACCTGTACTTAAAAATATGTGAAGAGGAATTCCATGCAGAAGAGTCACAGTTAGGTGACTTAAGGCAGGGCAGTGCAGACTGTGCGGTGTTGCCTTGTGCAATGTAAGCTAATAGGTTCCAACATTCCAGATAAATACACTAAAGTGAAGGATTATCCCATCTGCCCAGTGAACAGCTCTGGTTTTGTCTTTATAGCTGTTGAAATTGTACCATATTCAGAAAATGTTTAAAATCCTTAATATGCTACTTAAAAAAACAAACAAAAAATAGTATCAACTGTGGTAATGTTCAAAAGTCTCATTCTAATCAGGGTAACAGCTTCCTTGCCTGTATAAATATATGCACACAATATAAATTTATTCACAAGATCTTCCACTTCACTGTCCTGAAATAAGCAGTTAGAACTGGCCACGAAAATGAAAGTCTGGCAACTACTGTCACTCTTGAACTGCTACTGTTAATTTTGGCTAGACCATGTTCAGCAGCACTTACTATAATAATGCTTTACTTTCAAGAATGTTTGTTTTTTTTTACCCTAAGTGTTCAGCTTCTAAACTTCTGAATCAGTGAAGCTAATTTGGATTTACACAACTATGACTGAGGGACAGTTGTGGCCTCTAGTTATTTCTTTCACTTAGCTTTAAATCAGACCTTTTGATATAAAAAGGGTCAATAAACATGACAAATCCTGAGAACTGCCTTCCATGGAAATGCACAGGAGTAGCAGGCATCCATCAACTGTCAGGAGCTGATGTTGCCTGCGGGGCAAAAGGTATTCAATAGAAAAACAATCTTTGAAATGGAATTAAACTCCATGAGGCACTTTACAATATAATTTCAAAATCATTGGTGGTGCTGAAACACACTTGCAACAAGAAATACAGCTTAAATCTCAAGCAATATTCTTGTACGTTGCCAAATCAAAACTGATAATTTTTTTATTATATAAGCTACACCTGAGATGAGGGGCCTGGGGCACGAAGTGTGGTTTAGGGTTTTTTGGTTTGGTTTTTTAATATTTTGGTTTTATCAGTTGGAACCTATAGTAGACTTGCACCTTCTCCGTACAGTGAGCAAGTAGTACAGCTTAGCAAAACAATATGCTCTGAGCTTAATTTTATGTTTTAGATAACATTTTTTCTAAATTAATCTTTCACACAGTATATTTACTGACACTGACTAGATATCCAGCTGAACTGACAAAACATAAGACAGGAATCAGTATCAAATAGTTTAATGTTAATGGATCTGGCATGCCATTCTATGGGAAGATACCATTAGTGTCTGCTGGCGTTGATTTAATTAATTACTAATCAGGATCCATGCCAACAAGTTAGGGTCAGAGCCAATTGTTTGTGGGCACATGCTTAATCATCTGCACATCAACATAGTTTTGCCCTCAGGTAGATGAGAATGTCAGCTGCTTCTTTATGAAGAAGAGCTCTTCATACTTTATGAATGAAGAGCTACATTGGTGGTTAAAATCGGAAAAAAAGGATTTGGTTGCCAGATTCTTTTTCAGTATTTGAAAATAATGGCTTCTATAGTAACCTCCCAACATTTCATCAAGATCACAACTTCACTGTTAGAGAATGCATAAATATTTTCTTTCAGTCTTTGGAGAGTGCACTATTTTAAAGAAGAATCCAGCAGTTTAAAATTTTTTGTGGAATTGCTTTGTTTCTGTCACTTATTCTAAAAACGGGTCCAAGTTTCTTTTATTTGAAACGCCACATGTCAATTGCAGCTGGTTTCCCCTCCTACAGTGCCAAAACTCTGGCTTGCTCATCTTTGTTCCTCTGATCTTCTCTACCCAAGCAAAAACTGAAAGATGTTGGCTTTGCAAATTGTATCACTTTTTCCTTGTTGTCAACATAATGGTCAAGTTAATCAAACATGTGGGCTGTTGGGGTTTTTTTTCCCCTGTCTCTCCTTGTCAATTGATTTTCTCAAGATTTCAAAGAAGAATGTGAAGATAGAAAACTACATGTAATAAACACTGCAGATAATATGAAAGAGGTAGAGTGATGTGGTGATCACAAAAGCAAGAGATCCAAGACAATTTCCATCTCTAATGAAGGTACCTTCTGCCTTTGTAACACACAGAAGTGTTATTAAATGACACAGTACGTTAACAGTGACAGTTTTCTCACCAAATATAAGCACTTGCAGTAACATTTTGAAATTTTATTGTCAACATGTTTGTCTTTACAAGAAAGCACACTTTGATCTACATTATCATTCGATATTAAGGTTGCAGATTGGTATTCCAGAACTCTTATATTATAGTAGAGTATTTCTTTCAGTATGTTTGTTAATAAAAAATTTTGATTTAAAATCAGATTAAAGTACCTGGACCATAAGTGCCAATACTTAAATCTGGACTAACATATGCTAATGGGGCCATAGTTTATTGTAGAAGTAAGAGAAAATATTAAATACATAGGTCTTCATGGACTAGAACAAAAAAGGTATTTGTGTTAGTAGTCTACAGTAGCCGGACACCCAGACCTGACATTTTTCCTAAGCAGTGCATGAAAATATTAGATCAATAGTTCATATATAAATCCTGCCTCAAAAAAATCCAACATGTAATCCAACAATTCAGTAACCAAACTAATTAGAAAAATTCTCAGATTCCTATTAAAAATATGCATATCTATGCTCAAGTGACCAGAAAATAGCAAATCAAGATTTTAGCATGCTTGGGATTTAAGTTTGTGCTGAATGATGTGGGTTTGGGTGGTGATTAGCAGGAAATCTGAAACAGACCTTGTAATACAGAGTCTAAAATATACATGTAAATTTATTAACACATGCTAGAAAAAAAAAAGATCAGAGAATGAAGGGGATCTATATTTAATTCAGGCCAAAACCAAACACTTTTAACGTCAATCAGTTCAGCACAACCATCTTGGTCACTTACCATTAACTTGGCCAAAGCTTTACACAGAGTGCCAGGGCTTCCTGGATGAGAGGGTATAACAAGAACTAACATCTACTATGCTTGTTCCATACCATCTTTATGATACCTTATGGTATGGAAGCATCTCAAGTTTACTTTTAGGAAGACTGAAATCTGTCTCTGTTTTTGATGAAGAGAGCAGTATAACTATTTTTTCGCATTATATTTGATGCATTTGATAGACATACATTGTTTAATATTATCTAATACTTCCCAGGTAATGAAATGCTTTCCAAATGGCCTGGAGCTGAAAATACACACATACTCACATTGACATGAAAGAGTCATTGACATGAAAGAGTCATTGACTATTATATGAAAATTTTGAATTTACAAGGAAAAAAAAACAGAAGTCAATGTTTCTTTCTATATAAATTAAGTTTAAAATATGAAGTAAACATAACTTTTACCATAAAATGTGTATAATTAATAGTGTGGTTTCTGGACAATTTTCATTTCTCCCTTATGAAATGACTATATAATTTTAGTTCAGGAACTCATGATTTCTTTTTAAAGCAAAATGAAACCACAAGTTGATAGAGTTCTTAAAAATTCTTTGTAAAAATTATTCTTTTTTACTTGATAAAATTCTGAATAGGTGCATGGCTATGGACAGTAGTAAAGAGAAATATTGTTTATGATCTATTATAGCAAAGACTGGGTGTAAGCAGAATTATTCTTGTTTAGTACTGTACCCTGAAGTGTCTTCCAAACCAGTTTTCAGTTGTAATGGTTTTTATTAAAAAATTACATAAGACTATAATATGGATGGAAATACTTTGTACTGAAGTGATGATCTGCAACTAAGCCCCGACAAAACAAAATGTATGTTTTAAATCAGAACTGCTGCAATATTAACTAGCTATTTGAGGATTCATGGATCAAATTTCTTCTTCAGCTTTGAATTTTAAATTTTGAATTTCATAGATCTTTTCCATTTTCATGTTTACTTGACACATTACCTTTCTGAAACTTGTCTTGCATGGATGTTGATAGGGTAAGAGAATGAGTATGATTATTATACTAAGTTGTATATATATTCTGCTATGGCTGAAATTACTTAGCTTGTCATCCGTTATATTGCACTTAAAGGAAGAACTGTCTGTCCTGAGGAATAGTCAAGGGTAAATAAACATAGTATTCTGAGCAAAGAGGAGATATTCGGCCAAAAACTGTTTTAAGACCCTGTTATTTCTTTTTAACATATTACAAATCCAGATGTAAATCTTTTCATACCAACTTTTGTTTATTAGTATTGCAGAGACCACTAAAACCTGAAAGCAAGGATACCTTTTAGTTCTTGTTATTTAATAACTGACTCTTTTCAACAGGAAATCAAAATTTATAACACAATTATAACCAGACATATGATTGCAGAGGCTATTGTTACAGCCCAGCAATATGATTTTTAATAGTAGGTAATAGAATTGTACATACATCAGCTACTACTGGGTACAGCTTCCTGCAAGTAAGTGTCAAGTTAAATAGCTTTGTCCTGAAATAAGTGGTGAGTGAAATGCTCGTAATTCTTCCACTGACAGAGCTAGAAATAGGGTTCCCATTCTTTTCTTGAATGCTTGGATGAATGTTGAATGGTGGCAGATAGCTTTTCTTATGTATTTATGTGCAGCAGTGACATCCAGTGAACAGGTAATTTCAACAAAGCCGTGGTGGGTTTCCATGAAAGAAGATTACACATTTTGTCAACATAAAGATATTGGAATGAAATAGACATGGAATTAGTGGTCTCAGAAAAGCATGTCACTAATTCAAATTAATATTTAGTTGATATGCTAAATATTGGGCTTCTGGCTAACCTTGTGAAATGCAGCAATTAGCTTATTCCATAAAGATGCTATAAAATTTAGCATTTTTTATTTTATATGTGTTTCCAAATAATAACAGAGCCTAGCCTAGCCTACTGGTAAGTTGTAAGAACTAACAAGTAGACTTCTTGAGTCCAATTAATTTCCTAGTCACTTGCTTCCTAGGTCATGAGCCATTTGAAATATCTTCACTCATCAGAGAACCACCAAGGGAAAAAGTCTACCCTTGAGTAGCTGAGGAATAACCTTTTCGGACTGATTGAATGGGACAAGAACAATGAGATTGAATATTGTCTCCTTCTGTCAAAAGATTTGAATGAGATTTGGAGCTCCAAAGAGAGGAGTATTCAGTGCTCCATCTGGGAAGTGAGGAAACAAAAGAAATTAAGTTATCTGAATGAAGTAAATGTATATTTGTGTTCTTGCTACACTACTGCTAAATTAAGGAGAAACTTAAGTCATGGTTTTACAAACCACTACTTACAGAAATAGTTTTCATTTCTGAGGGTAGTTTAAGTGATGTCAAGGTGGTTTTGTCTCCAGATAACCTATGCATTGAAAAACAACAGAGAAGATTTCTGGCATAGAAACAACTTAAGAAAAACCTTGTAACAGTTTCTGTAGATATGCATTTAGCTCAGAAATGGGTTTTTTTGAGCTACAAGTACAGCAAATAGCAGCTGAAACATTCTCCACTAAACTACCAAAAGCTGTTGCTTTTTCTCCACAAAAGCATGTTAGATATGCATGTTTAATGTGCCTGTCCACAAAAGTTATGAGAAATACAACTTAACTAAAAATGGATGGTTTGACTCACATTCACCAGCTATTTTGCATTCATCTCCCCAAGAAACTACATACAGCACATCAGGAGACACTTTTGACTGCAATATACTTGCTGTAGTTCCTAGAGTAAAAAAAAATGCACATAAACTGCCTTAGATGAGTAGTCCATAGAGAACTGTCTACTTTCATGTAGTTTTACATATTTTTCAACTAACTCAAAGACCCAAGTGCCGTATCCAGCACTAGCAGACAGCATACAGATGTATTAGTGTTATAAAACCTTGAAATTTATACAGCTACTGTATTCATTTCCTTGATCTTGTGCACTTTTATGTAATTTCTGTTTAATAAATAGTATATTGCTCCCTATAAGTAAAAAAATTTACTTCATATAAATGAAAAAGAAAGATGTTTTCTGTAAGTTAAATCATATAACAAAGGGCACACTACTCTGAAATATTTTTTTAAAAAAAAGCTTTTTTCTCCTCCTGCCCCCCCTCCCCATTTTGACATGCAACTCTTCAGTGGAATTCAGGTTACCCATCACAAAGTGTGACAACATTAAAAGCAGGAAAATATATCACAGTCTAGACATGTGGAATATATTTCTTTCTAGGCTATTTAAATTCTTGGTTTACACCTGGCACAAATAGAATCTGAAATACTAAAGGGAAAAATTACTTGTCACAGGCTCATATGTTTATCTTTTCTTAGCCTCTATCTCCACTTAAACTTTTTGCCTTTTTTTCCTAGCTATAGAAAGTTGGGGGTTTGTTTTTGGGTTTTTTTTTAATAAGGTATAATATTTAGTTTATAATCTAAGCAGAATAGAATGAAGCATTAAGGGAAATGTAAATATATGAGTATCTCACTGGAGATTGTCACTTGTAATTTAACCATTTGTGCAACAAAAAGTTAAAAAATTTATAATTTACCATATATTTTGGTTATCTTCAATTGTTGACACTGTCTAGAATACTATTCAGATAGACAAGACTGTCATTAAGTAAAATGAGTTTCATATCACAGAAAAAGGTGAGATCAATTTTGTAAAGGTACTTAAAAATTCATATCTGTATCATATTAACATTTATGCAGCTTGGTGACATATATATGCAATTTGATCATTAGACTGTTGCTGCAATAACACTGTAGGAAGTCAGTACTTCACTGTCAACTTCTTGTTGCTCAGCTTTTAGAGTGAGAAGGCAAAAGGAATACCCAGAATATCATCTAGAATTTTGTTAGTATTTTATGCCCTCAAAAAATCTTCCTTAAAAACTATTCTTGAAGCGATTTGGTTACCAACTCACACATGCAAAGTGAATTGCTGTAAATGAAGTTAATAATAAATGACACTGTACTGACTAGAAGTTTCTGAAATGTCAGTGATTTGTATTACGGATCACTATTTCATATCATGAGAGAGAAAGCATGTTAACAAAAGTTGTTGATGCCTAATGGTAGATTGCACCCTCCTCACAATATATAAAGCAGCATTAATAGTGGTGCCAAAATGAGATCCTGAATTATAGTGTCAAATAATTCTACGAGGGTTTAGAAGAAATGTGAAAAGATACAAAATATAAATCTTAAAATAGCAGAAAAAAGCAGGAAGAAAGAGTAATGAAGATTAGAATCACATTTGTGCAAAGAATGGCTAATCTAGACATTGCCTGTATTATTTGAAACTTGCCTGCAGAACCTCATATGAAAAAGGGTAGAGTTTAAGATATAGGAATACACAAAACCAGACTTCACACATTTTCTGAAATGTGCAGAGAGAATAATTCTAACCTTGCAGGAAGCTAGACTGGATGACTGACCTTCTCATGTTGTTCGGTTCTATTCATGCCCATTAATTGAAACTTTTCTGAGTGGTGATGTTTTGATTCAAAGCTGGCTCAGGTGTATAACAGCATACCCACTATGTAAAGACTGTTAGAATTTTCTAGTTTCAACCTACTTTCAGTATCAGAAAAATATTCCTGTCACAAGGTTTTATTAAAATAGCTAATCATTATATGTCAAGCTTTTTTTCCCAGTTTGCTATAGCAGTTTCTTGTTCCGTCTTGTTTTAGCAACTTCTGTTGTTACACACTAACAAAACCCAACTCATTCAAAAGCAAAATTCAGCATGTTATACTGAAGAATTCAGCTACAATCTTCAATGTACCTGTAAAAACATAATCTACCTTAACAAAATATTAGCTTTAACTGAAATTCCATAATCTAATGAAACCATCCTGAATTACCATAACAAGAAATAGCAGACTTCTACTATCGCTCTAAGGGATAAACATGCATTCCAGTGGTACTGTCATGCAGTCATTCTACAAGTAGACTGGAAATAAAAGGTTTAGTGTTTAGGTTATTTGGGGGTTTTTTTTACATTTTTGAAACTCTTTGATAATTTAATAATCACTTCTCAGACAAAAGAAACTTTTTTGTGGAAGAAAAATAAATCATATGAAAGCCTACATTTTTATTTGCTACATTAGTGAAGAGATGTAAACAGTTGCATTTTTCATATAGACATAGCTCAAAAAATGTAACTTCTTGTTCCCTTCAATGTTTGTGTTTTTCCACTTATTGACAAATTGGTCTACTGGAAAATCCCCTCCAAAAACAACAATAAAAATTAATTTTATTCTCCTGAAGAAAAAAATCCTAATTCAGTATTCCTTTTTATATCCTTTTAAGATGTTTTACACATTTAAGATATTTTAAAAGTTTTTCAACTTATCTTAAATAAAATTGAACCTACCGTTGGACAATATTAAGACTACTTCATCTCTCATTGATGTTCATGCAAAATCAACACTTCAACAGGATACAGAGTATTTTGAAAGCTGTCCTAAGACCTTTATGAACAGGATTCATCTCATCCAACTTTAGCCACTAGAAGTTTGACATCAAATCTCAACTAGATATTTACTTTTTTTCCTAAAACTCAGAAAACTACTTCCCCCACCTCCTATTTTAGAGAGGAGTCTCAAGATTAGCATCTCTTCAATGGCTTCTGAGGAAGCCTAGAAGTTTGTTTAGAGTTGATAGTAAGCATTACCATGGTGAGAGTTAAGTAAAATAAATCACATCCTGTGTTTCTGAATATCTGATGAATAACAACTGGTCTTAGAAACATACCACTGTACCTATCCATTCATTGTATTCCTTCTAATACGCACACACTTTGAGTAAGCATAGTTCAGGAATGTCATAACCAGCAACAATTAAAAATCAAGGCAAGTTCTACTGTAGTAATTTTTGTCATCCTTCTGTAAAACTAATTTGAGCAAGATTAGAAAGTGCCATATTGAAAGCCAAGATCACTGGTTCATTATGAAAGTTGTACTGAAATTACTGGTGATTTTCTATCAAGAATTAAAGATCAAAAGTATAAAGTAAGGTTTGAGACTGTTTTCATGTATAAAAACAATTTAGACAAAAAAGCCAAATCAGTGCTTATTTCTTATTTAGCATATGAATTGGAAACCAACCTACTTTCACCTGGCAAGCAGAGAAAAGGATGCAGAAAAGCTCACCTGAAGGGACACCCACATTTCTATGATGTGGTTCTGTGCTGCTGACACCCTGAATGTTTTTGATACATTTAAAAGATCATTTAATGCAACTCCTTCAGCAAGAAGGAAAAGGGAGTCAACAGGGAAGCCTACCCTGAAGAATAAATGTCAGTATGATTTTTATAAAAGAACAAAGAAGGCATTTTGAAAGGAAATGTGATGCTACCAATTTGATAATGTATCACATTGCTTAATTATGTACTATGGTTAAAAAATAATAAAGCAGACTATGTTTTACTTGCTTACTGAAACTAAATAGGTTACTCATAGTTGTGTACATTTTGTGAGTTAAATGAGTACAATGAAACCCATTTTAAATCATAACCTAAGGGACTGGCAAATGTCACTAGACTAACAGAGATGATCTTTAACTGCAAGTCAAATGAAGCTTGCACTAAAAACCTTAGAGGTTCTTTAAAAGGTACTTGTAGTCACAAGTAGCCGTTAGTGATATTTTTTTCCATGTGGTATTTGCACACTTTGTATTTAAGCAATGACATGTTGAAAATACGGAGGTAGCTTCATAACAGCGTTGCAGCATCTCCCCCCTCTGCTCCCACTTAGTGATGATTAGAAGTCTCCTAGGTGTAAAAGCTTTCCATTACATATTATTTACTGTCATCTGACATCGCACAGTGGGTACAAACATGATATACCTATTTAGGCCATCTAGCTTCCCTAATATATTGCTTATGCAATGATTGTTCTTATGAATAAAATGCCACTTAACCTCAAATGCACTATATAGGCAAGTTTATCTGCTGAATATTGGATATCGTAATTGGCTAATTAGCTCTCCTACGCATCCTCTGAGGACACTCTTAATATACAGTCTTACATAGGGTAGAAACATAGCAGGGAAGATCACAGGCATGGCCAGGGTCATTAGAAACATCCTTGCCAGACACATTAAAAATGAGCTGGTTTATGTCCTGTGCTTAGACCATGTCACCTACTAATGAAAGTGTCAAAAAAATAATTTTACATCCAGAGCATATGGTGTATCATAAAAATTGTCTGCAGCAGTTCCTGAAAGCTCTTTGGAATAACAGTTGTTGCATGGGGTGGAGGCGGGTGGGGAGGGTTGGAGGGGGGAACAAAACAGATTTAATGATAGAGAATAAAAGCAACCCATTTTGCTCAAAGTTATTAATATTATCATCTTACATTTACATAACGTCTTTAGCATGAAGTATGCTAAAATATTTTATAAACAAAAGGCCTGGCATAAGACAAAGGGCAGTAAAGTAATACTACAGAACTGCAGGGTGGTTTACAGCTAACAAAATTACATAGCATGTTGCTTTTGGTCATATATGCTGTCAGGCCAAACCATAACCAAACATTTAGACAGTCTGAACAGTTTTCAGAGTAGTAGTCATCTGAAAATCCTGCACATAGGCAGAAGCAAGATAGATGTGTTTTTCATGTCTGTCAGTTATTATTTTTTGAACTAATGTGTACAGAAAGATTTAATTTGTCCTCTTATGATGGCTGCACTGGTAGGACTGAAAATCCACCAGTGACCCAGCTGGTTCTGCTGCCTGTGCAAATATTTTCCCCAGATCTGGCCAAGTTCCCTACCAGATTTTCCTAGGAACTGGAGCTTTCCCTGAACTTTAAATCCCAATGGGACTGTAGTTGCAGGAAGAAGAGGCTGAGACTTAGTACTTGGCTACATAGCCCTAACAACACAAGAAGCTAGTTGCTTTTGTTTCTCAGTTGGTTCTTGTTTAGAGAACTATATTTGTTTTACCTATATAGATTTAAATGTGTATTTTTAAATTTTTCAGTAGATGTTTTATAGACTTCATAAAGTCATTGCATAATATTGAAGGTAAGTGATGAAGAACACTATGTCTGTTAGAGCATAGCATTCAACAAATGCCGTTATTCAAACTAGAGATTAGCCACATCACTGTACTCCACCCTTAACTGTCATACTGCCCTTCATCTTAAAAGAGCTGCTTCTTATCCTATGCTAGAGCACAGACTAAGTACTAACCAAGGGGGAAATGGCAGTAGGTCAAAATGACTGAAATACTCTTCTTAAAATTTTTCATCTGAAATAACAACCAGGTCGAAATAATTGCTGTTCTCATGATTTTATCGTAGGCTTTCCATATCTGAATTTTTCTCCCAAATAAGGTCCTGAAGTCATGTGGCTATAAGAAAAATGGCATTTTAGCATTAACAATGACAAGTTCCCAATTGTCTTGTTGGTAAAGGAAAGCTTGCAGATGTGGCTACAGGTTACTCTCCTAATACCAGCAGGCAGTAACAATCATACACTCAGAAAGACTTATTTTCTCCTTTTTGAGACTGTTGAAACCAGCTACTTGACCAGAGATATCAGATTCATTGCAGCTCAGAACTATCCACTTATCTTGTTCTTCATTCATTAGCCAAATCTACTCAAAAGTTGCAAACACAAACAGAAATGAGAAGACCAGTGGTGCCTGGAGGGAGACAGGGATAAGCACACAAGGTCTGTGGAGCCCACACTGTATGCTAAATAATTCACTACTGTACACAAGGATAAAGTGTAATCCTCAACTCAGTTTGACAGGTACTTATTAAAGTATTTGAATTTGAACAAGAACCAGGAAGTTTGGGGTATTTTCTCCCCCCACTAAATTAAACCTCTCTTAATCCAGCATTTGTCAATCAGATCCTTCAGTCAATTCTCATATGAAACAAATCATTGTTTGATGTCTTCGGATGGTAGATATGGCTTTCTTTTCAGATTATTCTTACAATAAGTCTTTCCAACAAATTTGACATTTTTATAATTCAGTATTGTAGTAGATGCCATAATAGCTAACATCAAAATTATATATTTGGATGGTTTCTTAAATTAAAAAAATCTATGAACACGTATAAACAAGATGTTATAACAGTTTAAGTAACCCAGTAACCCTTCAAGTCCCTCACTTCTACAAAATTCAAAGCTGAGCTATTTTACTAAATACCATATATGTTAGGCATTGTAGAATCTGGTAGCACAGTACAGACAAGGCTGCTGTAGCCCTATACCCCCACGTTCAGCCAGTTGTGGTGCTGAGAATGTATGTGTAGGCTTGCAAGCACAGATACGCAATGCATACACACAGTTTTCCACACAGAACAGCACAGAAACACTCAGCATTCACATGAACACAAGCAGCACCAACAGTCTCATTCTGCTGCCCTCTCGGGGTGGATCAGAATGAATGTCTGTAGGCAGGAAACATATATATGTACATAGGTACAACGTGGCTTCTTCCAGCAGTTGGAATCAGACACTCAGTACATAGTAGCTGGCCCCTGGATCCCAGTCTCCCCAGTTACACACACCTGGACATATGAGACTCTGAGGCTGCAGCCGCATTCCAGTTGCTGGTACAACACCCTCACTCACACACACCCTAACACTAACACCTCCCCAGTAGGTGGGTTTAGATATATAATGCATCCAGCAGTTGGCCTTGGATTCTTGCTCTTCCCAGCAGCCTCCTGCACAGGAACACACACACAGGTGTGTCAGCCTCTCCAGCAGTTGCCCTTGATGCCCTGGTCTCCCTCGTAGCCAACTCCTCCTGTGCTCTCACTTTCAGAAACACACACACCCTCGCTCCCAGGCACTGCACTTACAGGTTAGTCCAGCTTAACCTTTGCTAACGATCGCACACTCACACACCTGCACAACACACACGAGATAGCCTCTCACCCAGAAAAAGAGTTAGAAATAGAGTTTTAGAAGACAACAGGAAAGGCTGTACTGATCATGCACAGGGCATGACCAGAGAAGGGTACTAACCAGTCTTTGCTCACACATGACTGGCACCTTTTATCCCCTTATCCCTTTGATTTTCCCCATGCATGTTCCTCCCCAAACCACTTTGATCCCTCCCCTTCTCCACCTCTGTTTCCACCTCAAAACATCACATAAGTCTCACACAATCCCAAAATTCTCTTCTCCTGTATCCCATAACAAGTCCCATAGCCCTAAGCAGTGACCTCCTTGTTCTGTAAGGTGACCCAGAGAACTGATTCCACTGACTCACAGTAGTGGGTCTCATCCAGCCCATAGGGCTGATGCCCTCCTGGGATGCCCAGGGTGGGGGCTTCTTTCCCTGACTGGGATAATGCAGTTCCCCCACTTGTCATCATGCCTCTGTGCATCCTTGTGTTTGGGGGAGTGTGAACTTCTCATTGGCTGATCACATTCCTGTGGTGGCCCAGAGAGCAGCCAGAGCAGGCTATTACTCAGGTCCTCCCATCTTCCCTATGTTCCTTTGTGTGCATGCAGAGAACAGGTTTTTTATTACATAGACTAACAGTATGTAACTTTCCACATTTCAAACATCAACCCTTAAAGATGAAAAGTATGTCTAAAAACCCTTATCTTTTATAGGATCTGTTTTATTATAAACAGGAAAAAAATCTTTCACATCAATTGCTTAAATTAAAGGTGACACATGGGCTCACAAGTTGGCTCAGACAGAACATCTTGCAGATTTGAAAGGCTTATTTCTACACAAATGTAATGCCATGGAAATTAGAATACAAAATTTGCTGGGCCAGTATAAGTTAAAGATATCAGAATTTTACTCTATACTGTGAAGTCTTCAAACCCTTTGGTTGATTGTGCTTTTCTTCATCACCAACTTGCTCTATTAGAGCATTATATTGTCTATGAATATTTAGAATTGTAAGTGAAGGACTTTTTTTTTTTAGAGTATCTTTCTGAATGTCACTACCTTTGCAATATATGTGCATACCAACAAATGAATTGTTTACTAATCAGGAAACTTAATTACAAACATCAGTAAGAAAAATTATCTGTTTCAAGTACACCAAATCCATTATCAGTTATCTAAATTTGTCCTGAATAATCTAATTCATAGGAGTCTAGTCTTCAGAAAGACAATTCTCCATCAAGTCAGTGGAAGTTTTATTTGTTCAATACCTGTGAAATCAAGGCGTCATTACTCATCATGATTTAAGTGTCTACTTTAAATAACTACGTTTTAAATGTATTTACTCCAAATATCAATATTTATATACCTTTTTAGAGGATATTTAAATTATCTAACAGCTGCATACATTCACTCCAATTACATGTATTAAAAATCAGTAAGGTATGGAATTCAGGGTATCCAAGACTAGTAAGGACCCTCTGTGAACAAACAATTGAAATGTAACACCTTTCTGTTAGAAACCTGAATAATTAAACATTGAAAATCTCTGAGGCTATAACATCGAAGGGAAAATTCTGCAAGTTTCATGTTTCTTTAAAGATTTCATATTGCTCTTAGCTTCATATATCTACTCCATAATAAAGGGTTTCTCCTGGTGGAAAAAAAAAAAAAAGAGTTAGAGAAAACATATTGGTGTAAAATAAATTAGAAGAAGTATCACACTGACGTAATTCTTATTTTCATCTGTATTTGGCATTTTTACCCAGCAGTGTTCATACTTTCATTTTTTACTCTCATTTTATCAGAAATGACAATTTCAGCCAAATTGCTTTTCCAAGATGGAAATCACAGTAGTGAATTGCATTTTAAAAATATATTTATTTCCCTCAAGACTCTTCCAATAATAATTCTGGTCAATTAGCAGAGCAAAGAACTGGATAAGCCAGGTTCCATTTCCATCTCTGCCACTGACCTGCTTGAGTTGCCTCATTTTGTCTGTGCTTTGATTCCTCTCCTAGGTTTCATTTTCCTGTATACTATAAAGCAGACATAGCTTCTAATTTCATGACTGTTTAGCATAATGCTGCAAAGGCCTTAGCCGGATCTGTAGGTCTAACTGCATAAAAATTTCCTGTGCATTAGATTCTAACATCAGAGACTTGGTATGATTTCTATATTTTGTTATTTATGTTGTGTTCTATCAAGCTTAAGTGGAGTTACCATATTCTCCTAATTTATCAAGTCACAAATCTGTACAAGAACTGCTTCTCCCACTTCATATACACAAAACATCAGGGTGTGTGTCCTCATTATAGAGCTTACAAATAAGGTTAGTAGACTGTTGCTTATAATACACTAAATTATAAAACCACATGCTTTGTGAAATGTTTTCATTGCAAAGGATTTTACTGTGCTCAGCAGAACACATTAGGAATAACTTCTCCAAGTATTAATGCATTTGGGTTTTATTAGGCAGCTCTGAAAAGCTCTGAACTGAACAGTAAACATAAACATGTTCCTAAAATTTAGTACAGAAACAAATACATCTGCAGATTAGGTGTTGTTCTTGTAGTATAAGGTGACAACAGTAATCCAACAAAATAAAAAAGTGTATAACATTGAAAAGTCATGGATAGTGAACATATTGAGATCACTCTACAAAAGAAACAAGTGTAAAAAAATATGTTTCTCATCTGAGAAACGGCCAACATGATCCTGTTCCATGATCTCTTAATGACAGAAGCTCACAAAAAAATCAAAATCTCAGGCAAAAATAAACAGAAGGAATATTAAAAGAAAAATTAGTTGGGTAAGTCATAACATCTCAGTGATGGATCAAATTTAGGTACTTGGACACCACTGCAGCCACTGGACTGCAATCTGAAACCTTTGGCACCTAAGCATACTACAAATTTTTTGGAAGACAGAGGGCACAAATGCATGAAGTGGGCTGAGTTAATAATTGGCTGCTGCCAAAGGCAGCTGCAGTCCCGCTCGTCTCTATACATCTAATACGGTCTTTTCTTCTAGGCTCCCATTGCTTCCAATGTATTGTTCCTGGCACTTGTTTGATTCTTCAGTGAGCTCATTTAATTCACTTATTAGCAGAAAACCAACTAGATAAAAAACCTAAAACTGCTGGCTTGGCAAGCTACATTAGGTCACTGGAAACAGGGACAGACAAGGGCCAGGAGTGGCACAAGGGAGAGGACAGGTTCACAAAGCTGGGAACAGGACACAGAAGTCAGCCAACGGCATCAGTTTACTAAGCTACCAGAAAGGACAGTCTCACATAACCTAGCTGTGGCAAGTAAATATTAAGTAATTGCCTTCTCTTAAAATACAGAACACCAGCTGCCCACTGTGACAAATTCTTTCTACCTCAAAAGCATACTACAAAGCAACCACAACATTGAGCAATTTCCTTGTATTTGTACAGATGTCTGACGTAGTGGTAAAATACAGAAAAGATGAATAATCTTTTGAGATATAACCCAGATGGAGATGACAGCAGCAACAGGAACAATAATAGCAGTCACTGGGTACAAAGCATAGAAGTTCTAAGAGGAGAGTACTCAGGATTTTTTTCTTTTCCTTATTTTTCCTATTTTTTTAGAAAACTTTCCTTATGCCTGTTCATGTCTTTAAGGCTGCATGCTGAACTGATTGCTTAGGTTACAAGTCTCTTTCTTATATAGCTGCAGTCTATCTTTTTCTGGTCAATAAATATTCTTCTCAACTCTTTTGCAGTTTTACTACAATACTGGTTTGCATTCTTCCTACATTTACCAGCCAAACTAGGACAAATTGGAGTTATATCAGTAACAGTAAAATTGAATATGGTTAAGTGATTTTAAGGTCAACATTCTACGTACTTATGCCTGTGTAAAAAAAGGATGTTGCATACATGTTATCTTTTATATATTCATTTATAAACATTCACACACATGAATCACTATTCTTAAGAATCTCTGGGGAGATCTTACTGCAGTCTTTCAATATATAAAGGAGGCTTACAAGAAAAACTGAGAGATATTTTACCAAAACCTATTCAGACAGGACAAGAGGCAATGGTTTTAAACTGAAAGAGTGTAGGTTTAGATCAGCTGTAAAGGAAAACATTTATTATTATGAGAGTGATCAGACACTGGAACAGGTTGCCCAGAGAGGTGGTAGATGCCCCATCCCTAGAAACATTCAAGGTTAGGTTGGACAGAGGTTTGGGCAACCTGAATTTGTGAAAGATATCCCTGTCCATGGCAGAGGGATTGTACTAGATGATCTTTAAAGGTCCCTTCCAACCCAAATCATTCAATGATTCTACAATCCAAACATACTATTGTAGTATTACAAATCAGAGGGTTCATAAGACAGTACTAAAGAACCACTGATAACCTGAATAGACAAAAAGTTACTTAATACTGTATATTTCAATGAATACACAAAATAGTATTAAAAATTTATATATAAAACCTTGAGAGTAAAATGGAGTTTTAGTACCTGGAGAGTGTCTGCTACAAGCTTTGTTCCTTAACTAAACTGAGGCCATACATTCTTTTTTATGTGTCTGACCTTTGAACTTGACATTGCTGTTTGAAAGTCACATTTGTTTCAAAACCCTTCACTGATTCCAGAATCAGCAAGCATAGTCTACTGATTAATTTACCATTCAAAGCAGCCTATTTCACTCTTTCTAAAAATAGAGACAGATAGATTTAACATGTTCCATTTTCTCATTTGACTGACCATTCAGTTCCCTACTCCACAGTTTTATATCAATTATCATAAACTCACACTTTCATCAAAAGATTCCAATTCAAAACTTTAGCAAAACCTAACTGTGTTGTCCTGAAAAAATTGCTCACCTTCTAGTCTTATAAAACCTTTCTGAATTCCACTGTAATAGAGCTATACTGTTAAAGAAATTACAGGATAAAGTAAAACTGACAAAGTAACAAAAATGACATATCTCTTTGCCTTATATATTCAAATAAAAGAAAGAGGTTTACAGGCTAGGCTATATAAACATGGTTGATCTAAATCTTAGCAGATGGATTGGATTTAGCTAATTTTAATGGTTCTGTGCTAGTTGATATCATGTGAAGGTCATTAGGGTTATCAGCAATCAGAATAATATGAAAAAGGTGAAGCCACTTTGAATTTGAAATTCCTTGACCCAGTTGATTTACAGCTCTTGGAAGACTATAGGAAGGTATACCTTTTCTAATTAAAAAAAAAGCTGTCACATTTACACACTTTCTCAGATATAAACTATGTGCTGAAAGGTGAAATTATGTTGTTCTAAGTTCACTCCATAGGTATATGTATGAGCCTTTTTTTCATGCCACAGAAAAAAACTTTTAGCATCAAATATTAATTAAAGAATGACTTAACTTTTGACATCAGCTTCTAGATTTATTCTAAAGGGGAATAACCTGACTCCGTGTCTTATCCTTTGAGAATTAAAAGAATTCTACTTTATTGCCATTTTTCCCCAAAGGTTGTCTTTATTTTCATTTTAGGCAGATGTAAGCAATAGAAATATTTTAAAAATTCAGAACAAGATTCCTCTGTTTCCAGATCCTCATCTTTCTGCTTTGGTCAATTCTCAGGAAAGCCTGTTTTGACAACTAAAGTTAACATCACAATCCCCTAGAATAACAAAAACACTCAGTCTCTTTGCTTTTTCTCTGTTACATCTGTCAGACTAATATCTTAACATTACCAAATCAGATTTTTTCTGTATGAGCTAACAAAAATGAAAAAAAAAACGTTTAGTTAACATATGACAGACTATAATAAATATGAAAACAAATTAATAAATGCCAGCATAGTAACTCTTCTCTGTAAACCAAAGATCAATAGGATGACATAGACTGGAACTTTAAAACAAAATCTTTAACTTTCCTCCTTAAAAATACCCCTACAGATCTATATTCTGAAATGTACAATTAACAGACTATCATGTACTAAAGTAATGGAAACTGAGGACACCATTCTCATGCTTTAGAGACTCATTCTGAATTTAGGTTATGTTAATTAAAATATAAACAATCTATAGAGCTCTCATTATTAAATGGTGCACTGAATAATTTATGTCATGGACAGTATGATAGTTTAGAACTAAATGTATATTACTAAAATGGAGATTGTGGCTATTCCTCATCCTCATTTCAATTGTTGCAGTAAATCTGAAAGAAATGAGAGAAAGTTAGCAGCAAGCAGATATAAAACTGCCCTGCTAAAACAGAGGCTAAAAGCCAATGTTGGTGATTTCCCTGGTGTGAAACTAACAAAGCAACAGAGATGGACCTCTACTACATATCACAAATAATTGAAAGTTATTTATTTTTAGATCAAAGCTGTATTTTTTTTTTTCCTTGAACTACAGCTGTGATTGATCTTCATTGGACACTCTGTCATATTCTTATACTTTTAGGACCCTTTTTTCATTTACACTAAGCCTTGTTCAACCACTCTGGAAATATGATGAAAATACTAAAGTGGGGAAAAGTGCAGTTTTATCTGTTTTAAGGTCCCTTTGCAGAGCAACAACAACATAAAGAGAATCTAGTGTAAATAAGACTCCTTAAAATCTTGTCTTAGCTGCCAGAGAAGAAGGATTAGAAAGTAGTCATGTTCCATTTCTAAAGGTGGATGCCTTGACCTATCTGAAATTAGGTTCCCTTTCAGGGAACAAACATATTTAATGCCTGATTATATGCTATGTTCTAACACGATGTTGTGTTAATTTCAATTCCTTGCAAACATGTATCTTTTAAATTTCAGAAAACCATTTCACTTAACAGCAAAATATTTATTAATATTAATATTTCTTTTTCTTTTAACTACTTTACATGAAGGTCAGAAATTGAGGTCACAGAGAGTAGGACCATACTTGAAGAAGGTGCATTCTAACCTTCAATTTTAATCCGATTTAGAAGAATTCTGTGCTGTTCTAACTCATAGATCACTTTTTTAAAAAATATAGAAAATCCTTCAGAGTGATATATTTACATTTATGACTATTTTCTTTAGCATCATCTCTTTAGTACTGAATATATAACCCATGCTTGATTTTTAACTTGTAGCATTCAAGTTTGAACTGTTTCACTTCCAGTCAGTGGTGTTGAAGAGCTGATCATTAGTGTGATTCAGATCTGTTTAGAAGAGTTACACATATTAAAAACTGCCTTCAAGAGTTCATAATATTTCCTTAGAATATATTATTGAATTCATACTAACATTTTCTACTACATTATTTCGCACAAAATGGTAGAGAGAGAAAAATACTGTAACTGCATATGAACACATTTGAGTATCATATGATTTTGACAGCAACAGGTAAATATGTGGATTTTAAAGACAAGCCAACAGTAGTACATCTTCCTGTCAAGTGAGGATTTTCAGAAGTTCAAAGTTATAAGAAAGCAAAAATAGATATATGTTCCATTTAAGCCTAGTGGCTATGAAAGAAGATCTCTGATAGTAAAAATACTGTTCATAAGTGACTCAGGCTTGACCTCTGTAAACTATTACTGCTTCCTAGATCCCTGTCAGAAATTCATAAACGTGTCTCATACAGGCATGTCCAAATACCAGGTCAAGAAACTGGTGCACTAATATTAAAGTAATAGATCATTGAGTATTTTCCCAGAAAATAAAACTCTACATTGATTTACAATTAGTCTCATGGAAGACATACTCCCATTACAAGAGATAAAATAAATTCCTTTGGCTTATGCTTGAAGGATGAAGGATTCTCAACTCATTCCAAGAGCTGAGAAGAAAGAAAGTACCAGTTCAAAGAATCCATAGGAGAGGTGTTAGCTTCAGGGAAGCCTGTCTCTTAATACTTTTAATGACTGTGAAGTGTAGGGAGGAGGGTCTTAGCTATGAAAATAATTCCTTTTTTAAATAGACCATGGAAGGAAAATCACTGTGAAGAAAAGACATTGTTAAAGTAATTTTAATGTACTGTATGGCCAGAAAACAGTAGGCCAAACCTGAGCTGTAACCAGAACTGTGTAAGTGGTCACCATAACTGCATATTCTCCAGTTACACAGATACATTTTCTCTGTAATAGATTACTGTTTTTCCCTCTCTCTTGTTCTTTACTGTATCTCTTTTAAGAAACTGAGAAACAGATATAGTTCTTGTTTTTATTCGAAGAGCTACAATAACATTACTTTATTTTGTTAATTAGAGGACAGTTATACTTTACAAAAATAATTGTATAAAACTGATTCTTTCCTATTTTCTAAATCAGTTCCTTTCTCGTTTTTACAAAAATCTCTACACATATAACTGGTAAAAAAAAATTAAGAAGGGAAAATAAAGAAACTTCTGCTAGCCCCACACAGCCCTAAAAAGGAAAGGAGTCAAGAAGGTACTCAGCAACTACACTTACATAAATACATTGCAGACAGTAGACCTGTCAGTGTTTGAGAGGCCACTGAAGATACAACTGAAAGCTTAATTTGACATTCACAACTTTTTTCACTGATGACAGCACAGGGGAAAAACACAGCTTCTCAGACCTTAAATTGGATGATAGGATTAGCACTTAATATATTTATTTTTAAAATGAATGTATTTGTTATAGAAGTGAAAAGCACTAAATATAGAACCATACAGGTTTTAGTCTTTTTTTTGATAGCAGAAGCACAGGCAGTACTGTAAAAATGTTAATATCTCTTTTTTTAAGATGAAACTCTGCTCTGGTTTATTTCTCTAGTTTATTATGGATATACATGTGGGGTCAGGGAAGATGGCCTGAAAAGGGCTTACCGTTAATAGCTTCACCCATACTCTGGAGTGAAAAATACATCGCAGCTCCTTCTTAAAAGCACAACCAGGCAGCTGAAGCAAACCCATTTCTTCCCCAAACGGAAATTGGTTCAAGCTGTGATTTTTATTTATTTATTTATTTATTTATTTATTTATGAGAGAAGAAGTTGCTATTTTGAAATGTTGTTGAACTTGAACTAGAACTAAACTGGAATGACTTCAGCCACAGCTGAACAAAATGAAACAATATACTAGTTCATCTCCTAGCACATAACACTGTCATTCAGATATGGCTATGGCCACCCTTGGCACAGTTGGAAGAAACGTGAATAGGAGCAGAGACTAAATTGAGTCTGCAGTCCGCCACTAGAATCATGCGAAACTGGGGAAGGATTTCATCGCATTGTAGGAGGATGCTTTGCTGCTCCTGTGAGCAGCAGGGTTGTGTGCCCCCAGGTTGCTGCTGACTATAGCATACACACAAGCCAGGTAAAAAGTTTGATTTACCGTGCTTTCTTAGACCATGATGCTGGGCTTTACAATTAACCGGTTCTGCTGACAGATTTTGCTAGACTGACATCTAGACAGTCGTAAAAGTGTAGCCCCCATTAGCTGCTGCTGCTACTGCAGAAGACTGAATCTAGTTTCCATGGGTGACTGAAATGTCAGTCTAATACCTCCCGAAATGTCACAAAATTGTTCTAAGTGAGAAATGAGAGAAATGTTAACAATTAAAACATGCATATTAGTGTCCTTAACTTTTTAATTGACAAGTCTTCTAAGCTGCTTTTTCACTATTTTATTATATTGATATGCCATAATATAATTGCTTTTATTTAGGTGTTGCTCAGTAAGAAGTAACTTTCTATGGTAGTTTCATGCTATACCTTTCCTTTCTGTCTTAAGAGCAAGGCCCAGGAGTATCCCTATACATGGTGTTTCTCTTGACACAGCTCAGTTTATCTATATTTTATAGTGCTGCAGTATACCCATACTGGTATAAAAAAAGCCAAAGTATGGGATATCTAAAAATCCCATCTGTCCTTTTTGCACACAGTCTGTCACCATGACATTGCCACAAGAACAGATTGTATGTGCATGATTAATTTCATACCTGACCCAGCTATATGTTAGGTTGGGCATACAGAGTCAGAGCTAAGAAAAGAATAGTATGCATCCATGCTTCTTTCTCTTAACTAAGTCATGCCACAAAGTTGAAAGTCCTCTCCTAAAACTGAAGACATCTGGAAATGGCTTTAAAAATAATGACAGAGAAAAATGAATGCATGATTTTCCCTTTATTGTCTCTGCTGGGATTTATATTCCCCATATAATTAAAGGAGGAAGTGAACAGTATGAAAACAGAACCTCAGCACCTATAAAAACATCTCAGAAAAGAAAGAGGAAGGATAAGGAAAAAAAATGTTACAAGGTTAAGAAACACTGTCTAAGAGTCAAGAACACAGCTGACAAACGAATAATGAACAGACTACAAAGTGACTGAAGCACACTCGCTTGGAGACTGACCACTATTTTAATCTGGGCAGGTATAAGGCAGTTACATTTGTATTAATTTGTTTTCACTTGTCAGAATTGACTCTGAAGCAGTAAACTATTAAGAAAAAAACAAAATAGCACCTACAAGTAAACCATGAGGTCATCTGGAATATTTTGCTGAATATAGAGCTGAAGCAAATGAAGTTGGCTTTACAGCAGCTGCAACATTAGGGCCATCAATAAAGAATTAGCTACTCACATTTGAGATAAAGGGCAACTTATGCTTACAGTCACCCGATCCAAAAACTGCTGTGAGAGCAAAGCAAACATCCAGCTCATAAACCTATCTGTATAAATTTTTGGAACTAGTTAGAGGTCAGCATTGAAATTCCGAGTAGAGCCAAAACACCAGTGACTGAGGTAAACAATTTAAGAAGTGGTGTCATTTTTCACTGGCCAAATAGAAAAATCACCCTATATTTTTGAGTTCATATTAGGATGCATGATATCACTAAATACAAATCTAGAATTTTGTAACAAGTGGGGTGGAAACAATCTGTCACAACTTTATTCTGTCCACAATATGTTTCTGCAGCTATTATAAGTAACTTTTGTTCCTGCTATTATGCCCAGGCTGCTAATCATCAGCCTGACTCTGTCTTCAGCCTGTAGCTTTGTGATTTTTGTGCTTTGACGAAGTAGAAACCAGTCAGTGATTACATTTTTTGTTATTTTTAATTTCTGGATTACTTGATTTTCCCAAGCATGAAAAGATAACTACATGACTTTTTAAAAATCAATATATAACAAATGACTACAGAACTAGTGATTGAATATACTTATGTGGTATATTCAATTCAAACAACCTTATCATGACCATCTCCTGTAAACTAAGGAGATTTAAGAATATAATCAAATGTAAATTTTGTTTTCCTGTTCTGAAAGACTACAGAACTTCAAGTATAATTTTGAAAAGCAGATGTTTCCAAATTTAAGTGAGTAAGAGAGCTCTTCAAGTCCTCAGATGCAGTTACATTTTTTAATCTCCTTTATTAGAGTACAAACACTGTGGACATGAAAAGGCCATATTCATTCATTCATTCTAAAGTCATTAATTATGTGTTTTATTTAGCACACACACTCTGAATAAATAAATGTAAGTGTTCTTTGTAACTCATGGAAGGTGCAGGTTTCTTTGTAATCTATTTTGGGAGAAAAATATCATGATGTGTATATATATATACACACACAGATATACACTTTGTTTTACTATAATTAAATTTTGATAGAGACTTCAAATTTGTGAAATATCTTTTTATCAAAATGTTTCAGCATATACTTGTACAGATCAAATATTTTAAAATAACTGATAAAAATCAAACCTGGTATGAGTGCCAAATCACTGAACTTAGGTATGAATTGTCTTATTGCCTTCATGCTTAGGGAAGGGTTTCCAAATGCATACTATATAGAGTCAGTTATTCCCAAATGTGAACAAAGCTGAAAATAGAAATATACTCCATGAAACACTCATAACACTATAAGAAAAAAGGTACACATCTGCAAATCTGAAAATCTGATATCTTAACATTATCCTGTGGTCTGATAGGTGTCAGAATCAGTTAAGATTTCTCCTATTAGTTTCTTCTGAAAGTGTCTAAAAATGAAAGACACTCTCTTTTGACTGCTGCTCATTTGAAATTGGCATTTTCATGTGGCAGATGGTGACCTTATCCCTGTGCTTTAGCAAAAATGATTTTTATTAAGCCTAAACAAGTGTGAACAGTGCTAATTTCCTGCAGAAGGCAGAATTTGAATGAGAGCATATAATGATTGGAAGAGTCCTGCCTCACCATATGGAAAAATGTGCATTGTGCCAACACAGTAGATTACTAACAAGGCAGTCCCTTACAATTATAC
Source organism: Strix uralensis (assembly GCF_047716275.1). Classification (NCBI taxonomy): domain Eukaryota; kingdom Metazoa; phylum Chordata; class Aves; order Strigiformes; family Strigidae; genus Strix; species Strix uralensis. Next base: position 47,678,130 of record NC_133974.1, on the reverse strand, counting down.
CCGACTTTCTATTTTATCGATAGTCATGAAGAGCATATTTATTTTAAGATTTCTAGGAGCTGCTGAGGGCTGTTTGCAGCTAGTTCATATCCTAAAAGCTAAACATGTAATAACAGAAGACATTGGAAAGACTACATTAATTCTAAATTGTAGTTAAAAATTATCAGATGAAGAGAAACTGCTCGTTTCTACCAAGACACAAAGACTTAATCTTTTGCTAGTTAGGAACAGCATTACTTTAAATAAAGACTATTTTAAAGTACAGACATTGTCTTGAAAGTGTAGGCTTGATATCTACTACAAAGTTATTAGTAAATTTGATATTGTGGATAATGATCTCGTTGTCTCTAACGAACCAATAAGAAAGTATAGAGAAAACAAGGCCAGGCTCTTCTTGGAGGTGCATAGTGACAGGACAAGAAGCAATAAACATAAGTCGCAACAAGTGAAATTCTGAGTAGATTCTGGTAAAAAAACTTCACAGTGATATTCACAAACCCTGGAATAGGTTTCCCAGAGAAGTTTTGAAATACCTGGAGATAGTCAAAACTAAAATAGACAAGGCCCAAATCCACCTGCTCAAAGTTGGCCCTGTTTTGAGATGGACGTTGGACCAAATGACCTCCAGAGGTCCCTTCCAATCTAAATTATTCTGTACATCTCTAAGGGCAGGCACAGTCTTTTAAAAACGATTAGTGTAGAAGCAACACTAGAAGCAGCATAACTTTCCATGAAATAACAGATTTTCCTTTAGGGTTTCTGACTGAATCTAATTGGAACACCAATTAATTGATCCAAAGGAAGAAAGGCAGTCATTAATGTTGTGAAAGTCTGCTGTCTTCTGAAGGTCTTCTGAAAGGTTTCCTTATGGATACTGTCCAGGACTTTTTTAATATCTTAGATTATATGATGTAAATGTAAGTTTTAGAAATCCTAACAGTAATGAATTGAATCTATTAAAAAAAGGAGTCCTTTTCCTTACTTAGATAAAGATCTAAATTTTCAAAACTTAAAACTGTCATTGTAAAGCTAATGTCACAAGTAAATCATGACAGTGATTCCCACCCACTGACTCTGAGAATGTGAGCTTCTTAAAGAGGAAAGATAACACATCTCTCTCTTAATATGATAGAGAGAACAAAAGGAATAAAAGTCACTTAGACTGCAAGGTTGAACCCTTTTGCCTATCCCATTTACAATCAAATAGATTTCCAGTGGTTTATTCAGCTATTTAGTAGTTTGTGAGAGAAAAAATAGTACAAACATACTAATGTTTATTTTTGCAGTAACTCTATCATGGCTGTGACCTCTAGATGGGACTGAGGTGTGTACTGTTTGATGAGGAAGTCAAGAGCACTCTTGAGGGCACTGAAGAAACTCTCGGGCTGGGTAGAAAACTAAAATTCACCACCTGACTAAAATGTCAGTGAAGATGAAATTAACATTCCTTCAGGGAAAACAAAGAAAGCAACAGAAGGGGGAGATAGCAAAGCTGGCCGAAGCCACCCAAGGGACAGTCTCCCCTATATGATACTTTCTATTATTTTGACATACCAAGACAGCAGTATTATTTAGGATCAGAAATGTTTCCTCTTCAATAGTGAAAAATCTACTCCAGTCCTATATCAGTTTCATTGCTGCAGTGTCTAAATACCTGATTACAGGTGCCTGATTTACTGACATATCAGTGTAATGTGTCTCACGTGACATTCATCTCTTATTTCTTTTAAGGGAAAGCTTGTATGATAGTTTGTCATAGTTTGATTTATTTGTGATTTACACTTAATTCAGAAGTGTAGATGTTTTCTGAATATTCCTGGATATTAGGAAATATAAAGTACATAATTTGCTTTAAAAAGAGACACACCTGATATATGTGGGTAAGTCAAAAAAAAGTAGAAAATGTTCATATGGTCATTCTAGCACCTTGGCACACTACAGATGATGAGGCTTCTTGTAAGAGTCAACTGGTCTGACCCTTCTCTGGTCATTCCTGAGTTCGTATTGAAGCCATTCCTATCTCCCTGAGACTCCTTTTCCGGTGTTTAAATGTCAGTCTCCAGCTTATCTCAAATTTTTTCTGACTTCTCTTATACAAGTCTTAATGCCTGTTGTGCAATTCATCTCTTCCTTGCATGAAAATATACATCCTTCTTCTCCATCTTGCTTGAAATATCTGTACATTTATACAAAAAGGGGAAAGAACATTACTGAGAGTACAAGAGACAGGCTTTGGTTGCTTACAGAAGTCAGTATTACAGTCAAAGTCAACACTTTCCCTATGAGTTTGTACCTTTGGCATCAGGACAGAATGTCTTTACTCTGTAGAAGAACTGCATGTATTAGTCATCAATGACTTCAGAGTGTCAATGACCTCAGAGAAACTTAATGATGTCCAAAAATGGCAGCATTTGAGGAGATAACAGCTACTAAAACAAAAATGTTCCGACTGAGTAGATTTGGGCTGTGATTTATATTTTTTTCCAAACATTCATTCTGTAATCAGGGATACACACGTTTTTATGGAAGTGATAAAAAAAACCATCCTACAACAATTTCAGATTCCTGTTCAAAAACGTCAGAAGACCAGATGCATGCAGGAAGAGGGGTCAATATAAAGCAGGACCAGAACATTACTTGTGTTCTCAAGTCTCATTGGCTGAATTGGCTAAACCACTCCTGGCTGAACTTTTCAGAAAATAGTCTTCTAGAGGCAGACATTCAGTATAGCAAATATCAACCCAAATGACAAGCAATTGAAATACTCCTTTTTTTTTTTTCCTAATGGGAAACCACAGTTAACCTTAAAAATAAGTAAAAATACTGTTTTTGTAGTCTGTGTTGTGATATTATCAGGTTGGTTTTATGCGCACCAACTAGCATCAGACTGATGTTTGTCAGGGAAGAAGTTTGCATGATGAAAGAAGGGAAAGTCAAGAGTACACAGGAAAAAAAGAAAACACTGAAAGACACACTTCTAAGTGTTATTTTTAGCAGTTAGCAAGTAAATAAATAAATAAAACAGGAACAAGCAGAGAAAGAAGAAAATAAATGGCTTTACCACTAAAAGATAATTTTAAAATGTTATTTATTGATAAGAGAAAATTAAGAGACACAAAATAAAATATTCATTAAACTAACTCTTCAACCAAAATATTAATATTTCATATTTTAACTGCTGGAATTCTTTATAGCCCCAATGAGATACTTAAGTCCTTTTTTCTTAGAATTTCTTTGCTTTTAAAGGAAATTACTCACTGTGAGGGGTCTTCCAAGATTGTTTAACTGTGAAGAGTGCATTAATTCAGTCTTTCAAAGTAGTATTGGATCTCTTGGCTGCACTACTCTTAGCTTAAACACATATCACCTCTCAGATTCTTTGTTATAAGTAATTAGAAATAATGAAGGCTGATAAAGCTTTATTTCCAAAAGTCTTTTTTCTTCTTAACACCTCAAAGAAAATCTTCTATTACAGAGCAATGTAAGGGCCATTCTTTTTAGTTGTCTGGAAAGGACCAACAGTCCATATAATAAATCAGTCAACTTTTTGTGCATGCTGAAATAGAGGAGGCTATGTCCATAATTAGCAGGACTACATGCTCAATTTTATACAACTGGCAACCACTCAGTTTTTCTAGAAAAAAAAAAGAAAAGTCAGGGGCTTTGTAAATAGTGGGACCACTGAAATGTTAATCAGTACATACTTTTACAATTTTAGGTTTTTTTAAGAAAATATAGTACCCTTTCTTAGATGTTCTTTATGCAGTCATTTTACTGCTACCTCATTATGGTACAAAATCCTAAAAAATGTAACTCACCAGAGAAAGAAATATTTGTCCACTGATGATATGTCACCATTTTGTCTCAATGTACAGTTTTAACTATTAACCACAGATTAAAGAACTTAAATCTTCCTTTACATGTTTATGCAGAAGTCTGAATGTATTATTCCAAGTAATACCATGGTGCTGTAAAACTGTTCTGTTATTAAGAACACAAGAGTTAAAGTGAAGTTGCATTATAGTTTTGTGGTAGGCTGACCCTGGCCAACTGTCAGGTGTCAGACACTCTCTCACTCCCCTTCCCCAACAGGAGAGCAGAAAAATATAACATACAAAAGATCATGGGTCAAGATAAAGTCAGGGACATAATTTACCAATTAACATCATGGACAAAACAGACTCAACTTGGGGAAAATTAATTTATTACCAATTAAAATAGAGTCAGATGGTAAGAAACAAACACAAATTAAAATGACATCTTCTCCACACACACCTTTCCTTCTTTCCCAACTGTCTTTCCTCCAGCCCACACTCCAAGCAGTGCAGGGGGATGGGCAACGGGGGGGTTGTGGTCACTATGTAACAGCTCCTCTCTGCCTCTCCCTTCACCTCACAGTTTTCCCCTGCTCCAGCATTGGTCCTCTCTGCAGACTGCAGTCCTTTAGGATAAGCCTGCTTCATCGTAGGCCCTCCACAGGCTGCAGTTCCTTCAAGGAATATCACCCAGTCCTGGCATGGTCCATTCCACAGGCTGCAGGGAATACCTGCTGCTCCACAGCCATCCTCTCCATGGGCTGCAGAGGAATCTCTGCTCCAGCACCTGGAGCACTTCCTCCCTTCCTTCTTCTCTGGTGTTGGTGTCATCAGGATTAAGTAGACATCACTGACTTTACAGATGGGCTCGGCTGTGTCCTGTGGTGGATCTGTTGCAGAAGTGGCTGGAACCAGCTACATTCAGCATGGAGAAAGCCTCTGACCTCTTTTCACAGAAGCCATCCCTGCACACCCCCCATTGCCAACACCCTGCCACAAGTTTGAACATGAGTTTCAAAACACTGGTCCTATTGTCTTGATTTACAGAACAAAGCTGATTTAACTGTTGATCATCAAGCAAAAATAGGTAGGTTTCAATGTAAGATTGAAGGGCAAGAAAGGAATTACACTGAAAGGAAGACAAAACTACTTTGGGGGAGAAATGACTTTGCTGTAGCTTATTTATGTCATTCCTATTGCATTACCCAACTGCATCACTTTCTTATGTACTGACCCTCTGTATGTAGAGAGAGACAACTAGTACTTTGTGTCCTGATAAAGCTTGCAAGAGAGGTTGCATACAAATATGCTCCTTTAGTTCAGCTTTCTTCTCTTCCAAATTCCCTAATATATAAATAACAGCATATTCTGACAAGTGTCCGTTCTGCATGAGAAAATAGGAATAAAAATCATAACATTCCCTGCAACCAGAAGCTCTTCTATTCCTTTCTGTCAGTGTCAAAATTTGACGAGAAGCAATGAGGGAAAATGGAATGTAACCCTTTTCCTTTTAAAAGATCATTCACTCAGTTCTCAATATAAATAAGAAAGGAAAACAGGGCATAAACTGAAAGGAACTGTGCTTCAGCTGCCTGCATCTTCACAGCTGTCTTGATCTAGTCTTCCCTTATTTTTTTATATCAGTGACATTCCATCTATTTTAGCAAAAATATCTTTGATTTTCATTATTATCAATGATCATAAAATCCCTATATATTTAAAATTTCAGAAGCCTTACTTACATAGTACAAAAGAAATTGGTTAGAATTCAGTAACTTGATAACTGTCCTGGTTTAGCCAGGATAGGGTTAAGTTTCCCCAGCAGTGGGGGGGAAGCTCTAGCCGGGTTATTCATATATCATGCTGACGTCACATCCGGGCGCCATTAGCACAGGAAGAATCGGTGATTGCGTGGGTTGGCGCAGCCGGTTCTCTCTTTGCTGTATCGGTATACATTTTGCTCTGTTCATTGTTATCACTGTTATTGTTATTGTTTGTTGTGTTGCTGTTGCTCTGTTGTATTAAACCTTTCCTTATCTCAGTCTCGGGGCTTTGTATTTCACTCCCTTTGTGGGGGAGGGGCAGCGGCCGCGTGGTCTCAGACCCCAGCAGGGGCTAAACCACCACAATAACTTTAAAAAAAAAAATTCTTTACCAGTCATTCAGTCAAAAATTCAAGGAAGTTCTTGTTTTATATGGGATTCTTCTAGACTCTAGATATGAGATTATAATTTTCTCATTAACCTCATATCTGCACACTTGAGTAAAACACAAGGATGATCTCAGTATTCCTAGTATCTCCTTTATGCACATTGCCATGGTGGCACTGGTACTAACTCTTGTTCAGAAGTGTGTGAGATGTTACAATTACAGTTTCCTGAATACAATGAAGAAATTCTAGAATGAAAGAACAGGTCAATAAGACAGAATGATGCTGGAAAGGCTTTGATTTCTCTGAAAGCAAGCCAGGCAAATCTCAGTACAATTAAAACAGTTGGTTAACAGCAGAAATGTCGTCTTAGGGAGTCTGTGTAATATATTTTCTTAGGGTAACATAGGTCAGAGACCTAAAGACTGCTGCAAGCAAACAGTGTTATGTAAATAACTCCAACAATTACAGAGACAAATCTTCAGATAACAGTAAGAAAAACCAAAATGGCAAGTTAGGGAGGGGAGCTAAAGTGAAGCAATTGAGTCATTTAATGGCCCAAGGACTAGCATCTACAGTTTTAATTTAGGCTTTGTAAGGTAAATAGTTGAATATGGTAGCTGTTACACAAGTATTTCTTTGCAGTTTGGTGACCGATCACCAAACTTGCTTTCCCGAAGCCAAAGGACCTAAGTGCTTTTCTCTAGGACTAATCTGATAAATATTATGTCTAAAATACCTAAGGGCACAAAAGGTCTTTTAAAAATGTCACTAGAACAAAGTGTATACTTGGAACTAATAATAGCAAAGAGAGGATGAACTGTTTTAGAAGTGCTGCAAGGACAGTAAAAACAACCCACAGAAACAATCCATGTTACTTCATCTGTAATGACAAACTAGGTTTTGAAATATTACAAAATTTGGCATGACATTTTTTACATTGTCTCTTCATATAGAATTAAAAAAGAAAAAAAAACCTGAGAACTACTGAAATACAAAGGAAGAAACCATGTTAATATAAAATTGAACCACTCAAGATCAATAGCAGAAGACAAATTCTCAGCAGCAGGAAATAAATAGAAGCATTTATTAGACACCAAATTCTGATCTTTAACAGAGTGGAAAAAATGGGCATCTAAACGGTTTTATGAAACATGAAGCTTGTACAAATAACACAATGTGAAGGACGCCATAAATTATATAACCATCTTTTCTAAAACAGGATTTCCAAACTTTTGTTTTAATTGAATAAAATTTAATTTTTACATGTCCTTTCTTATCCCTTCTGTCCCATATAATGGGTAGAAATCCACATGCTCTATACACAGACAAAAAAGGTTCAACAGACCACAGATATTTGCTTTCAGGATAAAAATCTATTTTTCAGTCTAACCATTAAAAATTGCCTGGAAATAGTCTGCATAAATATGTCCAGACCAGACCCCTTGTAGATATATACTCAACATTATGTGTCAGACTTTTTTGCATCACTCAACATACGTAAGGGTAACACTCAAGTGAAAATGGAAATTAATATGATTCTTAACTATTCAAGTCCCCAAAGTATAACATATCTCAAACTTTATCATTCTTTAAAACTAGCAGTCATGTAACTCTGAAAAGGGATTGTAAAACAAATTGTATAATATTTTTAAATCACCATGATGGACTGCCAATCAACTAATTATAATTACATATTGTGCTTTTTAAAAAGAAACCCAAAATAAAAATCTGTCATCATTCATACTCTAAAGTATGTCATCTTTTGTAATCTGTAACTTCTTGAGTATTGAATTGATGTACTGCCTTTTTTTATATCTTGACTGTATAAGACCTAAGTTATATAAAGCAAAATAGAAAGACATGATATAAAATATACATTCTATTCACAATACATATTATGTGCATGTAGATAGCCTTCCATGGTTCTCCCTACAAATAACATCTGAAATCTCTTTAGTGCATACATTCGGTTTACAAAAGCTAAAATTTCTCTGTTAAGGTCAGGCAGTGAATATTTAAGTGTAAACAAATACCCTTGTAGGTTTTGAAAAATAACACAACAAAGAGCCAGTCCTTACTATATTTGTTTTTAAGCCATGATCTCTTTCTGCATATGACACAGTAAAAAGACACCTTTGAGAGGGTAAATCCTCAACAGTATTAAAATTTCCAAATAAAAATATCTTCCCAACAGGAAGAAAGTTAGAGAAAAATAAGCATTTTTATCTTGGGTTTAACCAGGTGAAAGTTACCAAAGATAATCCATAAATATTCATCTTCTTTGTCCCTCCAAAGAAGTCCAGTGTAACTTACTAAACACCAGGGAGCTAAACCTACTTAAAAGTGCCACATCTCAAATGGAAAACTGTTAGGGTTTTTGCAACTTTAATTATCAGAAGATGATTAAGATGAGGTACAAGGAATAACAATTTTTTAAAATATGCCACTGAGTTCCAGGGGTATCACAAAGAGAAAGTAATTGTCTTTAAACTGACCTTTGCCATTTATATTTTCAGTATTGCCAGATGTATACAAGACTGAACCACTTACCAGGTTTAGACCTCCTAATAGTTACTTCTATTGCATTACTGGGGATACCACTATCCCCATCAAGTCATATCTTGTTCTGGGAGTTGAGACATATTGGAACCAGTATCTTCCTTATGAACATTCAACAAGATGCCAGGTAAACGAATTAATGTAACACAGCCAGTGAAAATGTATGTCTTTATCTAAATCACATTTACTTTCCTTGTTATTAACATGTTATCCAGGCTGTAGAACAGAACTTTTCAAACACTTCATAAGGTAAATGACAACTTTACAGAAGCATATGTTCTTCATATATTTCCCTAGGTTACTCTATAGTCCAAGTCCTCTCCCTGTCATTGAAATGTAACATTTTCTAACTAGACTTCTGTATTACTGTTCTGGTTTGAGTGAGTGGCAGGGGTTGTTTGGTAGCAAGGGAGAGAGCTACAGCAGTGGCCCCCTGTGAGAAGCTTCTCGAAGTCCCCCCATCTCCAAATTGGACCCACCTTTGCACCAAGGGTTGGCCAATTAGCTGCACCTCTGCGATAATGTATTTAAGAAGGGGAATCTGGGAGGAGTGGCTGGAATTGTGAGAAGGAGTTGTGAGAAGAACATCTGTGTGAACACTGAGATTAGTGGAAGAAAGGAGGAGAAGGGGAAGAGGAGTGCCAGAGCAGAGACTCCCCTGTATCCCATGGTTAGATGGCAGGGCCCATGGGGATTAATGGTGAAGCAGGTACAGACTTGCGGCCTGTGGGAGTCCCCACGCCAACCCAGGTGACTGTGCCCAAAGAAGGCCGGGACCCTGTGGGAAGAAGGCCCCGCTGTTGTAGTTCGGTGCTGGGAGGATTGCAACATGTGGGAGGGACCCACACACCCGTGGGAGTGACTCATGGTGGAGTTGGTTTGTGGAGGACTGTCTGATGTGAGAGGGGGACCATGCTGGAACAGGGGAGGAATGACAGAAGTTCCCCCTCCCCAAGGTGGAAGAAGCAGGAGGACTGACTGCACCCCCCATTCCCTGACCCCTGCGCCAATTGGGAAAGGAGGTAGAGATATCGGGAGCAAAGCTGAGCCTAGGAAGAGGGGAGAGATGGGGGAACGTGTTTTCAAGATGTGGCAATGCTTCTCATAGCCCTGCTCTGTCTGTAACATGTTGCTCTTAGTGTCTGTATTAAATTATATGTTCTATTTGATTTCCCCTAATGAGTCTGTCTTTTGCCTGTGCTGTAATGGATGAGATCATCCCTCCCTGTCCTTATCTCAATTTCCTGGGCCTTTTGCTTTATTTATTCCTTTCCAGTGCTGGAGAGGGGGAAAGGGGGGAATGACTGGCACCTTTGCTTTATTTTTCACTTCTCAGCGCTGGGGGGGAAGGGGGAAATGAGTGGCTTCACGGTGCTCAGTTGCCCCCTGAGCTCAAACCATGACAATTACTCTAAAGAGTAATCATTAAAGAATCACTTGGTTCTCTTAAACTCCCAAATTAACACGGAGAAATAGTAACAGATTACTATGATGTTATGTCAGAACAGACTGTTTAAACCCCTATTCAGTGGACGATAATATCTATCCAGAATAGAGCTCTTCCCTCACAGAAACTGCTCAGAATCAACAAGTCTTCTCCTGCTTTGACTGTCGCCAAAGGATTCATCTAAGGTGAAAGGTGCAAATGCTGTAAAGATTGAATGACTCGTTCTATATAAGTAGGCATCTATAAGTGTATGGGCCTGTACAGTGGAGAACACACTATTATTTGTTCTGGAGTTCTCCCTTCCATGGAAAGAAGAAAAAACATGTGTCACTGTTATTAACCTCCTAAATCATTAGGCTGCAGTGACAACTACAGGGTAATTCAGCTGCCACTTGACACAGAAAAGGAGAGAAACTTTTCACAGAGCTCTTTAGTGCCTAGTGAGGTTAGTTGTGCTGGGCAGCATATTTGTAGTCTGTGCAAAGAATATAAGCTTTTGCCTGTGGTATAATTCATACTTTCTCAAAAATATTTTGTAACATTTTAAATGATTGGTTACTCTTACTCTTTATAATGTGTAACATCAAGAAAATAAAAAAAACATCTTCATGTGCTATATGTCACCTCTGCATATGGAGGAAGAGAATGAACTTCAATGAATATTACTGAAATCAAGATTCATTGCCAGTTCTCTGACTTTCTGACAGCACTTCTACTCGGCACTTGACAGTAAAAGTCACTCTGGTTAGGGCAGTATCAGCACAAACAGTAACTTGAGAGCAAGGATATACAGAGGTCCTGTCATTCAAATTCAGGCTTCATATAAGGATGACTTCACATCCACATTTTTTGTCAGGAGGCTAGGAGGGAAAAAAACATACACTAATGAGCAGAAATTTCAGGGATATGAGTGGTATTTTCTGATAGAATCTGTGCTATCAAGAACAAATCCCTAAGTGTATGCCATCTGTGACAATAAATGAAAGGTTAGCCAGACTTGTGTTTGTTACTTATTTCAGCAAACCACTATTTCAATAGAGACTCACAGAGTCTGGAAACTCTGTGAGTCAATCCTTTCCTTCCTGTAGGACTTCCCTTCCCCAGTTCTCAATTGCTGCCTGACCATGTAGAAAATCAAACTAAGAATGTTATCCAATTTTGCAGGTCCCTGAGTCTGCAGTGTTCATTTTATTGATGTCCTCCCACCCTTTATATCCCTTTCTGTGTTATACTTCCCTTGTAGCAAAGGGGAAAGTGACATCTAGAAATAAAATCAAATATCTTGATTCTTATTTCCCTTAGTTGTCTGTTACTACCTTATCACAATCCCATCACTAGCCATTACAGGTTATCTCTCCATACCTCTTTCATGCATTTATTTTAACATTTACTGTAGGAATAGTTTTTTACTCAGCCAATGATATTTTGGTATGTGACTAGCGTGTTATATATACAGCTTGGTATTCATTACTTGTATGTATGAACATCCCTACAAAACACCTGCCAGGAATTAGTAAATTCATAATATTCACATGGTACTATCAGCAATTAGTGAACTGGCACTTTTTTCCTAGGGTTGCAATGAAAAATGTCAAGTTGATTTAGGAAGTTTCACAGTTTTGTAGAACTTCTGCTAGTCTACAGAGACTAAGAATAAATACATGAGCATTCGTTCTATATGTATTACAGACCCAGCTGGTCTGATTACTCTGTGTAACTTTAAACCATTAAAATATCAACACAAGGTACAAAGCTGTAGAGAATCATGCCTCAGTTTTGAAAGGAAGTGCACCCAAACAAATTAAACTGTAAAATTATAATTAAAATAATAATCATTGGTTAACTTTCTTCATGGGAAGTAATATCATTACTTTCTTGTTAAACTGAATACCTGCTTTCATGATATTTGTTTTCTTTTATACTTATAAAACTATCACCATAATCTAAGGACTAATTTTTGTAATTTCTTTGTTGGTGGTTAAAAGCAGAACTCTTTAAAGATTTACTTTTCCTCTGTTTATATCAGAAATTGAAATGGATTTTGGATTTACACATTCAGTTTCCCAAATAGATACCCACATATTTGCTCAGGATTAATTACAAAATGCCAGTAACTTCTATACAGAAGACAAAATTGTCATTCTGTGAAAGAAAAGGCCTTTTAAAGAATTTAGTAAAATCCTCAGAATTCATATGACTTCAAAAGGCAGTGAAACATTTGATAGTGATTTCAGAAGGAATTTACAAAGTAATATTGATCATTCTATAGTTTGCTGTGCCTACCATACCTCTTACCTACTTGAGGATTTTAGTGCTAGGCCCTGAATAATAGGCGCTGAAACAAAGTTGACCTCTAGATGAACATCACAACCAAACATTATCCATTATTAGTATCTGCTAATTAGTAAAATCTGTATTATCATTAGCATTTATTAATTAGTATCTGATCATTAATGAAATATGTATGCTCACTAGTAAAGATGTAAAGATGTAGCTTAGACAAAATGTAATCAGCAGTGAGGATGAAATGCTGAGAGAATGTATCCAACTTCCCTTGTTTAGCCTTGTTCAAGACTGAGAAACCAAGTGTTTGGCCTTGTTAGAAACTCCCTTGGTTCTCCCCACCCTAGACCTGGCCAGGCTTTGGGTGGAATCCAACAGGAGGATGAAACCAGATGTTTCTGCTCAAAGAAAAGTACAAGTCATTCCGACTTGCTGATTTTTGGCTCCAACTTCGGACGCCTCACCTACGGATGGACGCACTACGTAGGACTTCCCACTTGCAGGCAAAGGTACTCCAAATCCTCGCTGCAACTGGGGCTCCCCAGCGACTGTGGATCTGGATGTTGGTAACGTATGCAAATGGTGATGTATCCTTCTTAATTACTATTCTCCCTGTCATGTAGTAATGATTAAGTGCAGTACCTTGCTTATTCTTATTTTCTATAATTAACTGTATGTAGCAATATTTAAGTGTACTATTCTGTATTTTTCTTATTGCTTATTTTCTGTATTACTTGGTTATGTCCTTTAATTATTAACAGTAAAATACACCTACTCTTTTCACTCTGGTGTCTGAGTTTAATTGGCATCCTCGATCAGCAAAACAAGGGTGTAGAAACATGACAATGTTTCCTTAACAGAGTTTTTAATTTAAATATCCATATAGTATTTTTTAATCAATACCTACATTTAGAAGAGTAATCCTTACTCTCTGCAATCACCAATTTCAGGTTTAAAAGCAAGTGTTAAATTCTGGAATAGGATTTTTTGTAGCGTGGAATACATTTCAGCTATTTCATGTTAAGGAAAATCAGAAGAAAATACATTTTCCTAAAGATGGCTTCAAAATTCTAGCTAAGTTCTCATGCTAGATACAAGGAAACAAGAAAATAAAGCATTAAGAACAAAATCTATTGAGTTTATATGACAGATGCTTTAGAAGTCTCTTCCACAATAGAATCAAGTTTACAAAGAAAAAAGAGGTTTAAAGCACAGTGGGAAGAAAAGGTATAGACTGCATTTTTAGGACCAAGAAGCCAGTAGAATAAAAAGGAATATATTTGTTTTAATATCAAGCCAGAAAAGAGAAAAGCAGATCCACAGTTACTGAAGTGATTACAGCCCTACCCTGCCTGGCCATGGGCACCACCAAGTGCAGCCCACCCACAGGATCACATCCCAACCCAGCCTTGGCCCATCCCCAGCGAGGTGCTTGATTCCCAGAGATGGGGTTGCCCCTGGTGTCCCTCAGTTGCGCTGCTCCTGGCTGGGGTGATGGGACAAGTCTTGGCTTCCAGGCCCTGTCCTGACAGGCCCCAGGGGATCCCCGCCGCTGCAGCATCCTGACAGCAAAATGTGGAATAACATACTGTGACTGTTGAATTTGTACGAAAAGTGTTTAAGTGTTCACTGCTTTTTTGGACCAGACTTACCAAAGATGTCGTTTTCTCCCTTTTATAACCAAGTACTGTCATGTTTTAGTTATCCTTGAGTCAATTCATTGCACACAAAAAATCCATTGAAGTCCAAAATTTATTTTGATGTCAGCAATATCAAGACTAGATTGTGTATTTGAAAATGGCTCTCCCTACTTAGCTTTTTTAGTTTAGTTTAGTTTAGTTTAGTTAGGGCTGCTTCTTAAGCCAGGTGGTCCAAGTGATAATTTTTCTTTGATCTCACTAAAGAAAAATTAGGGCTGCCATTTCCCTAATATGTGTTAACTCATAGGTCTGTGCATGTCTTGAATCAGCTGTATTTACCATGCATGAGTAAACCACAGTTACAACACACATGCAGCAGTTTGGAAGCATCCAAAGGGCCGTTTCTCTGGATATATGGAAATCTCTGAGAGGTGTCCAAAGTCCTCAAACGTTGCCTAGACAAGATTTACAAAAAGCAAGTGTAGCTGGTGAAATGAAGATATATTGTACTTCAAGGAAAGAAAGTAAATTCCAGGGAACTGATTTAGTTACTCTGTGCTGATGCATAACTTCAGTGAAATAAAAACTTAATTTGATCAGCACATTGTCTAGATATACTATATATCTTCAGGACTGATTTAGTGATTTTTTGAAATCCATGCTGTGTAACTATTTGAGAGAAGATACAAGCTCTTGCAACTAGTTTATGAGAAAAATTTCAAACTTGTAGCAAACACATTTTACTGGCTATGTGGATCCAACAGATTGGGTTTAGCAGTGCACTGAAAGATTAATACAGGCAACTCAAAAAGTTGTGAACGTTCAGGTCTCAAAGGGAATCCTCATGAAGGTATAACAAACTACACATGTGTGACCTGAGGCTAAAAGTACCATCATTTCATACCCAAAGCACAGAGCAAGATAAGAACTCAAGTGCAAGGAAAGAATGTGAATGCATCTACTGCAGATGGTCAAATTCTAGTCTCCCTTACACCCTCAAGACAGTATTAAAAGAAGTGGAATTACATGCAACATAATCAATGAGCAAATTTGGCAAGGTGAATTTTATCTTATGGCAAGTTGCATAGAGAATAGATATTTCAGGAAATTAAAAACACACTGAGCCACCTGAAATTTTTTTTCTATGTCTAATCTCCCATATTACTATGATGTTCTAGTGAGTGATTTCATAAGAACACAATATAAATGAAAATATTTTGGTTGGCACATCTGAGAATCAGTTATTCCTCCTGGTACATTAGAAGGATTAGGAGCCTCTCTAAAAGCTAAAATAAGATCTTCCATCTCAAATAGCATTATCAAAGACATGAGCGTTGCTAGGAGCTGTTTTCCACAATGGATTTTGCAGATCCAGGATTCAAATCAAACTTCAACTGCAGATTGATAGCTGTTATGATATTTTACACAAATAACTAACAATGATAATTACAACTTGTATCATTGTGGCCAGAAGGCCACAAAGGGCAGAACTGAATACAAGGAATAAAGTTATGGTTTGTTTTCTTTAGACTAAAAAGTTTGTGAGATAAATAGAATGGTACAAACATCAAATATTGAATATTCAGGAAGCAGTGATAGTAATGTTCTGAAAACAAAGCAGAACAAAAAAAGAATGAAGCAGCACAAGGACTAGGCAGTAATTAAGAAGTGGGTGTATATTAAGATATGTACAGAAGGCATTGAATACAGGACTAAAATATTGAGAAATGTAGATGACTGAGAAGTCAGTTTACTAAATGTCTATTTAATTTAAATAAATAGATTTTCTAATGAAGCAGTAACATATTAAATAAATTGAATGTGAACTTAAAATACATTCTGTTTGCAGAACAGAGTCAGCTGCTATGCTGGTTTTGGCTGGGATAGAGTTAATTTTCTTCTTAGTAGCTAGTATGGGCTATGTTTTGGATTTGTCCTGAAAACTGTTGATAATTCAGGGATGTTTTCATTATTGATGAGCAGTGCTTACACAGAGTGAAGGTCTTTGTTGCTTCTCACATCACCCAACCAGTGAGTAGGCTGGGGTGCACAAAAAGTTGGGAGGAGACTTAGCCAGGACAGCTGACCCCAGTTGACCAAATGGATGTTATGCTCAGCATATAAAGCTGGGGAAAGAAAGAGAAAGTGAGGGGGATATTCAGAGTTATGGTGTTTTGTCTTTCTAAGTAACTGTTACATGTGATGGAGCCCTACTTTCCTGGGAATGGCTGAACACCTACCTGCTGATGGGAAGTGGTGAATGAATTCCTTGTTTTGCTTTGTTTGTGTGCACAGTTTTTGCTTTACTGATTAAACTGTCTTTATCTCAGCCTACAAGTTTTCTCACTTTTACTCTTCCAATTCTCTCCTCCATCCCACCGAGGGGGAGTGAGTGAGCAGCTGTGTGGGGCTTGGTCGCCAGTTGGGGTTAAATGATGACAGCTGGTTAAACAGCAAATATACCATCCAAAACTTCCTGTATATACCTGCCATTGTATCCTTGTTTAAAGATCCACATGAATAATATTTAGGCCAGAATGACTTCATCTTGTAACAGTTTCCTCTTAATTGCTGAATAATTTATGTGAAAGTATTGTAGCAGTCTTAATTAACCAAGAAAAATCCCCCTGTGAAATGTCTAATTGAAAGCAAGAGAATTTCCTATTCCAACATCTCACTACAACCAAGCTAAACTTAAACATGCTTTTTCTTTCTTGGCATCACACTGTGTTTGCTTTTAAAATGAGTATACTGTGCTATGAACAGCCTTGAACACTGCATTCTGGGGTTTTTTTGAAAGACTGTTATATACAGACAGCATAGGTTGCAGTTTCAAAAATGATTAGAAACTACAGGACTAAACACAGAAAACATTTTTTCCCTACCACACTCCTACAGAGGCATTATACAACTGCAAAAAACAGACCAGAGCGCTAGAAATTCCAGCAGACTCTTAAAATCTTTCAACAGCTCACTGCTGGTTTATAATAAAGAAACATAAAGATACATTAAAAAAAAAGAAAAAAAAAAAAAGGAAATGCAGCTGTGTCTACACCAGTGTAATAAATTACTCTCTTGATCTGTTCAGTGAGGGGGTCCAAGGCTGGAGAACTCACTCTATTGAATCAATACAACAAGGCTTCAAGAACATTTAAGTCACATATATCTGATTTGTGACCAACTCGAGGTACGCTTGGACACACTTATTTTACCAGTCATATAATACAGCCAGCAAAGACTTTTCTAGAATTTGACCTGCCCTCAATGTATCTTGAATCATGAACACCTAATAAACCCACTTTGTTGTCCTCTGCAGAAGACTTGCTTAACTCTTTCTATCATTCACAACAACCTCTAGCAAAAAAATAGTATACCAAGCACCTGAAAGAGAGGCCAGAATTTAAATTGAGCCAAGACAATCAATCTCCCTTGCTCCTCACCAGACTTCTGAGCACTCTTGGTTCATTTTCCTGTTGCCTTCTTGGTCCAACTCAGGATATTCTGGGAAACCTAGTCAAGAGACAGCTTGAATCTGCCTGGGGTCTCAAGTGGAAGTTCTGAGAAAAGAAACGTCTTTGTTATACTAGAAAAGTCATTTATCTATCCATGCCTCAGACCCACAGCTTCTAGCCTTATATAGTCAAGAAACCACAAATCCATACTGTCCTTCCAGAACAGTTTCCAAATCAAGAGAGAAAAGCTGTCTGCCAGTGAGACTTTATGCAATATGGATCATCCTATGAACACATAACAAGATGCTTCTCCCTCAGTGCAGCAGCAATAGATTTGGTGGATGGTAGTTTGCTTAACTCTATTCCATAGAAAATATAATACTTTACTTGTGATTACTGAGTCTGAAGTTCCAAATGTGGTGAAATGTGGTGAATATGGAAAAAATCAGAGGTTGTGTTCTATCTCTTCCAAAGGTGAGTGAGGTCTTGCTGACATTTAGGTAGTGGCTTTACCAGTGCAGCATCCTCAAGCAGGGAAGATATTACCAGAGAAATTATCTTCCTGTTCTTTCTTTTTCCTTTTCTTGTAGGGACTGTGTTGGCCTTCCATACCTATTTGTCATCACCTTTGTGTTGTTACTACATATGAAATATTTTATATACATTGGATAGGCACTTCTTGTTCTCTCTATCATTCGCAAGATAATCATCTTTCTCAGCTCCTAGAACTTTCTCTTGAAAATGTAATGGAGGTCTCACAATGGAGAATTTGCAATTAAATTTTATGAAGTTTATCCTCTCCAGTGTGGAGAAAAATCTTGAAGATTTCTCTATGAAAATTATTAACTCAATAAACTGTAATACTGCATGTGAAGAATGCTTAAAATATTAGAAAATGACTAGTGACATTAAGTGCTTTAGAGAACACTCACAGAGCAGAGTCCTATTCAAGATCATTGAATGAAGGCAGTCCATGAAAAAAGATAAAATTAAATTGCATTTCTTGAATTTCCCAGATGGGAAAAAAATCCATTTGTCTTTTGCTATCAAAACACAGAATGCACTTTTAAATAAAAATGTACGGAAGAAGTGAATACATTGCTGTGTATCTGCAAAAGTAGATAGTGTGGTAAGAGGAAGAGAGAATAAAAAGCTGTGCCTGAAGAAAAGATTAGATTTTACAGGAAATAAAAAGATAGTATTTCCAAACATTAGGATAATTATATTCAACCCAAATACCTAATAATTGTTAAAAATCTTGGTAGCAATCATTTGCTATCTGAAATCACTCTCTCCATGCCCACTTCAGATTATAGAAAGCATATTTGGTGCTTGTCATGAGTGGAGGTCCAAGCAGGCACTGCCCCAAAGAACAAACTTAAAAATCCCATATTGCTATCTGAAAAAAACCCAATACACCGAAAGTCTGAAACCTTTTTTCAAGAGACACCATATTGGTAACTTACATACCTACATTCATTGAGCTAGGTCTCTGCTTTGTGAGATACAAAGGCTGTTTTTAACTAGCCCCACTAAAAATACATTTTAAAAGCCTTGGGATACGGACTTTCTCACCCTCTAACCTAATCTTTTTACCTACACCTAATAAAATGAATTCTTGTCCTTTAATGGGGCTTTTGTGTACTATCACTGTACAATCTTAAATTGTATCCATTCATTCATTTTTATATGTCTGTGTCATAAGAAAGCCAAAGTCAAATCTTTAACTCATTTTAAGATACTGTCTTTAATTTCTGTGCACTTGTTTGCTGTCCTGACTCAACTCTTTTTCTTCTCTCTTCACTTTCTTCTCAAAAAGCAAAGTAAATGAGAAAACTGGGAACAGATCTCTGTCAATCATATAATAATTGTATTTTATTAAGGGACATCAACTGAGAAAGCCTTTTAAAGACTTAGCTGGCCCCAAACAAGGTGACTTTCTTATACAGTTATTTTGTTTTGGGTACCAGCAATTCTAGCCAGCAGATGGGAGTTGCCTTTCCTTGTTTAGTAGAAAATAAGTCTACTGACAACAAGCTCTCATCCCATCAGCTAGCTCTTTTTGTCAGAGGGCTGGAAAAGAATGTGATAAAAGACAATATTTGTTACCTTTACTGAAAGTAAGAAAAAAAAGGCCCAAAACCTTAACCAGTATTTTAAATAATTTGTCTCTTTCCTGGGGACAGACCATCGTGTATTTCATGACCATCATCACTGTCTACTGTGTTCTTCTTCTCATCTGAAGTTTCTCTTTCATTATTCTCGTCTTTATTCTTGCCTAATATAAATGTGTAATCTTGGCTGTGGATTGCAACAAATACAGCCTGAAAAAATTACCACTGATGGAACTCACTCCCTTTTAAATACTTGAAGCTTGAAGAAGTGTTTTATTACCTGAACGGCTTACTAAAGTTCTTCCCTAGCAAACAGATCTAACCAGAATCATGCTGAAATCAGTGGGGCACAGTCTACATAAAAATACCTGCCTGTGAGGCTAGATTGGTTGTTTCCCAAACCAGAATATAATCTCATGTGTTCCTTCTTCCTTAACATACTCTTCAGACAGAGAGAAATAGTAATAAAGATTCAATTAAAGGCATTTCACCTACATCTTAGGCAAATACAGGCCAACAGGAGAGAGATGTTTAAGGTTTTTCCACAGAATGCAGTATCATAACCATTTGCCAACAGCTGACCACCATCCTTTAGTTCCTTTGTATAGCAAACCATGGGAAATATTGCATGCTGGATTTAGTTACCATGGGACACCTGGGTTGTTAATGTCATGTGTTTTGCAATTTCTTCTGAAGATGGAACACCTACAGACTGTATTAGCTAAGGTATAAGGACTTGATTTTTACTGCCCTTTGATCTTCAGACTTCTTTGCTTTCAAGTAGAATTGCTTCTTGATTAACCCCTGGTTGTTATTAAATATCTTCTGTCACTACTGACACATCAAGAATTAAGGACAATCAATATTTTTTTGAAGAAAAAAAATAAAAAGACAAATCAGGTGCATTTTCTAGGGAGAAATAGACTTAGGATTTCTTACTTGTTCTCAATTCTTATGGTCATAAATGGAAACAAATTATAATACAATTTTCAAAAGAGTCAAGAACTTTAATACATATCATGACTTGCCCTTCTCTTCAGGCCTTGGGTTTGTTGGTTGGTTTTCCTTTTTCCAGATATTTCTCATTATTTAGATATTAGATATGAAAGATTTTTTGCAGTTCTACTAAATGCAGTGTTTTGAGATTACTCTACAGAGTCTGAAGTGCAAAATGGAGGAATTATTTGTTTATTTTTTGATTGATTTTTTAAAAGATAATTTGATTTTTAAATTATATAGCTTCCTAGCTCTGTGATACCTAAATATGAAGTAATCCTATAATATCAATGGTATGAAACCAGAAGTATAATTAAATTACATATTAACATATTCACATGCAGGCCACAGAAGAACTAACATCTGTGAACAAAAGTGATATGTTTTAGCTATTTTATTTTAAAAAAAAAAAAAAAATTAAATTTTGGTAAGTAAAAAAAATCCACTGACTCTAAACTCTGTTGTCTTTCTTCTTGTTGTTTTTCTCCTTTGCCATCTCTCTGTCTTCACAACTCAAGGAACAGCTTGTGTATGGCAGGTTTTGCCTGTGGCCTTGAAAGCCTCAGGCAAGAATGGGTAGTCCCAGTCCACCCAGTTCTTCTCTGTTCATTGTTCATTGTGACTATTTGAATTTTGCATTCAAAATGTTTGTACTGAAAATGTTTTTCCCTCTGAACTAGTTATTTTAAAAACCTTGCTGTCTAGGTGACTTTTGGGGTATCTGATTTTGCTTCTTTTTATGACAAAGACTCTACTTCTGCTCCACATATGCACTTTCTTACTAACCTGTTGTTTTGGTTTTGGCTGGGATAGAGTTAATTTTTCTTCTTAGTAACTAGAACAGTGTTGTGTTTTGGATTTAGCACGGGATTTGGTATGAGAAGAATGGTGATAATACACTGATGTTTTCAGTTGTTGCTAAGAGATCAAGGACTTTCCAAGTCCCCATGTTCTGTTCATGTGTATGTGTACAAGAAGCTGGGAAGAGCAGAGCCAGAGCACAGGATCTAAATTAACCAATTAAATATTCCATATCATGTAACAGCATTCTCAGTACATAAAGGAGGGCTGCCTGGGAAGGGGGAGGTTCTATCTCACTTCTGGGATTGTGTTTGCAGGATCTTTGTGTTTCAGGATCACTAGCTGGGAATGGGCTGGGTGTTAGTCAGCGGGTGTCAGCAATCACATTGTCCATTACCCATTTGTACTTTCTATTATTGTTATTGTTTTATTCTATTATTTCAATTATTAAACTGTTTTTATCTCAACCTGTAAGTGTCCCTTTACCCCTTCAACACCCTTCATCCTACCTGTGGGAGAGGGTGAGTGAGTGGCTGTGTGGTGTTTGGCTGCCAGCCAGGTTTAAATCATGACACCTGTGTAGTTTATTTCAGCTTCTGGTAGGTTTACAGAAAGACTAAAAATATGTGTTTGAGGCCTGAAATGAATAAATGAATAAGTTTTGCTATACTGAAAAAAACAAGTGTTTTCTTAACTTTCAGTTTTCTTGACTTTCATCTTGTGCAAACTTCAATAATTTATACAGTCCAGTTCTTCATTCACATTCTCTTTCTCATTACTCAATGAACAATTTTATTTATACGTACTGTTTAACTCATTTTAAAATGGATATTGATTCTTAGATGACACTACTAATGGTTTAAAAAGAAAATTGTGATTGGGAAATAGTTGGTTATTGTAGCAACTAATACACATACACCATAACTTACAGTTGTGTAAGAAAGTTTTCTCAGCATCATTTGTTTGCAAGAGTCAACTTCACCATTAGCAAAATGTCTGTGCAACTGGCTCTAATGCCAGTGCCACTCTTCTCCCTCTATACAGTTCTTCCAGCTGAAACCACAGTAGTCTGCATGTAGGTATGTCACTGTTATCTCTTGTACCATCTTCCTGAGTGGAAAGATGTGTCATCAACAAATGAACATTTTTGTAGTATATTTGAAGAGCCTTCCCAAATCATAGGCAGCTACATGATGGTCAAAATACTGCAGTCAATATCCACACATCTCTTTCCTTAACTACATGTTTTCTTCAGGATAAAAACATTCTAACACCTAGAAAGCTCATATTTCTTCTGGTTTTCTATCTCATCATCAATATGAATCAGAACAGGTCACTGGAACACTCATGTGTTTACCAGGCAATTGGATGATTCTGCTATATTTGCATAATTTAAACATCACAACAGGGACTATTTGGAGATAGATCAAGATTATTTATACAGATGATTAAGCATTTTTCTGCATAGAAATTTCTGCATTGTCATCAGCTGATACAGGTCCTTACTAGCCAGCTGCATATGACTGATAAATAGGCATCATAGGGTAACATGATTAAGTAGACATACAGTGGCTGCAGAAATACCAGAGGAAGAAGGCCACATTTCTGGAGTAATATGTTGATCTAGATTCAACCCAACATTGCAGAATGAAAATAAGAGCTACTTCGACCAGAAAAAAAACTGCAATCATCTTTTTCAGTACTAGGTTGTTTTTGGCTAAGGACAATAAATTGGGGGTTGTCAAAGAGGGATACAAGGAGCATAAGTACATCTTTTCATTTTGATGGGTTCATAGTACACACATTGTACTTCTGTCTTGCTCTTCTTGCAAAAAGGCACTAACCTCTTGCCTCAAAATTCATTTCTATGGTTATGCAAACACTTGTGGATACACAGGGATGTTAAATTGGTATTAATTATGATTGATCAGGAATGGAATTCAGTATACACACTTTCACACAGGACTTTCCCAGAGAGGCACATAGGACTATTATTCTATAACTGCCATATTCACATTAGTAGTGTTAAAATGTCAGTAGTAATTCTGGGGACTGATTTAACTTGCAAAGCTATGACCCAGTCATATGAACACCAATAAAGAAAGATTCAAACAGTGTCTAAGCTGACTTTCTGAGTGCATGCTGAATGTACATTTTCCAGAGAGGTTATTGGCAATGCTGCAAAGATAAGCTTGATCGCAAGAGTAACAATGTTATTAATTTTAAAATAAATATTTTATTTCATAATATATATATATATAACTAAGCAAAGGAAAACTGAGTGAAGCCAGATTGTCTACTGATTTTTCAATTCTAGACAAAATGGAAGGTTTCAAAGGCCATACAAGAAAATGTTGGACTGAGGAAGACTTAAGCAATCATCTTACAGAAATGCACTGTATTTTCTGCAGTTTTGCATGTGACTTGAACACTCTAAGTTTATACAAAATTGCTTTAAATTGGTAATGTTTTGCATGTTATTTTCCAATAAACTACAAAAACACAGAAATAAAGCTGAACACAGGAATAAAGCTGAACTGTACAGTCAAAACAAAAAGAGAACAGTGGTTTTACAGTTAACTTTTTTGAAAAGCAACAAAATATAATTACAGTATTAGGGAACGTGGAAGCTGATGTAGAGCTTGCATTGCTCAAAGATTTATAGATGTGTGACTGATTCCAGTTTTTTCTCATCTTTGGGATCAAACAGATAAAACTTCTGGTTATAATTTAGGGAAATAAAGCTCTACAAATTGGAACTCTTTAGTCAATGCAAAAATTGTGCAGTGATTTTGGCCTAAGTTCATCCCACCAATTTGAATGGAATCTTCTCTGAAGGTGTCCTAGATATCCCATTTAAATACATAAGATAACATGGGATAAATCTTTGTTCCCTGTCTGAGTGGTCTAAGCAGCTGACTGATGTGCTAATATATCTACCTAACCTTCTTACACCTCCTTATCTTGAAGCATACATTTTTCCTTAGCATATAATCCCTCCAGTCCCTATTCTTTTATACAACAGCCTCTGAAGATCAGAAAAACCCTGCAGAGATTTCTTTCTTTTATATCGTTTCATTTCCTAAAATAGGTCAGTCTTTCAGCAGATATGGACTGAAAGTTTAACATAGGTTATCTTGCAATTAATTGTATTCTAAAGCAGTAGATGAAGTGTTACTGGTACTTAAGTAAAATGGCTCTGTGGTGAAAAGACTTCATTTCTATGAGAATTTTGAAGGTGAGAAATAAATTAGAAGAACTTAATTCAAAACTACTTTTACGTACGTGCTACATCCTTAATGAATATAAAGCAGGAAAACATACCGCACTACAAAGACTCTCTCTTCCTTTTCATATACACTCAATTTACACATTTGAGAGTTCACATTTATGAAATTCTAGTAAGAAAATCTGGTCACATTCAATACCACAGAAATATATAAGTAAAAAGTAAGGATGAACACTTATCTAATCCGTCTCTTTTAGGAGAAGGAATTCTTCTCCTAGATTCAAAGTGTACTATAGATTTCTCCAGCTTTCTGAATAAAAATCAATTGTTTCTGCACATAATTAAACACTACTCTTCCAGATAATAAAAAAAAAAAAAAAAAAAAAAGTCTGTAACTGTTCCAAAGAGCAGAAAGTTTTGGGGAAAACTCACTTTGTCAGATAAATTACTATCACTGCAATTCTTCTGCAAAAGGCAAAAATACATACAGTAGTATTTTCTTAGAGCATGGAGTATTTTACCCCACCTTCACTCTGTTCTTTCCTTTTCATAAATTCCTAGATTCCAGTAAAAATCAGTCACTCTCCAAACAATGGTAACATTTTCAGCAATGATATGAAAATTATTCAGAAATTCATCAGAAAGGATATTCCTATTTTTGATAGAAATTTTCTATTTTAAATAAAAATATTAGTCTTTTGTCTCACAATGTATCTTTTTCATACAAGTTAATAAGAAGGGGTGGTTCATTATCTAAATAGAGTAAAAATATAGTCAGACTTGGGTAGTCTCACTAAGAAATTGGAGCAGGCAAAGAAAAGGAGGGAAGATATTTTCTGTCTTGTTTTTTAAAAAAAAATCTGTGTCCTCTCACTGCTTAGAATTGCATAGTAGTCATGTCAATAGAGTTAATGCCATCTCCTGTGAAAAGGTATGTCTGGCCTTCTTTTAAACCTCAGAGAATAAGAAATGTCTCAGTGGTTTAAAATGGTCTTATTGCCTAGGACCTGAGCTTCCACAGACTTTCACCTGCAATTTGTTAACTATATTCTCTGTTTTGCAATTGCTCTTCTTTTACCTGATCCTACTAACCATACTCAAGAAAATGTGAACTTTGTGTGAATAAAAGCATGGGACTCAACTCTTTAAGAAGAACTTCCCTCTTATGTATCAGATCCAAGTCCCATTTGCCAGTAAGAAATGTCAATTTGGTTCATGCAAGTGATATATTCCAAATCAGCATCTTTCTAAACTTACGATATTATTGTATGCCAAGTAGTGCAGTACATTTATATTCTTTTCCTACTAGACTTCTCAAGAGAAATGCAGTACATACCTTTATTTACATATGGTTTGAGTTTTCAATGTATGATTATAGCTAAGTCTATGAACACGGACTCAGACAGACATAAAAGCACTCTCTGACAAAAAAAAAAAAAAAAAAAAAAAATCAAAACCAAATCCCTTAGACAGACCCAAGTCATTATTTGAAGGAATCTGTGCAACAACTGTTCATAATATCAGCTGCCTGCTAGAGAAAAAGAAATACAGTGTCTAACATACCTCAATATTCTATTGTCATAATATTCAACATTTTTAAAAATTCTTTTTCTCTGTTCAGGTTTTGCTGTAACATATAAATGAAATTCAACAAAATAACATTTCATTCTGGACAAAACATTAAATAACAAAGAAAATATATACTTTTTATATTTTGGGGTATAACATGGTTACATATAAACTAGGTTTTTACTGCAGATATCATTATATATTCAATTTTCCACATTTTTAACACTGCATATTCACTGTGTCTGCAATTTCTCCCTATTCTTAAAGCAAGTGATACTCCAGTGCTATAAAGATTTATGAAGCTATTTATGACATCAGTGGAATACAATTTTTGTCGACATAGTCCCAGAACACCATCTATTCGGATACCATCTTATTTCCCAGAGTTTAAAAAGAGACATATTTTATCCAGCTAAAGAATCCATTATTAGTTCATTTCTTGGAAAACAATAAGAAATGAACAGTGAAAACTGAAGGTTCACTGAAGGGAGATAAAGGGCTGCTGTTCACAGATCAAATGCAAATTCAAACCACAGGTGCTCATCTTATTTTTATGTCACCAAATATAAAATAATCATGAAACACTTCTATAACATAATAATATAATAATCCAGTATTAGGGGCAGACTGCTAAAATCCACCTTTTAATGGTATTGTACCTTCTTTGCAGTATTTATTTTAATCCTGAAAATACATTTGCTCTTGCTACACATGCTACCTCTCAGAGCTAAAAAAACACATGAAATACTGTGGACATTTTTCAGTTTGAATACCTGATATTCATTGATCTCCATAAAACTCATACATTGACAGATCTTGTAGCAAGTTATTTTCTGTTTTGATCTACAAATAACATCAGTGGTTCAAAAATCAAAGCTATTGATTAAACACAAGCACCTCAAACGGCTAAGTCAATTTAATATCAGATAATTAATCGGCCATATCCATTTATGCTGTACAAATCCACAGCATTGCCAACTTTCAAAGTGCCACACAGGGCTGAGAAAAAATTAACAAATATAAATTAATTCTTTCACTGTCCATGCTAGCTAGGCCACATTTAGGAATAATAAAGAAATTCTGTCTCCACATCTGTTACTATGGTAACAGTAAATTCCCTTCAAATATATAGAAACAGAGGATTGGAGGGGACCTCTAAAACCTTTTTCATCAAACACAAGAAACTTGTCACAGAAATATTGTCTATTTTTACTTGACTCTGTCTTAAATACAATTTCATGTTTTACTCCACTGTTCCTATGCAAGGTGAATCAAGAAACCCTGAGACAGACTCCTGACTTTCTGAGATCTATTGTGTTCATATGCTGACATTCTCCTTTAAGTTAGGTAACTTAACGTCCTAAACTTGTGAGTATTTAGAGAACATAGAGATTTAGAGATCATAGTCTTATCTTTCCTTAGGAACATTTTGCATGGCTAAGACTATCTTAGTTTCCTTTTTTAAGGCTGGTTTTGGTTCACTGACCATCCCATTTCCTTTTCTTTAGACTGCTTTTTCAGTTTCTGTCCATCTTTCTTGAATATGGGTGACATAACAGCCTATGTCTTTCCAAGTACATTCCTTATACTCTGATATTCTCTTCCTACATCTCATTATTTCTTTTTCACATATATTCATGCCCTAGTGCATCTTAAGGTATGTACAAACTGCACCTTTTAAATTTCATCCTATTTCTACTATCCTGTCAACAGGATAGTCCTTCTTGTGTCTTCAGATTTCACTCTCACAGTTCTCCTTTTCTTGGTTATATTAGTAATTAAAAGTGTAAAACTCACTGTCAAAGTGTAACTTAAGAAACATCACCTCTAACTTCACTCCTGTCCATCAGCATAGTCTGTGTCACCTCCCCTTCAGTCAGATTCTTCACATTATCCCATGATAATGGTCATCATTTCTAGTCTAACTATGACATTTCCTCTGTGTCATCTTGTCAAATAACCTACTAGAATTTAGAAAGATTATATATACTTTACCTATTTTCTGCAATAAAAATAATAATTTGTCAAATAGATTCAGCAAATAAAATCTACAGTTCATAAAACATCTTTTAATAATTCCCATTTACATTTAAAATCTATTTCTTGAGCTTTTCTTTCTTTCAAAATATGGTCAAAAACTTAGCAGTGTAGCATGGACTACCAGAGACTGTACATTTAGTAATGCCATATCATTTGTCAATATCCATATATAATAAAATCTTGTCTTTTTTCAGTACATAGGAAGAGAGATTACCTAAATCTTTACTATGAGATTATTAAAGTGTTTCAATTTTGTTTTCAATTTGTGGTAATTTTCATTTTCAAACTTTCAGTACAATTATTATTCCATTTTTGCCTCATGTTCTACCCTGTTCTATGACCATCAGTTAACCTTAGTGAACACGGAAGAAAGCATTTCAGTTTTATGCCATCCCAGATTATGTACTGTTTAGCTCATCTTCACTAGAAAACAGTTCACATCATCTTTTTTTGTTTGGTTGGGTGTTTTTAACTTTATATTTTTTTATTATTATTTATTTATAAAGTTAAGAAATCTTTTCATATCAATTTTCTTTACAAGGTCTAACTCATCTTGACTTTGGACAACTTTCATTTTATCCTTACGCTTCCTCATCCCAGAAAGGTTCTCATTTCAGCTGACTACCCCAAGCTAGTTCTTTTACTTTACCAAAGGTTGCCCTTTAAAATTGAGAACATTAGTTCTCTTGTTTAATCTTCAGTTTAAATGTCAGTCCTCTGTGAAGTTTCTGGCACATCCAGAAAAGTTTAGAGTAAAATCCTGTCCTGCTGGTTCAATAATTGGTGAAGAAACCTGCCAGCCTCTGGTTTTTTCATTATTGGTAATATAGATCTACTAATTATTACTAATTATTTTTTATGAGAGAAAAATCATTTTTAGAATGAGAATTCCTAGCAACCTCTTTCTCTGTTTTATAACACAAGTCTCTTACCACATCCATATATACTAGGAAGAATCTCAACCAATGTGATGATACCACTGCAATATCTCCTGCATAATCATCTTCAAAACTGACTCTAAATCAAATATCTCAGACAATGATGTCATTAGTGCACACTATACACTGTTACATTTCTAAAGTGAAGGAGTAATTCTTTTTGTTCAGACGTATAAATGTGTGTGTTAATCCATAGCAGAATGCCCATTTTAATCTAGTCAAAGTTTGTGCAAAGGTTTTAGTTCAGGAGGTATCAATCAAAAGATTGATACTTTTCACAAGTTTATCCAAAAGTCTTTAGGCAAGGTAAGCTGAACTCTGAGTAAAAAAGTATTCTACCACAGTTTGGTAAAACTTATTTTAATTCTGGGAATATTAATTGATGTTAATGTTATACGAATGGCCTAATATTTTTTCCTAACCCTTGTAATTGCCCATCAGCTTGTCCTGAATATTATGAAACAAGAAGAAGGAATCAATTATTAATAGATTTATAAAATCTTAAAAGTTACTTGAAAAAGAAAACATTTGTTTTCAAATGCAACAAAAAGTGTAAGTATTTAGAAATAAATATGTGATTTCCACCACATCAATAAACATTAAAACATGTATCTGCTGCTCTACACCTTCTGTGGAAGGAACCACTGAAGCAATTTTAAATAACTTGCTTCATATTTTTCCTTATCCTTATGAAATGTTTAATATCAATATCACGATATTGCCCCAGTTTCTTACCAAACAGAAGTTCAAACGCTGAATTTTGCAGTATTTCTTTTATTTGACTGTGCAGTCAAATAGAGAAGAGAATGTTTTCCTCAAAATCATGTCACATTTTCAACTACTGATCTCTGTTTCAGCCAGGTTTTAGAAAAAGAAAGGAAGAATGAGACAAAAATTAATTGGAACTTCTGGCAATTGGGATGGGAACAACGATGTGGGAGAAGGCAAAGAACTCATTTAGTTACACAAAGTACAAGCTCCTAGAGGGAGTTTCATAATTATAGAAATTCAACTAAAATAAGCAGAGGAGATTTTGAAACATCTGCTAATACAACTACTTTCTCTGCTGCACTTTGATAGATATTGTACTGTCCTCACTAGCATTTTGCAAAATATTGGAGGGCAAAGGTATCTATTGTGTTGCTGTTTAAGACAGCAGGATATCTGTATATCTATTTTCACATGAGTTAGGTTTGTTCTTGCAGACCACATATGAAAATTAAGAAAAACTAGTATATGTTTCAGGGACTGAAAACATAAGTCTGTTTTGTATCTCTGTAACAGAGTTATGACACGGAAGGGAAGTTATGCTAGTTTGCTAGTGAAATCATTTTGGTGCTGCCATTTTTAGGTTCAAATATGTAATAATGTAAAGGAGCTTACAAAGTTCAATACCTCATCCTTTTCCTGTATGCGGATCTCCTTATGGTTTGACACTTGTAACCATATCACTTCTAAAAATATAGAGTGGACATATGTATAAGTAAACACATAAAAATGCATCTTTATTCTGACACGCAATACCCCAATGAATCAAAGAAAAAAACCTCAGAAAAGTCAGATCAAAATAGTCACATCTAAAACAAACTACTCTCATTACCTTTAAACTTGAAAATATAAATTTATTCTTTATCACAAATCAAATGCTAGAAACAGGATTGTAATTTGTTTATAATTAACTGCATTTTTATTTGTATTGAAAATTTTAAATTCCTCTGTGTCAATTTGGTAATAGCACTGGACCTCAGTGTAGCCTTTCTGGTCATTCATACCTTTCTGTGGTAACTCTGGCACCCAGAGCATCTCCCTAGCAGGCACACACACTATCCAGGCCCAAGAAACAAGATCTTCAAAGACTAGATGTTTTCAGTCTACCCTGACCCAAGAAGAAAACTCAATTGAAATGAATGATGAATCCATAATATTTCCAAAGGTCTGTTAGGTTTGGCAACATATGTACTCAGCATTTCTCATAAGCTTATGGTCTACAAAATAAAGAAGTATAACTCTGTCTCTCTCTTATGGTATTCAGACCAAAATACAGACACATGAAAATGAGTATTAATAAAATAATATAGTGATAACAAACTACAAGAGTTACTATTCCAGTGAAAATAATTTAAGTTCTTGTTTGAATACAGTCCAAGTGGAATTAACTTTTTTAAGGGGGCTAGAAAATATTTTTGACAATTTGGCAGTGCCAGGGGATTTGTTACCCAAAAACAAGTAAAAGCTTGCAGCACTATCCCTTCCTGCAGCTACTTCTCTCAAAGTTAATATTCAGATTCAATGATGCTTTCTTGTTTGTTTGTTTATCAACAGCTGCCTTATAATGCATGAAATATTTCACCATCACACTTTTCTCATAATATAAGAATGTGCAATTAAATGTTTTTAAATTACCTGTATTTCATTTCCATGTAAGAAAACATCATAACAAATCAGCAACAAAAAAAAGCCTAATCACTAGAGCATGCCTTCTCATTAAAGTTTATGCTTAAATCTTTTCATTGTAATAATTTATATTCTGTAAAAGTAAATACTTTTTTCTATGTCTTTCATAGATATTAAATGCCATTTTGTTGTTATATCTATGATTTTTAAGGCAAAACCTCAACACAGGATTGATTTGCCTCACACAGAAAGTTAATTTGGCTGACAGCAGATTTATTTCTGACTTATGGATGGAAGTAAAGAAATTCATATTCTGTTATTTGTTGAGTGTTGTATAGATACAGCATACTATAAAATACTTTTGCTGTTATTGTGCTAGTCACTTCAGTGAAATCAGTCTCACATACATCTATTATTTAACTAGTTCTGAGATCTTTTCCCAGAAGAGATAACCCTGGGGTTTTGTTTGTTTGTTTTTCCAGAGAGAGGAGTTTTTTAACTTACTGTCAGTATTATTTTGCATTCATATTTTATTACATACTTGGAATGAAATACATACTTTTCCAAAACCATCTTCAGAATATCAAATACATAGGCAATATGATAGCTTGGGTTCTGCCTAGACATACAATATGGAATTTCAGACAAGCTGTCGTGTATTGAATTCATCCCTACAATCTCAATTCAAACTTCTATTCAGGCTGTGTGAAACTGATTTATTATTTTGACAATCTTCACTGCAACAAATCCCTTTAATAATATAGGATCTTTTATGTTAACAGGAATTTTTTTAGACCTTAATGTAAGAAAAAATAATTATGCCTTGATTGTTTTATGCTTTTATGAGTGATTTCCTTATCAAAGGTAATTATACTTGTCACCTCTAATTTTGGTTTGGGGGCTTTTTCCCATTTGAATTTTTAGTAACTAATTCTTATATGGTTTATTTCTATAATAATTCTTTGTAAACCAGATTCATCCCAGTAGCTGAAAACCTGTTAGCAAGTAACCAGAACTCCCAGTCACACAAAAAAATGGGCAGAGACATTGACAGAAAGCCATGGGGTTTTGAGACAGAAGGAGAAAAAGAATGAAAGAAATACAGCAAATACAATAAAAATAAGTCTTTTCCATGGAAAAAAGAACTGTATCAATCCCAAAATAGCCAATAATCTCAGTTTGGTTTTGCTTTGGATGTTGAAAGCTGTTTGATATTCTGAATCTGCCTAAAGACTACTCCACACACCCTCATTTTTCTGTTCTAGAGTAGCAAAGTTATTGATCAAGTACAATTTCCATTTACACAATATGATTTTGACATATATGTGTAAGTTCTATATCTATGACATTTTTCCTATCTAGTTGTATCTTATAATCAGTCTTCCTTTTGTTAAAGTACCTTTCACCCACGTTTTGCTATTGATAAACTTCAGTATGGAAGAGAGGGTGTACAGTTAGCTATTCCAGTGTGGAAAGGATGTGAGGTCTCCAGTGCTTCTGACCAACCTTGGCAAGATTTACCTTGTCTGTACACATGTGCAC
Source organism: Strix uralensis (assembly GCF_047716275.1). Taxonomy (NCBI): domain Eukaryota; kingdom Metazoa; phylum Chordata; class Aves; order Strigiformes; family Strigidae; genus Strix; species Strix uralensis. The sequence goes on along the minus strand of NC_133974.1, from coordinate 47,645,159 downwards.
CTTGCCCTCCTATCATAATTGCATCTGTAGGTATTTGAACAAAATTAAGAGGATTAATATTGACAACAGAGTAGGTAAGAATGACTGTGACAACAAAACTTAACTTATTAGGATTTGTCAAGCTCTTTTTATGCTGTATATTAAATATTTCAGCCACACTGGTTTGGCAGACAATATTTCCATGTATTTCAGTATATATTGGTGGGTATAGTTGTTGGTAATATTAACATATTAAACACCTTGTGGGAATATTTCATACGTAAGGCTTTCTACTTCTCATTGTCTCTGCTGATTACACCAGCATCAGTGCATATATCAATTTCATACAGTAGCTTGAAAAATCTGCCAAACCATTGTTATTAAAACAAAGACATTATAAAGTATCTTACTGTCAAACCACCTGACATTAAGTTAACATGACTTTTATGTTGCTTTCTTTAGTTCAATAAAAACAATGCCCTCACTTTTGTTTTCTCTTCTAGTAATTACCATACCCCAAGTCCAAATGCCTAAATTCTAGCTTTCACTCCACTCAGTTGCCATCTAATTCTATCGTCTAATTCTTTAACACCTAAAGCAAATAATGCCTGTTTCTTACTTTAACCTTTCCAACCTGCCAGGGATTCTGCTTTTGTGCATGCCTGGAAGCACTTCAGGCTCAACAGCAACAAGAGAGCTCAGTACTCAAGTCAGGCTTAGACCTACCGGGGTTCATAAATAGATGAGCAATTCCTTCATCTGTTTTGCCTGCAGTGTTTAATCTGATAGGTGGTGTTAAAGCATGCCTATTGGATTTGGCTTCACACAAAATACCACAGCAGCCAGAGGAAAAGATGGCTTCCCTAACTTTTTCCAGTGCTTAATACACTCACCTGCCTCAACCTTGCAAGAATTTAAGTCTATGCTTTAACCCTGAAGCTGATTGTCTTAACCATCAAATTATTGAAAATTCAAAGGCAATAGAATTGTGGAATGTCTTTAATCCCTTCTGTTGAAGCATTTCTATTTTATATAAGAGCATTCAAGATTCAAAAGACCAGCAGAGGAAGAAAGAACAGTATAAAACTCGACAGATTAGGAAGAGTCATGGGGCTCAATCTTTTGCCTCAAGGATTATTATCCCTTTAACAGCCAAGGGATAAAAAAGCTATTTTATGTCCAGGACTCTTCCAAGCAAGTCTGTTAGCCACTAAGTTAGGAAGTCATTTTCCTTCTTACAGTCTCTGCCTCAATAAATCATTAATTATAGTATAAAAACTAAGACAGCATCAGCAGTAAAATTGCAGCAGATGTGGATTTAAATCCCCTCATACATAAGCAAAAATTGGCCTCAGAAATACAATATCTTGTATGAATGCATTAACCACTAGATAATTATATAAACACTGTGCATCTTCTCTACTAGTCTTTCAAATAAAATGTGATAAATTTGTTTGTTTTGGAGGGGGGTTAAAGAAATTTTGGTAGACTACTGTAAAAATAGTTCTTGAGACATGAAGTCGCTTCCTCATAGCTATGAACAATGTCTAATTCCAGGATATGAGCCATTCCCCACTTTTCTGCTTATTTTCAAAATCTCACTGTTCCAAATGTTGGTTTTGTGGCTTCCTCTTGCTCCCCATGTACCCAATACAGATCCTGAGTACCTAACTTGGGCTGTGGGCTCTCGTTTTCAGAATGCAGTTCCTCAAATTTAGGTATTGAAATAAACAGCTGAATATTAACATGACTCTGATTAGTATAACTGTCACAAAATCTGGACATGCCAGAAAGAATTGATCAGTATTCTCTTTTTTTTCTCATAAATGTTTGAAATAAAAATATTTTGATGCTGTTTGTATTTCTTGCATGGATATTTGGGACCTTATATTTTCTGTTTAACTGATAATATTTACCAGTTTAGTTCGCATCTCCTATCTATTATGTCGGTCACAAAAAAACCTTTGCTACAGTGCTTAAGTTACTAAAAGACAGCAAATTCTCACAACATGGAACATGACTCAATTTCTTGCCATCACTTTTGCTGAAAGAAAATGACATAGATTCAAGATATAAACTTATATAAAAAGATGGAAGAAAATTATAAGGAAATAAGAAGCTCACCTTTTAAATTCTGTTAGAAATCTTCACAGGGTTATTCAAATATAAGCAGAACTCAGAGCAGGTATTTAACTGAGAGGTACTACTGTCTTTGTAGTAGGTTTGTGTTTCAAAGCATCACTAGGCAAGTTGGTTCCAAGACTCAGTATTGGAAACCCTGCCAATTGCCTCAGCAGGCATCTTACAACCATATGAATTTTGATTTGTTTCTGGAAGTGTCATATGCTTATCTGGCTGCTCAAACTGAGTATCGAAACTTAAGAGGCCCAGACCTGTGTTCAGATGTGACTGAAACTACATATTAAATCTGAGCATGCTATTGTGAGAGGAGAAGAATGAAAACAAACTATCAATACAGACACATATGAAATATTTTCATTCACACCTCCTAAGTATATGAGTGTAAAACTATGAATCAAATTGGGCTAAAAGATTTTCACATGCTTTTTTGTCATATCTATCAGATCCAGGAAGCTCACATCTCAGTTTAACATTTGTTCAAGAAGCAGTGGCCACTCAGTGTTGTGCAAGCAGTCTTTCAGCCAGTGAACTTTCATTAAAGTCAGTAGAACTCCTACTTCCTTATGTGAAAGCAGAATTAGTGAAAATTGAGTAGTGGCCATCATGCAGGTTTGTTATGCTCTATTTCAAATCCATTACACTGAGCAGATATTTTATAAGGAGATTAACTTCCTTTTGTTATGTTTGCTGCAAAACTCTTTTTCTCTTTGGAAGAATTCTTCCTTTTCCTGGCAGAAAAATAAGAACTCCAGTGGAATGTGGAAATGACATGGTTTTATTCCAAGAAGAAGAAACGGAATGCAGAAATATTCACCAGGAGGACTTTCTGGCTCCCTGTGTTCCATTGGTTTATTTTTGAGGATGATTCTCGGAACACATATACAGAAGGAAGAGTATTGACAGCACAATGGCAACAAAAGGACTTAACATATGTAGTATCTACCCTATCTTACAAGAATGCATCTTCTTCACAAATAAAAGTAGTAACTGTGCATGTCTGCACAGTGTATCTATTCCAGAAAACCAGAGAGAACAAGTGGATCCTTTTCACACTATCAGTGATACGGTGTTTGTTAGAAATTAGCTGAACAAGAGAGAAAGGCTAAGCTTGTGTATTAAATACATGTATACACATATATGCACACATATGTCATCCATTAGAAGTAATAACCTATGTAGTTTTCAGATGCCAGCAGTGTGTGCTACTCCAGGCTCACATGTTGTTTAGAATGTCTATGCAGTTACCCAGAGAGGAAATTAAAGATTATATCTGAAAAGTAGTTTAAAAGATTAACATAATGTGAATGAAATGAAATATCCACTAAAGATGCTGGGCAAGTTTTACTCAGATTTACAGCAGTGCTGCCATCATGCCTGCAATGACATTACACTGGTATAATGAGGAGAGAAATATGACCCAGTGAAACATTGCATTCATTTTGGAAGTAAGATACAACTAAGAGTTAGATCCACATAGGGATTTCAGAGCCTAGCCTCAAGGTAAACTCCACATCTAAAATCCCCAAGTAATTTAAGGAGCCCACTAGGTGATCAGGATTAGCAACCTAATGATTTCTAACAGGTAGCCAATGGGATGACACAAGGAAGGCTATGTCTAAGATAAGTAATAGACTGGGATATACCTGAAATTCTGCCCCTTCCTGAAGCACAGACACTTTCCTTCAGCCCTCAGTTACAAAACCTGGGAGAAACTGGAATCTCTAAACCTGATCCATCTCCTGGATTTATTTGCCTATTTTTCCCTCATGATCATGGCTTTCTTTGATCTGGTAATCTTGTAGAGACATAATTTATCTGGGGAGACAGACACACAGGTTCGTTACCTTCCTTATAGTAAGGGGGTTCAAAGCTTGACCTTCTAGCTGCCTTGGGAGCATATAACCATCAGGCTAATATAGAGACCAGTAGTAACACAATGGAATATTTAGATGCTGTACAAGTAGAACAAAAGCATTTTGAGTCTAGTAAAAATGAAAGCCAGTATGTGAACATGGACAGATGATGAATACAAAAAAAAAGAAAAACTATAAAGAACATGAGTTAAATGATAGATAACAAGTGCTGAACATGGGAAGCCAACGCACTGGAAAGAGTTGTGTCACAGGAGAGTTTTAAGGAAGTCTCAAAGGAGAGTAACAAAGGAATTTTACTGAAAATGAAGGGCAGGAGAGAGTGGAATCAAAATGCTCCACAGCTGGGTGGTGGAAGCTAGCATGAGGTGCTGACTAGAAACTGAGGTTTGCATATATGTATATGTAATGGGTATGTATGTCTGTGCACATCTATACACAGACAGAGCTGAAAGTACAAGAATCAACATTTCATTAAAAATCTAAAATAAGAGAACACCAAGATGTTGGAGAAACAACAAGGAAAAAAAAGTGTTATGCCTATATGTGTACACATGTCCCTGTTTGCGAATACACACACTTCAACTGTACGCCCAAGACGTCTATGTCACACCTTCTCTCTTCCCCAGACTGGACAATCTACCCTGAGGTGGTTGTCACTTAAGATACGTCCACAGGGTAATGCTAGAACTGGACAGGGCTTAGGATTTAGCCCTCTCCCCACACACACCCCTGTCTCTTATTTACTTTAGCTTTTCAACTATATTTTTCTGTGTGAGATGGACAGACAGACTGGTAGTCAGGTAGATAGACACCTACACAGGCACACTGTAGAATAATTCCAGAGTTTTATAACACTCAAAACAAATTTGTCTTTTGTTGGATTCTGTAGCAGTATAATCCTTTAGACAGTAAGAAAATATGGCCTGTAAAAGTTTTTGATGAGTAGTTGGAAGAAAAATGTTATATCTTGTCTCATAATTTCAGAGTCCAACCATCTAACAGTCCCTGACTAACTTTGTTCCCAGAGTGAGTCTTCCATCTAGTTAGTTGCTCACATTAAGGCTCATCATAACAAAATTAAGGCAAAATTTAAGAATGAATAGTCTGCAGTAACAAAATTTAGTTAGGTAATACTCTCAAACTAGAGAAATATTTGGGATCCAGTTTAGATTATAAAGCATTTAGGACAAAACTGAAAGTATGAATCTAGATTGTTACTTTTAAGTAACCTGATATGATTATATAAAAATGTATTATCTATCTTTGGATGGATAGACCCTGTAGTTTCTAGCCAATACTTCTGTTTTATTGATAGTAGATATTAGTAGATCAAACACTGATAGCTTGCATTGTATTTAAATTTTTGAGTTCATATCACATTGTTCCACAACTTGTTTCTCTAAAATGAATATGCACATAAAAAAAAATAAAAATAGCACTCTCTATTCAATATCTAGCTTTTAGTTAACATCTGTCTTAGTAGATAGATACATAATCATTTCTAATCTTTCACTAAGTTCAACTGACCTTAACAGCAACTGTTATTCATGTCACTGTGGGACAGAACTGAAAAAACTAGATTTCTGCAAGATTATCATAGGCCAGTTTGTGAGCAGACACATCACTTTATTGAAAAAATTTTTAAAATTGCACAAAGACAAATTAGTACCTGGCTTAAACATGTTGTTTCAAAGTGTCTTCATCAAAACCTTTTAAAATTCCTGGTTTTGCTTCTCCTACAGGATGTATTTCTCCCCAGAATACAGCATATGTTCATAGATATTTCGCTTTTATTTTACTATTTAAAAATACATTGATTTTTGAATTAGTGTGTTATTGAATTTGATATTCAAAGTTCCCTGCAATGCATAACATTGTAACCCACAAAAAAAATGTTTAGCTGTTCAAAACAAGCATTTTCCCTGCATGCATGATTTTATCTCTTCAGAATATTCCTTTTCCCCAAACTGCTTTCAGTTAAAAATGTTCTTCATCTCTATAAATAACATAGTTACATTATGCCACAAATTTCAAATTAATTAGCCCTGAATATATCATTGCTAATAAAACAATGAAACCATTCCCTATTAAACAAAGTTAACAGTGACTATCAATTTAGGCTATATGCCTGACAGTTCAAATACATTTTTGGCCATAAAACAGGTTTGCAAGTCTTAAATGGTTTCACATTTCTCTAAACCATACTAAGAGCATAACATGAATATTTTAAGCAGCTTAGCTTTGATTTAAATATATTTGCTCAGGATATGCTGGCAGCATCCCAAAATGCAGTGTAATACCCTTAAAGCTGGAAATCCCAAACGCAATTTAAGAGGGCAGATAATATGGACTAACAGCATTAAAGCAAATAAAGTCAATTAACAGGGGGGTTTTTTCTTAATTTGTTTTCTCTACCTTGAAATTGCAAAGGATGGATAAAGCTATCGGATTAATGAAGAAAGAAATTAATGGAAATGGAATATAAAACAAAAAAGGGAACAGAGAAGTCCAGGACCTATTATTCATTACTCAACTCTTAATGGTTACAGTTGTATAGTAACATTCATTTATTTAAAGTAGCCACAGTGCAGAAGGGAAACCGCCATTGGAATGTTGTAGATATTCACCAGCTTGTTATAAGAGAAGCAATATGCTAATTTGAAAACATTAACTTCCTCTGAAAAAGAAATAATAGAAAATATGTATCTATTTATGGAAAATAATGTTTATTCTAAAACCCGTACCAAATTATCTGTTCCTGAGATTTCCCTCATACATAAAGACAAATTCAATTCATTGTTAAATGAGTTATGCAGGCTGCTGTATGCGCATATTGAGATGTTGACACTTAGGTGTTCCAAGATCAAAATAAGAGGGAAACAGCCAAAAATAGTCACAGAATAGTAGCACATTTTGCAAATGAAAACAAGTGCTTATATTACTTAGTTACTGCTTGAAGATATTTCATATTTTGCTGCCTACATTTCAGTGAGCTCAAGAGCAGAAAAAACAAGTTATTTTCATGTGAAGCTCTCTACACATACACCGAAAACATTCATTAAAAAGTACTGTTGAAAAATTTGTTAGTAAGTTCCCAGCACCCACTGATCTTATGTTTTAAAAGTAAAATTTTGTTTTTAAATATCTATTTTATTTCCATTGATATTTCAAAAGTCAACAAAAGTAACTCTACCAGCAGAGCATGTTGTATTTCCCAACAATTACATATCAGGGTTTGTAAGAAGTTCATTCTAAAGAACATTTTAACATATGTATACCCATATGCTTTGTTTCTAGATCCATCTGTTTTGATTTGATATATATGCTTCAAAATAACATTTATTTTATGAAACAGATACACTAAGTGAAATAGAGTCCACAATACTTGCTTTGAACAACACATAGAAATTTTTTTAAAACCAATTTTATTAGTTGAATATGCTCTTGTTAATTTGACATGGAAATTGCAGAATCTTTTCTGAAGCTGGAAATTGCATTAAGCTTCTAATCAATAATTGTAAAGTTAAGTTGTAAAGCAAAATTTGTAATAATATTGCTGTGAATATTTAACTTCTATATTATTGAAGACATTCATTACAGTCTTTAAATCATTAAATGCCATAATGCTAAGACAGGTGTTTAACCATTCTCAAGTAACCAGACTTAAGCCTCCTTGCAGAATTGCTTTGTTTCACAGTTCATCTAGCCATTTTGGGTACACTTTTCTAAGACAAGCCTGTAAACATAAAGCATCATCCTAGATTCACAAAAGCCTTGAACTTGGGTAAAAATCAAATATAAGATTTTCAGATTCTATTTACCTTAAGAAACATTATGCCATTGTGTTATAAAGCCATAATTGTTTTAGGAATAGTATGTGCTATTCTGTACATACACTTCCAGGGAAGGTTTATGCATAAACATGATTGTAGGACTAAATTATGGAAACATACCAATGGCCACTTGTATTAAAGGTCCAGAAAAAGAAATAGATAATTCAAAATTATCATCTCAAAACTTTTTGCTCTAATAAATTGGATAAACGATTTTGAATTGTATGCTATTTTTTTTCATAGGCCAGACCACCTGTGAAAGAGATTTAACAACAAAGGTGGTTTTCAAAGCCCTGTGAAATTACCCAGCCATTAGTGAGACCAGAGAAGCTTGTAAGTGGGTAGATCTGGTCACTTTAGAAGCAAGCAGAAATACAAATTACACCATATTTAAGAAATGTAAAATCTTCATCTTTAAATATGCTGTTACAGAGTCCCATATACGTACTTAAGAGTCACTGCAAAGTGTTGCCACTTCCCATGGATTCCTATGAATAGGAATAAGTGCTTAACACCCTTAAAAATCAGGTCATATTATGAAATCTTTCCTACTGCTTGATCAGATGCAAAGCATTCTTATTGACATCTCTGGAACTGCACAAAAGATTAACTGGTCTATGGTGTGGCCTTTAGAGAGCCTTGATTTATATAGGGAAAATCTAGTCAAAATTTAGGATTCCAGGAGAGAATTATATTGTGTGACAGGAGAGTAACTCAAAGTCCCTTTATAAAATAACTAAAATGTTCTGGGTCAAATTCTGGATCAAGATTACTGGACAAATATACACTGGATATAAATGTTGTCACTTTATCCAGTGACCTTTAATCTCTAAGAGTATCTTAAACTTTATATAAAATATATATGTACAAACATGTGTAATATATATACAAATGCTTAATACACTTGCGATTTGATTAGTTACAAAATAATCCGAGATACAAAATACTGGCTGTGTTTTTTTCCTTTAAAAATTTAGATACTCTCAATTATTGCAGAAAGGGAATAACATAAACAGCAATAAATACTGAGACTTCAGATTAACCAGCAAATCCATATCCCAACTTGACATTAACATTTCCTGATTCTTTAATATAAGGTGAGCAATTAGACCTTCAACACTTAGTTCCTTAACAGACGTAAGCTTTTCCATTTACTGCTCTTTATCTAGTTATAAAATCCCCTATGAGAAGACTGCCTGCCTTTGAGGTTATTTCAGCAACAGAACGTGCAAAAATATGAGGGAAAAATTATTTCCTAGCAGTCAGAGATTCAACAGGCAAAGTCTGAGAGGAGAAAAACTTTTGATAACAAAGCAGTGGTAAAAGCAACTACAGTCATATATACGGTTTTCCTCATCCAAACACCACGTTGTTGACAAAGAACAAGGAAGGATTAAATATTAACTTCTATGTGTTCTGTCTTCTCAGAATAACAGTAAGATGGTCTATGGTCCTCAGCATGTCTACACCCCCAAATTCATGATCAAGCATAAACAGCACGTGTAGAAAATGCATTCATTGTTCTTGGGTTACTACATCAGGATCTATCATGTTAAAACACCTTAGGATAATGGGTTCAATTACAATGAGGTAACGTCATCTCTGTCTAAACCAATTCTGGTGGGATGTGGTGGAATGGCTCCTACGACTGGAGTGTTGGGATGGAAAGGACACAGGCTCTTCAGGAAGGACAGGTAGGGGAGATGAGGAGTAGGTGTCACCCTCTATGTCAATGACCAGCTGGAGCGTATGGAGCTCTGCCTGGGGATGAATGAGAAGCTGTCCAAGAGCTTATGGGTCAGGATTAAAGGGAAGGCAGAGACAGGAGATGTTATGCTGGGGGTCTGCTACAGGCCACTGGACCAGGAAGACCAAGCAGATGAGGTCCTCTATAGACAGATAGGAGTGGCCTCACATTCACAAGCCCTGGTATTCATGGGGGACTTCAACCACCCCGATATCTGTTGGAGGGACAACACAGCAGGGTATAATCCAGGAGGTTCCTGGAATGCGTTGATGATAACTTCCTTCTCCAAGTGATAAAGGAGCCAATGAGAAGAGGTCCTTATGCCAGACTTTGTTCTCACCAACAAGGAGGGGCTACTGAAGGGTGTGAAGGTCAAGGGCAGCCTTGGCTGCAGTGATCATGAAATGGTGGAGTTCAAGATCCTTATGGCAGGGAGGAGAGCATGCAGCAGGCTTGCTACCCTGGATTTCAGGAGAGTAGACTTTGGCCTCTTCAGGGATCTGCTTGGGTTAAAGCCCTGGAGGGAAGAGGGGCCCAAGAAAGCTGGTTAATGTTCAAGGATCACCTCCTCCAAACTCAGGAGCTGACAAAGAGAAAGTTAGGTAAGAATGCCAGGAGGCCTGCCTGGGTGAACAAGGAGGTCCTGGATAAGCTCAAACATAAAAGGGAAGCCTACAGAGGGTGGAAGCAAGGACAGGTACCCTGAAAGAATACAGAGAAGCTGTCCAAGAAGCAGGGATCAGCTTAGGAAGGCCAAAGCCCTGATAGAATTAAATCTGGCCAGGGATGTCAAGGGCAACAAGAAAAGCTTCTATAGGTACATCAGTGATAAAAGGAAGACTAGGAAAAATGTGGGCCTTCTCTGGAAGGAAATGGGAGAATTGGTTACCTGGGATCTGGAGAAGGCTGAGGTACTCAAGACTTTTTTACCTCAGTCTTCACCAGTAAGGTCTCCAGCCTCACCACCCAAGATGCAGAAGGCAAATGTGAGGACCAGGAGAATGAAGAACTACCCACTGTAGGAGCAGATCAGGTTTGAGAACATCTAAGGAACGTGAAGGTGCTCAAGTCCATGGGACCTGACGAGATGTATATGAGGGTCCTGAGGGAGCTGGCGGATGAAGTGGCTAAGCCACTATCCATCATATCTGAGAAGCTGTGGCAGTCCGTTGAAGTTCCCGCTGACTGGAAAAGGGGAAACATAACCCTCAATTTTAAAAAGGGAAAAAAAAAAGACCTAGGGAACTACAAGCCAGTCAGTCTCACCTCTGTGCCCAGCAAGATCATGGAGCAGATCCCCCTGGAAACTATGCTAAGGCACATGGAAAATAAGAAGGTGATTAGTGACAGCCAACATCACTTCACTAAGGACTATTTGTGCCTGACAAATTTGACGGCCTTCTACAATGGAGTTGCAACGCTGGTGGATAAGGGAAGAGCAACTGATGTCATCTACCTGGACTTGTGCAAAGCATTTGACACTGTCCCACATGACATCCTTGTCTCTAAATTGGAGACACATGGATTTGATGGATGGATCACTCAGTGGATAAGGAATTGGCTGGATGTTTGCACTGAAAGAGTTGCAGTCAGCGGCTCAATGTCCAAGTGGAGAGCAGTGACAAGTGGTGATCCCCAGGGGTCAGTATTGGGTCTGGTGTTGTTTAACATCTTTGTCAGTGACATGGACAGTGGGATTGGGTGAACCCTCAGCAAGTTTGGCGATGACATCAAGCTGTATGATGCAGTCAACACACTGGAGGGAAGGGATGCCATCCAGAGGGACCTTGACAGGCTGGAGCAGTGGGCCCATGCAAGCCTCATGAAGTTCAGCAAGGCCAAGTGCAAGGTCCTGCACATGGGTTGAGGCAATCCTAAGCACAAATACAGGCTGGGCAATGAGTGGGCTGAGAGCAGCCCTGCAGAGAAGGACTTGGGAGTACTAGTGGACAGAAAACCAACTATGAGCCAGCAGTGCATGCTCACAGCCCAGAAAGCCTTATCCTGGGCTGCATCAAGAGAAGTGTGGCCATCAGGTCGAGGGAGGTGATTCTCTCCCTCTGCTCCACTCTCGTGAGACCCCACCTGGAGTCTTGTGTTCAGCTCTGGGACACCCAACATAAGAAGGACATGAACCTGCTTGAGCATGTCCAGAGGAGGGCCATGAGGATGATCAGAGGGCTGGAGCAATTTCCTTATGAGGACAGGCTGAGAGTCGGGGTTGTTCAGCCAGAAGAAGAGAAGGCTCTGGGGAGACCTTATAGCAGCCTTCCAGTACTTAAAGAGGGACTGCAGGAAAGATGGGGAGGGACTCTATCAGGGACTGTAGTGACAGGACAAGGGATAATGGTTTTAAACTGAAAGAGGGTAGATTTAGATGAGATATAAGGAAGAAATTCTTTACTGTTGAGTGTGGAGAGACACAGGAAGAGGTTGCCCAGAGAAGTTGTGGGTGCCCCCTCCCTGGAAGTGTTCAAGGCCAGGTTGGATGAGGCTTTGAGCAATGTGATCTAGTGGAAGGTGTCCCTGCCCATGGCAGGGGGGTTGGAACTAGATGATCTTTAAGGTCCCTTCCAACCTAAACCATTCTACGATTCTATGAGTTTAAAGAAAAACAAACAAACAAACAAACAAAACACAAAAGAAAAACAATCCAAAAAATGGAAAAAATAAAAAACCACAAACCCAACAAAATTAGCGCTCTCATTTGGGTGGAGCGGTCCTTGTACCAAATCCCTGTGTGAACTCAGAATGTGGTCCCGTTCTTCTTACCTCTACACAAAGATGGAAAATATTTCTTTCACTTTAGCTTCACTACAATAACACAGACATAAAAACACTACCTCTCTTATTTCAAAGATTAATTCAATTCCCAGTGCTCTAGTCTGTGACACACTCTTATATGGAATTTAAATAGGGAGGAAGTAATCATGAGCCACATGATAAAAGTTAGCTTGCTTGAGGCATGGTAGTGCTCTACTAAAATCAGGGGATACCTGGTTATAATATGCATTTTTTCACTGATTGAAGGTCTTTTTGTTTTATACATAAAATGATGGTGTAACAAACATTGACTTGATTTACAGGAAACTTATTTCTATTATGATTCCAGATATTAAAAAAACAACTTAAAATGCATTCTAAAATGGCAAATTACTATTTAAAGTTTTCATTGTGAGAATTTTGACTTCTAGGATCACAAATTCAAATAACAGTCCTACAGGTTTTTATAACAACAAAGTCTAATGAAGTGATAAAGTAATGGATATAATTTATCAGTGAAAAATACACAGTGTTACCCAGTTTCTCTGAAATATATTTATAAATGCATTGAATTACTTTTCAAAATATTCAAAGTGTAACCTTTCATTCCATTATAGATCATTAATTTGAAAGAGGAAGCAAAGGGGGAAAAAAGTAGGTGGGAATAGAGCCAAGATAGTTTATGACCACTTCAGGAAAAAAAAGTAACTGAATCTAGAAGCATCATTCCAGATTATCTGTTGCAACTTTTTTCTTACCAATCATCCTCCTATTAAGTATAAAGAATCCTATTAAAATGATTTGTTTAAAAATAGAAGTTTTCCTAGGAACCAAAACCATTTTTACATATTTATATTATTTCAAAATAAAATAAGGAACTGGTAATAAGAAATGATTAGATTATGTGATACTACTTTTCCATATCTGTTTCATGGCAGGATCAAGGATTTTAATAATTTACCATATCTGAAGGGTTGATGGACAATGCTCTAGCCAGTGATTTCTGCATTTTAGACAGCTCATCTGCCACATCTCAAATGATGCACAATTTCATCACCGAATTACACATTTTTGGTTTTGCTAGAACTTTGTAATGTAGGTCTGAAATTTCTGTCTCATAATTTTAAATTTGCTGAAACATTATTAATATGGATTAGGTATACAAGCTAGTCTGTAGGATTTACTAAAACTAGTGCTAAAGACCTTTGGCCCTCACATGTGGTGTTCTTACACAACAACTCCGGAACAACTATTCTTGAATAGCTCCATACATGCACAAAAGAATGCCTAATTCTACCTGACTATACTTTTTAGGACATCCTTCTTCCACATCAACAATATTCCCATCAGGGGTCATTAGCAACTGTTAATATGTTACTAATTTACCATACTACTTGACCTGAAGTATCTTTCAAATATTCCCTTAGAGACTAAGAAAACTCTGCAAAAACATTTCTGAACACTTAGAGTTAACAAAAATGAAGGTTACAGTTCTATCATATTCAGAGACAGTGTAATTTATGGTTTCCTGATAATGACAAGTTATTACTCCTATAAGTGTAAGAATTAAAGATTATTTGTGCAGACACTGAGGAAAAAGTTCTTGTAACCAGATTGCAAAAAGAAAGCAACAATTTTTAGTTTTATCAGAAAACAGACACCTCATTAATATTGACAGATCCTTCAGAATGTTGACTCAAAACCAAGCTCACAGAATTTCACTTAATAAAGGAAATATTATTATTTGACTATGGATTTAAAAAAATAAACAAACAAAACCAAAACAGCAACAACAGCAACAACAGCAACAACAGCAACAACAGCAACAACAGCAACAACAGCAACAACAGCAACAACAGCAACAACAGCAACAACAGCAACAACACACTAATTCTAAGCTTACCCAAATTTGAAAGCTAAAAGTTTCAACATTACAAAATCCAAATGTAAGGTCATTAAACAAAAACTAAACCAGCTATTACACAGACTTTATTTTATAAAAATTGGTTTTATATACAGGCAAAAAATGTTATTTGTTTGTTTGTCTTTTTGACCAGATCTAAAAGGAAGTATTGTGCATACTAATATGTGCACACTAATTGGCAGGGGGAAAGGACAATATGTATCTATTATTTCCATAAGTAAAAACAGCACTTGGAACTTTTTTCTATTTTCTGTGTGGTTTGTTTTTTTTTTTTCTTATCTATTGTTTCATATGTAATCTTATGGTCTCTCATGACTACTGTTAAAATGAGACTATAATATTTTGCAAAATACATGCAGGGATTTTATATTAGTACTGTTAGAAATTGAACACTGTTTTTTTATTAAACAGGAGTGGGGTGGATTTAAGAATGTTTAGGAAAGTAACACAAAAGTGAAACACCCAGTTCTGAAACAACATTTCCAGTTGTAATCCAACAAGATACATCTGTAAAAGGTAACATAAAATCCAACTGTAGCACATGATTTACCAGCATTCTTTCTAAAAAACTAAAAAAAAAAAAACAACATTTTTCAGCAGTTATCAGCATCCTAAAAAAATAAATGCTCCTAACTGTTTTTAGATTCCTGAGAACCACTGTTTGTCATTCAGGTATGGTACTCACTTAAGTCTGTGGTCTTTTTAAGTTAATGTTTTATTTTAACATAATTGCAATTTCTCTCTTGTGTATTTGTCTGGTCATTGCCAACATTTATCTTTTTTTTGGCGTAGTATCCAGTCATATAGGCAAGCTCGTGGGAGACCCATTTCAAGAACAGCTTAATCAAACAGATAATACAAGATTCTTAAGTAGGTCTTCTTGAGATTTGTTTGTAATGAACCATTTCATAACTGAGTCATTAGCTTCACATACAGCTATACTTGTAGTTCTTTTTATTTTGTCCAAAGGAAATATTTCTAGAAACCTGGCACATGAAGAATCTTGGTATATGGACAAAAACTCTTAAAATTCTTTGCATATCTAATGCTTAAAGTACACAAACATAGTGTCCTTAATAAGGCATCAACATCTTCACTACTTTTTCCGTGAAGATACTGAAAGATGAAATCATACTGCTTTATTTTGTGGAACCAGTGAGCCAATTGTCCTTCTGGGCTTTGGACTCTCAACAGCCACTGGGCAGCCACAGGATTATTTTGAGTAATAAACTTTCTGACATAGAGGTAATGATGAAAGTGATCTATTGATCTAACAATGGCCAACAGTTCTTTTCTTGTGACACAGCAATGTTTCTCAGCAGCAGAGGATGATTATAGCATGAAACTATGCTCTCTAGTTTCTGTGCTTTTAAAATAGTACTTTTCCAGTCTCTAAATCATTAGTATCAGTTTCCAGAAGGAAAGAAATTTTTTATTTATTAAAAAAAAAAAAAAAAAAAAGTTACTCTTACCTCCAAGTTTCCTGGAAACATTTTCATGTTTTTACCTGGCTGAACACCTTCTTTTTTTGAGAGAAGTAATACAAGAAACTGACAAGTTGGATACAAGCTTGTGTAATTAGAAATACCATCATTCACACCTCTTCATTTCAATAAGCCATACCTTCCACTGCTGGCACAAACCTCAGATAAATGAAATTGTCAGACTCTGTTTAGTATTTTACCTGGAGATCTCCAATGATAACTTAAAGTTGTTAAAGCAACTCTTTATTCTGCATAAATGTTGAAATAACATTTAACAAAACTGTGATGTTTTCCTAGAGGTGCTGTATTTCAAAAAAGAAGATATGTTGGCTACTACCCTCACCAACATTCTCATTGGCATCTTCCTGCAAAAAGAAAAATGAACTTTGTTTCCATGACCCTACTCCAGAACTACATTTCCACAACATTCTCCACTGAAAGGCTGAGTGCCCATCTTTGACTGAGTACAGCTTTATTGAGTGTTTATTTTCCCTTGTTCCATTTCTATTATATATTTTTCCTTGCCATATACCATGTTATTTACATCATATTTAACTTTTATTTTTAAATTCTCTTTTCCTCTACAGTATCTAAAGGTTTTCCATTATTTCATCCATATATGAAGGCTGTGTTATCTGTTTCTTAAACTTCATTATCTTAATCTCCAGTAACACTACAGTAGCGCACTGACATAACTTTCTATATACTCTGACTATGCATGTTATAGAGAACATAACACAAGAATGGCCATAAAGTAATATTGTATCCAACACAGTCTAATAGTCAAAACTAAGGGAAAGGAAAACAAGGGAAACATGGAATAATTATTACTCTGATTTCTCCCTCTTTCCACATTTACTTACTTAGGGACTCACAGAGCCAGATAGTAGCAATAATGTCCAGTGGAGACATTTCTTCCTTAAATGTATGTAATTGCTGAGGGTGTGGAAATCAGAACCCTCCTTGGCAATGAATTACATCATTTTCTTTGTTATTGTTACTTCCTTTCATTGTTTTAAACAACCTACCTGAAAACATACCAATTACAATATTCTTTTATAAAACAAGTGAATAACCATTTGTTAGTCTCCTTTGTCTTTCATTATTTTCTAGATTTCTAGAAGGAGTATCTTCAAATAACAATAAATTTATATTTTTATCAGTTTCTTTCCTAAGAATGTGTTGTATTAAAAGAAGGTGATGCTTAAACTCACTCTAAAAGAGACCTCTATCAACTGTCATTTGCATTTTGAAATTCTCAATAAAATTTCTTGTTATGAAAGATGGTATTATACCTACATTTATTCCGATAAAGAAAAAGGTAGAACACATGTCTTGAATCACATTAGCCCAGTTCAGGGAAAAAGATGCTGATAACATCATGTGAAGTTCTAGTTATGCCTGAAGCCCATTACTTCAAACATTTGCAGCACATTAAGACATTTTTTTAAATGGAACTTAAGTCCATTTGAAAAGTTTTCTCTCACTTGCTGTTTGTATGACTGACTACAATGTTTGCATAAGACAAAAAAAAAGTAAAATGTTTGGTTGAAAGAAAGATTATTCAAAAAAAAAGATAATGTATACTGCATGCACGATAAGGCTATTTTAAAAAAATAAACTAGCACTTTTTATAGAAGTTGTTTAAATATCAGTCCTATTTCTGAAAATACCTTAGTGTTCAAAAACTCTTGCCTGTGATGTAAATCAACCTAAATGAGTTTCTCAAAAATCTGAAATTCTGTTGAAAGGTAACTAATTTCCAAAGAATATAAAAAAAAAAAAAATTAAGAGAACTAGTTATAAAACATGAGCTACAGATATTTTAAAGAGCAGAAGCACTGTAATCCTCTGCAATTCCAGCTCATTATCATAGCAAATATAAGATATTGCACTTAGGATAGGGCATTTCAGAACTCATAAGGCATCTGAAAATCTGAAAATCTCAGTATACTCATGTGTTTTGCCAGCCCTGGTAGAAAATCCTTTTGTATAACAGCACAATAATCTTCACCAACTGCAAAATATTCCACTAACACCTAGACTAGCGCCTTCCATTTTTCCTCTGAATTTGCTTAGCATAAACATCTCAACTACCTTTAGGGTGACACCAAAGCTGATGTTTTCTGGTTTTCAGTGGTTTTATTTTCTGCCAAAGTACACAAAATGAGCTTTCATGGATTTCTTCAGCTTCAGAGCTAAATCAACTCTAAAATAAAATATAATATTTAGTCACTTCATCATCTTCTTGGTTTTTAAAATTGTGGTTCAACAGGACAATTCATGGAAGTAAAAACTCTTCTGGCTTTCCACCTATTAACCATATTTGTGAAGTTATCCATGTGGGTAAGCTTTTGTGGAAATTGTGCCTAATCACATATGGAAGTAGCAAAGACTTTTCTGTCTCCTCAGGAGTTCCCCTAATTGCTCAACAAAGAACTACACTCTGATCCTCAGCATATCACAGCTCCTTACAATGGAGTTTTGTTGCAGTGTTGTAGTTTTAGGCTACCCAGCTAAGAAGAAATTAAACTGTAGCAGAAATTGACTTTAATATGATCTACCGATTTACGGTACTGTTAGTCGCACCCAGTAATATTGGCATAATTATGTCCTCTTAAAACAGTAGTGAAAGTAAGTTGCTGTGTACTCACACAGAGGCAGATCCTCTCTCTAAATGAAGATTTCCCTTACACTAACAATTTGCTCCACTACAAATTGAGTTGACATGTTAACAAGTACCATTTCCACGTTCTTAGCAGCTGGGGGAGGGGGGCGGGTGTTGAATGCATAAAAGCACGTATATATCCATAGCCTCATTCACAGAATTTAGCTTTTCTTTCTTAGGGTAGCAAATTCTGAAATGTTCTCTTCTTTTTCTGTCATGAATATGCTTGACTTTGTGTCACTTTTGCTGAATTTCATAACTCTTTCTTGAAAATTTTTTGTTTTCATGACCACTGGAAAAATATTCATGAAGATCACACTATGTGAGAAAAAATTCTGCCACCTTCACAGCTCTTTGCTATCCCATGCTCACACTACTTGTCAGGAAGCAGATGGATAGTCCTTATGAGTCCTTCCATCAAAGACCCCTGATGCACCCTCAAGCAATTCTCCTGGTTTATGTTAAAGACAACTCCAGCAAAGGAGACTTGTTCCCACTTTTTTATTTGGGTTTTTTTTTTCTATTTTTGCTTTTGGGCCACCACAGAAGGAAAAATGTATGTGCAAACATTCACACAGGGCTGTAGTTATAAGACTATTGCTGCCTAGTTCCTTTGTTCAAGTCACAAAGATACTGTGTCACTCTGAAATGACTGCCAAAAAAAATAATAAAGGGACTTATCATCAAATGTCCAATAATCTGTTGTTAATAGGATAGCGAAAACATTGCTGTTTCCTTTTGTAAGTATATAACCAGAGTGAAGCAGATGACAAAGAGCTTTTAATTCCCTGTCCTTATAACCATCAGATGGGTTCTGATGAGTAAGAAACCAGTACATAATACAAACCCAAAGTAGAAAGGATTTTTTTTTAATGGTCTATGGTAACAGGGGGAAAAAATGCTTCCAAAAACATGTGTTGTTAACTTTCTTACAAACTAGAAAAAAAGTCAGGAGAGTAAAGGAAATCAATGTGAACAGAGCTCTTGTGCCCACAAAACAGTTAGGCACTACAGTTTTATCCAACTGAAGCATCTTCCCATGAATGAAAAAAGTGGAAAATGCTCTGAAAAAACAGCCCACACTGTTTATATAAGAATATGGTATAGCCTTACCTTAAATTCCAACAAATGCAATGTTTAATGAATGTTAATTATCACAGAATGATACAATTGCAATAGATAAATTTGGAATCTCCAATGTCTAGACACAAAAGGTCACAAATGGATAACACTGAAGATATTGTGACCAGCCAATGTTGATTTGATATTTAAATGTGATTTTTCATTGTTTAGATAGGTTTGAAAAGACATTAGGAAATCTGATTTGATGCATTTTTGGACACATTTTTCTTAGCCATATCACAGTCACACAGTAAGTTTCTGCAGGCATATTGAATGTCATGAATGATAGAGTCTGCCGAGATCTGAAGAGATAAACCCTAATAACAGTCATATTTTATAGTCTTTCCTTCTCAAGGACATCCAGACAAATACATATAGCAGTACTGAAAGGAAGTCACATGTATCTTTCACAAATTTCTATTTTCTTCCCTCAGCTGCTTACAGATGAGGCATGCACAGGGCTTACCACTTGCCCTGAACTGACCCCATGCATGTTTCCCTCAAGGCTAAGAAAAGATCAAATCTGGGCGTAAATAGATTACTTACCTATGTTTCTGTTCTTTATGTAAACATTATACTCAATATCCAATAACAAGCAAAGGTATTTAACTGATCAAATTCTTAGCTTACAAAAATAAAGCTATACTTTTTTTTGGTATTATTGGATCATTTTGACAAGTATCATCTTTATGTTTGGTTTTGACTGAACAGAAACTAAAATCTTACTATTTCCACAGTTGTATATAGCCTTTGTAGGTAAGCAGTGCTTTTTTTTTTTTTTTTCATTAGCCCCTCTCAGTTCCTTTCTGTGTTGTTTGTTCATCACTGATGGCCTTTAATTCATCTGCATTATTATTTTCAAACCACCTCCATTCTGCCTATCAACTTCTTTTTTTTTTTACCTTCAAAAAACTGAAGGTAATAGTGTAGTCAGGGATATCTGGGAGCACATCTAAGTAGCTCACTGTCTAAAATAGACCAGCATCTCAAGGTATGAAGGTGAGCACCAAAAAACTGTTAGCCAAAAAAAAAAAAAAAATAAATCACACTGCTCTGAAAATGGACTGACTCAAAAGCATAGTTGTTAAAAATCAGCAAGACACACTCCCTCAGTACTTAATATACCTTTCTTTAAAGGGAAGAATTCCACATTTGCCATCAAATTAGCTATGACCAGTCACTGGCCTTATGTTTCCATTTTTCACAGTAATCTTTTAAAATACTAGCTTCGGGGAGTGAAATATCAAAAGTTTATTGCTATATGGGCTAAAAAGAAGCATATATGGGTGCCACATAACACCAGAAACACTAGCTTTTTCAAAGCAAGAATATGTAAATACTTTTTTAAATGCATAATTATTAACTGGAAAAGGTAACTGGTGTAGGATCTTCTTTCAGTTTGAATAAAAAAAGATTTTCTTAGGAAGCCATGAAAACTGTAAACATTGTTGAACAGTAAAAATCAGATAAGCAATAATATTACAAATTAGATTCCTTAAGGTTCAGTCCTGATATTGCTCCTTGTTAAGCAGCACTATATGAAGCAAGAATAATGAATTTTAATGTAATACTCAAATCCATGCTGATAATTTCTTAAAGGTTCTGTATGATGTTTTTATACAAATTTCAGTTATTGAAATGCACAAAATGTAAACATACATGTTCCTGTTAACAAATATAAAACCAAAAATTACTACGATGAAACATTTTAAAATATAATTAATTCCCCTGATTTAGAGTACTCTATATGATTTTAATTTCCCTAATGCACTT
Organism: Strix uralensis; assembly: GCF_047716275.1. NCBI lineage: Eukaryota > Metazoa > Chordata > Aves > Strigiformes > Strigidae > Strix > Strix uralensis. The sequence continues at coordinate 47,623,850 of NC_133974.1, read as the reverse complement.
TTTTACCTAGTTCCTCAATGAATAAGTAACATGGAATTTGTTTTAAAGATTTCCTGCCTTGTAGGATAAATGTTGCAGAAAAACAATGAAGTTACTGCGTTAGAAAATACTTTCCTCTTACAGAATATACAGTCTTCATGGTCTTTACTCTTATTTACATATACTTCTGCACAATGTTTCTGACTGTGTTGCAGCTTTTGATCAGTGAAACAAGTTGTATTATTACTACTGAAGTATCTTTAACCAATGAGTATATCCTTTCCAACTTAAAAACAAAAAAAAGTTGAAATTAATCTCTTTCATGTTGAATTTGTTTTATAGTACATTGCTAAATATTGTTAATGTCAGTAAGTGAATGACAAATTTAAGTGTAAAAAAGTGTAGTGCAATTTTTAAAGATATTTGGGGAAAAAATTTCAAGGAAAGACAGATTCTGGAATGAGTTCCTTAGCTAATATAAACCAGCACAGATGTCTTGACTGGAAGAGGACTGTGTTATTCAATGTCGCTATGGTCCTAATCATTCATCTTAGGAAGAATATTCTATCACCAACTCATCCAAGCAATGACTATACCTAGGATAAACAGATAAATTTCCATGGACTTTATCATAATTACTTAGTTTTAGCATTAGAAAGAACTCAAACATTCTTTTTCTAAACAGTGTCTTACAGTTTACAGCTCTGACTCTTATTTCATTTTGTACTAACATAAGCCACCAACCTGAACGGAATGTTAGAGGAGGATCAGACAAAGTATACTACAAGTTATCTTATTTCAATATTTGATTCAAAATTGTAGCTGTGAATAACTACATATAAGAAACTTCATGAAGTACACACAGATTTCCTATCATTTGTGGTGTAAAAATAAAAACAGACTAACATAAATCAACTTAGCACTAAACTATCAAGGACTGTGACTGTATTTCTCTGACAATCTAGGTAGTTGGTATTGACTGACAATCGAGCACTGACTCTGGAAATATAGGTAAGAATAGAAGATTTGATTGGTCTCCAAGTAAAATAACTGCTTTCTTCAAGGTTTTACAATGTGAACTGTTGAGGCAAGACTTTAAATATTTGCTTACATGCTTTAAAAAAAATAAAAAAAGGAGAAAGTCATAAATTTGACCATTGCATGCTACAAGACTCAGATTTTCTTGTAAATGTTTCATGCTTACTGGTGTAACTATTTTTATTATGGACTATTTAGTAAGTCTTAATTGTGCAACTTTTAAATAACAGCATAAATATGAACTGATTGATACAGCTGATATATGTTTAGCTCCTGAGCCGATTAAAATAGGTGGTATATATTTAGCTCCTGGAGGAGGACAAAAGCCCAAATGGATGGCAAGTTCAATTATAAAGTAATCCTTAATAAATTTACCCAGATTATTACCTAATAAGTGTGTATATGCACATGAATGAACATTTTAATAAAAGTGTTTTAAATTCAGTATCAGTTACCTTGTGGCAAAAGCACTTTAAAGTAATAGCTATTTTTATATTCAGAGAAATGCAACACTTAATTTGAAATATTTTACTAGAGATATAGAAAGAGCTAAATGTGAAGATGGTATGCTTTTCCAAAGCTGAAGTAGTTCTGCATCGTTTGAAGCAAGCTTGATAAACTTTACTCAATAAACTTCTGTACAGTAGGCAATCAGTGAAATACATATGTTCACAAACAAGTCCTTATTTACAGGACTGATTATTATTACTTATTGTGAAAACAAGCACCACTCATTTGCTGGTGAGTTTTTAGCAGAATGAGTGAGCAGTTTCTGTTACAGCAGTTTTCGTATTTTAATATCAGGAACAAGCTGTTGAGCCATTAGCATATTTATCTTTCCCTTGTAAATTCCTACCTGAGAAAATGAGTTCAGTATGTGGTAATAAACCTCAAAACCTGAGGAGAAAACAGAAATCCCTACTCAGTCCACTTCCACCTCCTCCGTATTGCTGATGTCATGAAAGGCACGGTTCATCTAGCCTAACTTTTGCTGTGTAAGAGTCATCCAGACTAAGCCAACCTTGTCTAATCCTTCTGCTTCCTTCACTCTCCAAATACTGCAGAGGAGACCTAAGACTTGGCTTGGACTAGAAGTTTAGTTTTTAGACAGAGATGACACCTTTCAGATTTTTTAATTTTTCATGCATTTTCCCAGAAAGTTAGAAAATGCTTTCCAAAAAGGACCAGAAAAATAACATTCAAACATAAATTCCTCTTTTGGAGAAGTAACAATTTTCCGTTTCAGCTATTAAAAAAATTAAGGAAAAAGAGGAAGTGAGGAAAGGAATCAAATGATTCATGGTACAAAAGTTAAAAAAAATCATTGTTCTTTCAAAATTATTTTGCCTGCCCATAAAACAACATTACTTTTTCTATTCATCTGTAAAAATACAGCATGGATCATTTAGTACTTTAAAATTTAGCTACACACATTGAAATCAGATAATTTATATAATTAGGAAACATCAGAGGCACCAAGTAAAATATTATGATAGAAAAAAAGAAGTGAAAAAAGCCATCATACATTGAACTAAAAAACTTGTCAAGTCTCCTGAACAACAGTTCCTGACAGCATAGTAAGTAAGCTCTCCCTGGACTGTTCTTCTGTCAGTGTTACAGAGCCTAATACAAGAATTAGTGACTCTAACAATCAGGGGGTTTTTATGCTGAAATATTGACAGACACTTTCAACATTCCTAGTTCAACTGACTTTTAAATCCCAGTAACCATTTTCTTGAAAAAGTTAGTTTTTAAAGAGTTTAGGAATGGAAATACAAATATAATAAAATAGACATTCCGCTAATGTGAATTAATGTATTTCCCCAGATATAAAGACCCATAAATGAATTAACCTTCTGATGATAAACATTGTTATCTAAGCACTACAGTGTAGCTGTGCTTTAAACTACCCCTACCGTAGACATCAGTCACAATACTAGCAGAGAATCTGTCCTTCTATACTCCAGGCAGAAACACCTAGAAATGGAAACACTTTAAAAATAAATTATCTAAAAATGTGTATTTCATTTGAAAGATGTATCAAACAAAGCTACCAAACACATTCCTAAATGAGTTACTGTATTTCAATAGCATTTTGGAAAGACTACATAAGAATAATGTTCAAGGAAATCTGAATGCAGGCTGATTCAAATCACTTGTAAATTTTGATCCAAGTGTGTCTTTGCACAAAATTGTAAAAAGAGCAGTCTTGAGCAGTCTTGAGTCGTGGGTCACTTCTAATTTTTGCCAGAAAAGAGGAGAAAAAGCTCCGTGGTTTTAATTAGTTAAAAATTACTTTTTAATTAAATTAAAAATACATTTTTTGAGCTTCTGTTTAGTGTTTTACGTAGTATTACAATACCATCTAGTTTATCCAGAGCTGGCAGAGCTCCAGTAATTGGAATAATGATCATTACATGTTTGTTCTGTGCTCTGCATTACTGAAAGCTTTGGCTGTTTAAAGTGAAGGCACTATATAAACCTAAGACAATTATTACTGTATAATAAAGGAGGCAAAAGACTCGGGGGAGGGAAAGCACAAAATTATAAGTATTAATTTGACAGTGGTCTTTGATTCTCCGTATTCCAATTCAGATGTGACAGCATAATGACATTATGTTATCATATTGTTTAATCTAATCTTCCAACATACATTGCAGCATAGCATTATAAAAAGCTTATTTGGGAAACATTAATTTGCCTTGCAGATTGAGGAGTATGGAAATAAGGCACCTTCTAGTTTCTCCTTTGCATTATTGACAGAACTTCTAGTAATTGTTCCTCTGAACGAGATTAAAGAGGATGAAGGTTAAAACTCAGAAACAGACAATGTAAATAATAATAAGTAGGGGGGGAAAGACCTGCTATTATTTGCAATGACCATAAAGTATTTGGTTTGGGTTTTTTTCTAAATCGAGGGGATTTTCTCTTGTGAAAAAAAAAAAAAAAATCTAATATTTGAGTTGAGAAAAATCTCTTTTTCTCTGGTTTCTTATCTCCGGTGACAGAAACAATTTCATTCAGCAACCACATTTAAATGGGAGGTATTACTGGAACTTTGCATCACTTCAAAAGACAAGCACCAGTCAGTAGGAAGCGAGTTATACTTCTCAGCATCCAATCTATTGGACAATTGTGTGCAAATCATTTTAGAAGGCTATTGGTGTTCCAAACACTGGGTGAAAGGATCTGGGGATATTCCAGAAAGCCCACACGGATGAAAGCTTTCTTAACCTACATTAAATCTTGATAATGCAATAATGAGTCTTTTAAAAGGATAATTCTAATTCCCCTATCTAGTGCAATAAAGACTGTATACAGCTAATCTGCTTTGCCCTTTCAATTAAACTCGTCCAGGATGTTCTATGTAGTCAGCACCCTGAATGAGGCATTAAAATTCTCGTTCTGTAGGAGTTGTGTGCAGTGCACCGTTGTTTCTAAATTCCATTAAATCCAAACGGTCTTTATCGCCCCATGAC